>NC_089810.1:29746450-30100200 GCF_029633855.1 Hoplias malabaricus
CCTGTACATTTGTGGGATGGAGTGGAGATACCAGCTGCAGGGGCGGGGCCGAGGGATGGGTAGAGAAAGAGGTGGACTGATTGAGTAGACATTGAAACAAAAACTAAATCTTAATACTACTAATACTTTATATGTGATTATTATTATTATATATTTTGCACGCTAATCGTCAGAACAGTGCACACTGTTGAATTTCAGGGTTGTGTATACTGGTTATAATTTTAACCAACTGGATACAAAGCAAGATTTGATAAAATAGATAAAGGATTTAAAATTGCACCACAAATTCCTATGCTGCACCAACCAAAAAGCACCTGCTTCTCTCATGACACGATTAGTGTCAAATCTTGTGTTTAAATCCTGTGTTTGGTTTGTAGATGCTTTTGGTCCATATTTTGTTTATATTTGAAACTTACAGAAACACTGGATCCTCTTGCATTTCTATGGGTAAACAGAATTTATTCCTAGTAATTCTAGAGCAATAAGCTTAAATAAAATACATGTGAAATCACGTCTATGTCTAGAAGCCAGGCAGTAGCGGTAGCAGCAGACCGAAACCAGTTGGGGATGGAGGGAGCAGGCCTGTGGAGAAGAGGGGACCTTATATTATGTCCAAAGTTCCTGCTATACACACCAAATTACGTAAGTGACAACATATTATAACCTAAAAATGCCACAAATAACAACATTTTTATCTTGTTATCTTGTGTTGTGGCAATAAATATTTTTTCTTAAACTAGGCTATATTTATATATATATTTCTTTCATAGACCTTAGTCTAAGCTGATTGGAATCTCTTTCTGTATATAAATGTGTGCAGAAAAACACAGAGAGATGGCCAGAAGAGCCCTAAAGAAGAAGGGATTTTCATCCGGGGGTCCAGTCATGCAGCAGCCCAGACATGGCGCTAAGAAGTGAGTGCAGTGCTCTGCAGTGTCCTTTGAATCAGCCCTTTGGGTGTCTTTTAAGAGGAACTGTAAAGCCTTGTAGACTCAGATGTGTTTTACAGTGCTGGACATAGGAACAAGAGGTCACAATGTCTGTAACACACACATCTATTGATCAGCTCATCAACACAGTGCAGTCAGACTTGTTGGGGCACATTGAAACAACTAATCTAAAATTGAACAGTGCTAGTTTAAAGCTCATGTTGAATGTCCAGAAATTCTATAAATATGTTTCAACAGAAAAATTAGTAAAGACGGTTGCATATTTTTAGCAGAGACTCATAAAGGAACAGTTCATTAATGATTAGACAGAATGGTTGATTGTTTTCTGGGTGTGAAAGGGATTTTCCTCATACTTAAATTCCACCCAAGCAGCAATAAAAAGATGAGCAGGTTTTTAACAATGTTTTTTTCTTTTTCAGTATAAAGTTCAATAAGGGATATGCAGCACTTAGCCAGAATGCAGAAGACACACTAATATCTTTGGATTCTGACAGGTAAATACAGAAACATTACAATTTGCATGGAGTACTTGAGTAAAAAATGACATCAGTGCCATTATTTCTGTACCATAAGTCACCATGTGTGAACTTCTCTTTTGAAAGCATCATGACCAAGTCTTTTCCAGCTGTTGCATGACTTTGGGTAACCCTATGTTTCCATATGAATGCCATCCTGTTTGGTTTCACTTACTTTTTTGGATGCCGCAACATCTGAAGATTCCTGTGCTTCACAGACTTGACCAAATTGAAAGGGGAAGTGGGTCTTATGTTCTGTAGAGTAGACGTGCAGCTTAATTACTGGTTCTTTCTCTTTCAGCGATGTAGAGCTGGAGTCACAGTATTCATCTGGATATTCCTCTGCAGAGGTGAGGCACCATTGCCGGAAGAAGTATTTAAATAAACTAACTGTTTTAAGAAAGTAGGGTAGAGTTTACATTAGGGGTGGGCGATATGGCCCTAAAAAAAATATCATGATATTTTAGGGTGTTTTCACGATAACGATATCCTTGGCGATATGATGAAACAATAAAAAATACTTTTAGTAATTTCAAGAACACATTATTGCAACAAAAAAAGTTATATTTAATATATGAAATACATATTAAAATTTTTTATTATGGTTTGTTTATTAAAAATATTGATTTTATTACAAATGTAAGTTCAATCATTCAGAGCCACTTTCCACCGTACTTCATTGTGCCTAAACAACTCATGTAAAGAACATATGCCATTTTATGACTAATTGCATGACATCGTTGGATGAACATGTTAGAATATCATTATATTGACTTTTTAAAATCAAATTAAAAAAATTTTAAATTAAAAATGATGATGATATCATGGTGAATGATATGGCACAGCCCTAGTTTACATCTTGTAATCAGTTCAATCAAAAATTTTAAATGAATAAGTACACTCATCGTTCAAAAAATGGTTGCACCCAGAAGGAATGACAGGAGTGAACACTGGAGGATAGGTGGAAGGAACTGCACGAGAATATTCCAGCTGTATTTGATGGATATGGCCCAGCGCCATACTGAGAGACACTATTTTTGTAAGTGTAAATCAGTAAATATTGCTCGTATCAGTCTAAATTTAAAAAATATTTATTGTTTCTGGAATCCTTATCCTCCTTCCGAATAGCAATCTGACACATCCTTCTGGGAGAAGCCTTTTTTTATGATGATGATAATGAGTGTATTTATGCAGTTGGAAGTTTGGGCCCTGAAGCTAGGGAGTGTGTGTAGAAGTTCAAGTGATGCACCCACATTTTAATCTGTTGCCTCATATTTAAAATGATTTGACCATCTTTGTCAGAAATTGTATAAACTAAGAAAATCCTTACTCAAGTGCAACTTTTTTTATTCTACAAGTAGCATCTCAGCTTCTCAGAGTAACGTGATATCTATCCCTCCTCTCGTCCAGGTTCACCCTGAACTGAGTCAACAGCTGCTCAAGGACGGATACAGACTGGATGAAATTCCAGACGATGAGGACCTGGACCTCATTCCTCCCAAAGCCATGGGCTCTTCAGTCTGCTGCTGCTTCGACAGCTCTTCCTGCTCCCTGCAGTGAGCACTGCCCACAGAACTGCCCTTAACCCACTGCTCTTAACCTTTCACTCGCCTTTCACGCTGGACCTGCACATACATGCTGCCTTCCAGCCGGCGAACCAGCTCTGAGGCATATGGAGATCTGGTATGGAAAATGGGAGTCTAGAACTGCAGAACGTTCTCTGCAGCACCTGTGAAGTTCCAGAGCTTAAGCAAAGACTGGTTGATGTTCTGCTGTTCTCCCAGCTGGACAGAGATGTCCATGTGTTGGCCTGTTAACACGGCTGAACCATTAATCGTTTTAGTATCAAATTGTTGTCTTTAGTTCAGTTGTCCTAAGTTTTAATTGGGGAAAATTGATACACTTGAGGCCTCAAGACTCAAAGAGATAGGTTTGTCTTTTATGGGGTGAAACAAGTCTTGGAGCGTAAAGTAGCAATCAGTCATTTTTCCACCCAAAGCGGCAAACAACGTTGATAAAAATGGTTGTTAGTAGTTTTTGTTTGTTTTTTCCAAAAGTGCAACACTCGAGAAGCAGTCGGATTTCTCATCCCTGAAAGAACCAGTTTATTCTCCATAGAAATGACTCCATTATTCGGCAGCCATTTTATAACTGGATTTAGTGCAGACTCTTTGACTCCTCCAGGCCACTAGCTGTCAGTGTAATGGCTGCTTCATAAGGTAAAGAATTATTGTTGCAACAATCGTTCATCCCTAAACTCTAAAGCAAACCTAAACATACCACGGCACTTCTGCCTCAATAAGTCTTCAGGTTTCTTAAAAGTGCCTCAGTGCAAAATCATCACCAATGTGGTGTGATTATTGGTGTGTCTCCGACCTCCACATTGATGCCATTTAAGAATAATCCTGCTGTACTATTGGGAAACCTGCAACACTGTCTAGAATGATCTAAGCAGACTCTCATCATTCTAACCTTAAGCTCATGCCTAATCCAACGGCATATGCAGTCTGTTTGATACAGGTCTCGTCCTGTTGAGACTAGTTCATGAATCTAGTCCACCTCACCATCAAAGGAAATATCTAGTGCTGCTCTGACTAAAACTAAATTTGATTATCCACAAATCACCAAATGATTTTGGATACCACTTTAGAATAATATTACACTTTTATAGGGTTATATATGGTTTAAAATCTGTTTATTAATGGTTAATAATAGTTATTAGTTATGTTGTTAATACATTAAGTCATTAGTTATAACATAGATATATATTATAACAAAGGGGAACAGTGACCTGTTGTTTGCCAAAAAGTGTACCTACATTCATCAGCACTCTTAACCCTCACAGCTTGCCGGATTCTGACCTTACTTCTCCATCAATCGACATTAAGCCTTGACATTAAGTCACCTTGAGCACATATTTGTTAATCGGTTTAACTATTTAACCACCACGTTTAATCAATTAACCACCAACAGAGTGTGTTTCTATATGTTAATAATAATGCGGTGTGTACCTAAACATGTGGAATAACTAAATTCACATTCTCAGGTCTTAGGATATTCCTTACCTTGATATAAGTTTTCTGACAACTTTAGTATTAGATATATAGGAGGTCACTGTTGCCCTTTCAATTTCTGTGCTAAATGGTTATTAATGATCATTAAGGTGTTTAAAATCAAAGTAATAACCATGTAATAAACAAGTTTTTAAACCATATATAAACTTGTATTAGCATAGTCTTAATTTAAAGTGGTACTTGATTTGGATTGCGTTAACTACGCTCTTCTTTTTTTTTTTTCTACCGAACTTGAGACTGAGCAGCTGTGGCTCATTTAAGAATATTAAGGTTACACTTTATATCCAGTGTCTCCAATCCCAGATTTCAGTAGTCTCAACTGATAAAATATATTTGATCAGCAACTTATGCATTGAATCTCATAGCTTATAACAATCTATTGAGGAAGTCTTTTATTTAAAGTCCTGGAAGGCCTGAATGTAGAATAATTCAGTCATTGTTCCTACTTCATCACCTGTACTATTCTCAGATCTTCCAGGAGGCAAGGACATGCCAGGATCTCAGGCTCAAGGTTCTCAAGCCCTGGATGCCACAAGACTGCACAGTTTTGTTTTGTTGTCATATTTGTTCTTGATAATTAGTAGTCTATAGGAGCCAGACATGATCTCATAGCCAGGGACTACCATGAGGATTTCTGCACTAAATGTAGGTGGGAAGAATCTGAGAATGAGATTCGTAAACCAGTCCAACCGCTCATAATGCGTGCATGGACCTGGCACTACATCATTAGCTCTTAAGGTGGGGGGGGGGGGTCACTGTGTTGTGCAGCAGCCTGCAAGGACTGAGGCTGTAGAATGGAAAGTGCAGGGGGTGGGAATGCACTGAATATAGCCACAATATTAAATGTATACCTGCCTGACGCTAGGAATGGGTAATATTCATTTTTTTAATTTAAAACAATACCAATAGTGTGCCCCTAAGTTTTCTACTGATTCCAAATGAATATTTTTGGTGGTGCAGCTGCTCGCCAGTGGTATTTGTTAGTTAGTTAATGGTCTCCTCCTTGCATGTTGAACTTCAGGAGGGAGAGTACTTCTTTCACTTAATGTAGGAGTAACTACATCGACACTGGCATGTAATTTGGATATAGCCAATCAAATAGAATGCTCACTGATTCTCACTTGTGCAGAAGTCATTCTATCAAGAACCATAGCATTAAAGGGAACCCTAAAAACGTCAGCACCCAGCACTGTTCTCACATCCAGCATGTTTGTGTGTGTTTTCCCCATTCACTTCTATGAAGGCAGTTTTTCCTCTTGTCTTTGACTAGACGGGGACACTCTCTCTCTCTCTCTCTCTCTCTCTCTCTCTCTCTCTCTCTCTCTCTCCTCTATGTGCACGTTAATGTTCTACCATAAGCTTTAATTTTGGGACTTAAATAAGTGCTTTTAAAGTTGCACTTTGATTTAAGGAGTTTTTCTTATGTACTTTTCTACCTGAGCTTGTGTTGAAAGATTTTGTGTGAGATATGGATGTGTTTTGTCACTATATTTTAAAGCAGTAGTCAGGAATAACCCAATTTCGTTTAAGTTTACTGACTAAGCTCGACAAATATAGGTGTAATATTCAGTTTAGTTGATCATTTAATTGGAAGTGTGTTACAGAATGGTCTTTCACGGTCTCGTGATTGGAAATTCAAAAAAGTGTTTCAACTCAAATGATGTAGTTTCTCCCTAGAACTTTGCACTCGGAGCAGTCATCAGATTGTTCCCCTTTCTGTACTATGCAACTAACTGGACAATCTCTTCTTCAGACTTTTATGTGTCAGATACTAACCGTTGCTCAGCTTAAATGCAATAATTCAAGTTTTTTGTTTTATTTTCATTGTTGTGAAAGACACTATTATTTGTATTTAACTCATTTATTATTTTCCATTTAAGAAAAATACACACCTAATGTAGTAATATCTGGCTTTTTACTGTAAAGAAACAGTAATAAATATTCATGATTAAAATTTGACCTTATCAATGACAAAACTGTGGTTAAAGAACTCTTGCTTCACTGACAAACCCGAGTTTGTATTTCTGGGGTGACTCAAACGTGTCCGTAGGTGTGAGTGAATGTGTGTGTGTGTGTCTGTGTTGCCCTGTGAAGGACTGGCGCCCCCTCCAGGGTGTAATCCCGCCTTGCGCCCAATGATTCCAGGTAGGCTCTGGACCCACCGCGACCCTGAATTGGATAAGCGCTTACAGATAATGAATGAATGAATGAATGAATGATTTCGCTAAAGTAGATCTACATCTGGAAACAATAATTGCTCTTTTGGGGACTTCATAGATTTGTTACTCATTCAGGCTTATTAATTAAATCTACCCTTGCGCTACATTGCAAAACCAGTGCGGACTCTTCATTCATAATCCTGTGTGGTCCAGCCTTTGGCTTAATCTGGGTTTGGGAAACTTAATCCTAAACTGCCTTAGGTTCATCTATTATCTCTAGAGAATACGGTTCACACACACACACACACATATATATATATATATATATATATATATATATATATATATATATATATATATAATCACACATATTCACTGCCCTTTTTAGTTCAATTCAGTTTGTTGTTATACCAATTTAAGCTTGTACAGTATAACACTGCCAGGCTACATCTCCAGTGCAGTACTGGAAAGACAAAAACAAATGCTAAGACTGAGGTATATAATCACTAAATACAGAATATGTGCAAAGTCAGCAGATGATGAGATAGAAAGTAAAGTGCACGTTATAATTAAAAATAAAAATACAAATATATTAAATAAAAATATGTTTTAAAACTATATATATATATATATCACTACCACGGATGGGTTCAATGTCAAAGAAAATAAAAGCACTCTGCTTGCTGAGTTTTATGTTGCACTCACCACTTAAGCGGTAGATGGCGCACTTGGGTCAAAATGACTCCAGGATGTCAATAAAACATCGGTCATTTCAAGTTTTCATTATGTCATTTATTACAGTACATATTCGTGTACCTTAAACAGTCATATTTTATTATTTACATCTCCTAATCTCCATTTATTCCTGTCTTTTAAACAGGCTTTTGTGTATATTTATGCAAATTAACACTTTTGATTTACAATTTTCCAGAACGAATGCTAGCTTTTTCTAGCGTCTTTTTTTTGGCCGAATGCAGGCTTTTGCTACACTCGTTAGGGGTGATGGGGGAGAAGGATGACATATCCTTATGTGTGTGTGTGTGTGTGTTCTCTGCTCTTTATTTTTTGCAATAATTAAAAAGCTGATTTTAATAAAAAAAAAAAATCAATGATCATAAATTATATTGGGCGGCACGGTGGCACAGCAGGTAGTGTCGCAGTCACACAGCTCCAGGGACCTGAAGGTTGTGGGTTAGATTCCCGCTCCGGGTGACTGTCTGTGAGGAGTTGGTGTGTTCTCCCCGTGTCCGTGTGGGTTTCCTCTGGGTGCTCCTGTTTCCTCCCACAGTCCAAAAAATACACGTTAGTAGGTGGATTGGCGACTCAAAAGTGAATGTGTGTGTGTGTGTGTGTGTGTTGCCCTGTGAAGGACTGGCGCCCCCTCCAGGGTGTATTCCTGCCTTGCGCCCAATGATTCCAGGTAGGCTCTGGACCCACTGCGACCCTGAACTGGATAAGCGGTTACAGATAATGAATGAATGAATAAATTATATTGCAAACAGGCTACTTGACGAGGAAATGTCCTCAATATGCAAATACAACCAAATGTTGTGCTGAACTGCATTAAATTACATTAAACAACATTGAACTGCATTCAGTAACAAAATCCCATCTATTCTGGTTTGTTTGTTTGTTTGTTTGTTTAACCCTGTTGATCATCGCGCTGTGGAACTTGTTGCCTGTGGTTGGGCGGGTCTACTGACGGCACGAGAGGGAGAAAGAAAGGAGGGGTGAGAGAGGAGGAGTGAGTGAGAGAGAGAGCAAGCGAGAGAGAGAGGAGGAGTGAATGAGTGAGTGAACGAACGTGCGCTGCAATAGAAAAAAAGAACCGCGAGCGCAGGGAGCTGTGAACTGTAAGCTATGCGCTCGCGTTCCCCTCGTTTAAGTCTTTCCTCGCGCTCTCCCTCTGTCTCAATCCCTCGCTCTGTCCGATCTCTCTGTTGCGAGCGAAGTGAGTGACGCGTCGCTTTCTCCTTATTTCATTCGTTTCTCAGCGGAGGATCGGAGTAGCCCTGCTTTGCACGCTCTCTCTCTGTCTCTCACGTTTGTCGGCGGAGAGGTAGAGCGCGTGCACGAGCCGCAGCAGCGAAGAGGAGTGTGAGGAAGGAGGGATGGTGGATAACTCCAACAGTAGCAGGGCACAGATGGTGAGTGTGAACTTAATTTTTTTTTCATCAGAAATATTATAATTTAGATCTAAATTAAAACCACACTTGCCATGTTTGGAGTTCGTGCTCGTTTTATTTCGCCATCACGTCACTGTAGCTAGGGTACTGACGTAGTGCCGCACTTTTATAAAGCATCAGAAGGACTGTGAGATCTAATTGCGCCCCCCAACACCCACCAAACCCTCTCCTGCTAAACGTGTATGAGTGAGTGAGTGATTGTTATGCGCTGATATTAGGGCTGATGCTGATAATCAGAAATTATTCATGTACACATCTACTGATTATATGTAGCACCACCTATTCCGGCAGAAGGTAGGACAACCAATCAGAGAGGAGTCCATTTACATAGGCGGTTTAATGGTACAATAATATAAGTGGCCAGTTCAGTGGTAAATGATAAAGCTGTCATGTTTTAGGTGCACCACAGGGGGAGGATACAGAGTCCAAACATAGGATTTGGGCCCTTTACTTGAAAGTTGCCAGGGCCTTATTTGCTCAGCATACTGCTCTGATTAGGGCTGGGACTTTGATCTTTATTGGGGACTCTTTCGATCAAAAAGAGAATTTGTTTTCTGTTGCGTATGCTGCATGCACATGCTTTTAAAATGTTTTGTTATTTGTTTATTTGCCTCTGCTTGATAAAATGGATCCAGCCAAATTCAAATTACAGTTCAGAGATATTTCCTAACTTTAAAACACAAAAACAAAACTCAGTGCAGTGAATGCTAAAGTCATTTGGAGATCAAAGCTAGGAGTGGAAATTTATGGCACACCCCCACCTCCCCCTCAAGCCCTCCCCATGCACAGAGGCCATAATGAGGGTCCGGCAAATGAGAAAACTACCTCATGCATTATTTTATATGGCTGTGGGCTTTAATATTGATTGTACACTTTTACCAATGCATTATAGCAAACAGAGTTAGGTGTAGAGTGTATAGCTGCTGAGGCTTTGTCTTTTAGATGAAAAATACTAAATTAGTTCATGTAAAATAGGCCTCGCTTTTATTAGTTTGAATTCTGTGTTGAATGAGTCCCGCATCTAATCTGTGTGTAGTCTTTGTTACTTAGAGGCTGTGCGGTGTGTCTCATTGCAATCTCTTGATTGGATTGAAAGCCTTTATATCCACAGCTTTCCTGTCTTAGTCAATATAAGAGATGGACGTGCAGTTTCTCGACCTGGACGGCCTTTAGTGCCGCAGTGTTGGTGATATTCCTTGCTCAAACACACTGGGTTCAAATTCATGATCATTGGTCACATGCACAAAAGACTTGAAGTAAATGTTGCCCTTTAGTTTTAATTTTCATGATTTGAGCTATTTTTTGGTTGTTTTATATGTCTATTGTTAAATGTATTCATTACATATTTAACTTAGAATAAATTAAGATGTTTTCTGATAGTCCTCAGAGTAAAAATTGTTTTGCTTTTTTCATACATTATATGCAAATATATGGCATAATTTTATGCAAACTATACATATAATGATGTATAATGAGTCCCCCAGGTCATTAATTAGATCTCTAAAATCTCATCTCTGTTCACCAGAAATTCAGATGTAGAAGGTATTTTCAAGAAAAAAATCCCTTACTCCTTTAAAGTGGTTTAGATGTAACTCAACCCCCTTCTTAGTTCCACACGTGCAGATTGTGAATACACAATTAGACACCCTCTATCTCCACCCACTCCTTCACCTCTCATCTGCACCTCAAAAGCACTGACCCATTTGTTGATTCATACATTCTTTAAATGTATGATGTAAGAAACCTTGGCTGGCTGAATCCACCTCTTTGAGATTGTCTTTATACCAGTACTTTCAAAGGCAATATGCATAGCTATGGCACCGACTGCTTATCTCAGTCCTTATCTATGTATTCTAGCATATAAACACCACTACACAGGCATGTTTACAAGGTTAAACACTTGAATTGCACTGGATGGGTTCTTTAAGCACACTCATTACGCTGTCATTGTAATGAAATACATATTTATATAGTTATATAATGATCATTAACTGTTCCTGTAAGTCGGGGACTAATTAAATTGTGTGTTTTCCACTGTGAGTAAGGCTGAAGTCTCAGAGGCCAAGCTTGTGCTATAATGAGAGCGGGGTGTTTTACAACAGGTCGTTGACGTCTTTGTTGTTTCCTCTCTCTATCTCTCTCTCCGTCAGGACGGCAGTTTGGGGGCTGGTGGTTTCCCCCAAGGTGGTGTGGCGGGGGTTAAGTTGGAGGCAGTGATGGAGCAGCTGCAGAGGCAGCAGCAGGCGAGGCTGGAGATGGAGCGCAAGGAGAGGCGCCTCCGTGAGGCCCACATCATGTACGCCCAGCAGGTGGCCGCCCAGCATGCCATTCTGGCTGCTGCCAGAGCCTCCGGAGTGGGCTTGACCGCTAAAGCCCAGCGTGTCAAAGCGCTGGGCCCAGAACAGGACAGCGTGGAGGCACAGGGGCGAGGCAGAGACTCAGATGAGGAAGATGATGATAACGATGATGATGACGCTGCTGATGACGATGATAATGAGGGGGAAATGATGGAGGGGGATGAAGCCAGTGAGGAAGAGGATGGACCAGTCAGTGGTTTGGAGTTTCTCAGAAAGCAGACACTGGCACTACAGCAAGGGGCCGCCAGGTTGCAAGGTCATTCGCTTGGGAGCTACACCGGAACACCAACTCCAGCTCCGGCACCTGGGAAGCAGAGGGAACCATCATCACCCCCTGTAAGGGTCAAACAGGAGCCTGAGGATGGACTGTCTCCAGTGGAACCACCTTCACTAGCATCTCCTAACGGCCAGGCTGACTGGAGCTATGACGATCACTTAAAACAGGTTAGAAAAATGTTCTTTCTAAAACTGCACTTGTGTAGTTAAATTTCCACAAAAGATGATGGGACCTACAGCTAGGTATTATGTCTACAAATGATTAATCAGTTGACTATTAATTAGTCATTAATCAAAACATCCAACCACTGTTTGTGTGCCATTTTCTCTCACTTCACTTCTGTCATTCGAATGTGATGAACAGCACCATGGTTAAGAGTGTATCGGAATTAACAATTATTACAGTCCCCTCCAGTTTGTTTGCGTTGAGAAGCTTCACATATTTTTAAGATGGAACGGTATATTTCAGTAAATATTTTACTGTACATTATGGTTATTGAGGTTTAATTTGTTTATACGTTTGTATTGATTGTTTGAATTACCACAGAAACTCATTTGTAAATTGGGCTGTTTATTTTTGTAGCACTTTGAATATTTGTGAAGTTTCATGGAAGGTTAGCAGTCAGAGTCAGTAAAACATCTGAAACAGCAAAAATAAGTCAATATTAACCCCCTATGGGAATAGGAATAGAACAACATCCCCAGCCTTTTTCATGTTTTTCAGGGTTCAAAAGTCTCTCCACCATCCAAATGCCTTCAGATGATGTTGAGCTTTTTTCCCCACAGTGCGAACTTACCAGAGAGCTCACTAATGATGAGGAAACACTTCTCTGAAATATATATAAAACGTGTATTGGATTAAAATCACAAACATCACTTTTAAAGGACTATTCAGACCATCATCTCTGCTGTTTCCTCCCTTTTCACCTTCATCGTGACATCACTCTATAGCACCATCTGAGTGACAGCAGTTTGTACTTTGAAGGTGCACATGTCTACGACTAACATTTATTTCTCCAATCGATTAATCTATTGACTTATGGTTCCTTATCAGCCGACCCCTTAATATTACTGAGAGCATGCAAAGTGCCAACACATTCACTTTTTCCTTAAATGACACTGTAACAGACTTGACTAGAGGTCTCAGCGGAGGCCTCTTAACTGTGCACTGATTTCGAGAACATGCGGAAGTCCAAGTCATGTTGAAATGCTTCTGTTGCTGTTCTGCTGTCAGGCAAGTGAAAGAACCTGGAAGTGTGTCCTGGCAGGAAGCCAGGGCTTTGACGTCATTCTTTCACTTTGTGCTGTTTCCCTCTGTGTGTGTGTGTCAGTCTGTCTGTCTCTCGCTCCTGGCAGAAGCTCAGCAGGGCTTGGCCAGACTCCAGAGTGTGTAAAGAGGCATTTGGGCCAATTTTAACAGTTAGGGGAAGCCCCTGCCAGGGCAGAGTGAGTGTGTGTGTATGTGTGGTGTTAAAGCTCCTCTTTGGAATGGAGTTCTGTGTCTCGTGAATAGAATATGACCTCAGCTGTCCAGTGCACTCTCAGAAAAAAAGGTACAGTAGAGGTACAATGTTGTCACTAAAGGTACACACTGTGTAAATGTACCGTTAAAGGTACAACAGTGTTTAAAAGTGCATATGTCCTGGAGATGAAACGTGGCGTATGAAATCAACACAATTTTAAAATCTACAATTATAATATAATAACAGTACAGATATGTTCACTTGAGGGTACAACCACAGAAACTAATTTTCTGACCATGTAGGGTCAGTGATGAATATTTTTGTGTATATATTAACAGAAAGATAAACATTTATTAGGTGTATTATATAAGTTTTAAAGTATTTTTTTGTTGTGTGTAACTTGTGGTTGTAATTCAATTTTGTGTTCATTTTATGGTAACAGTTGCATAGTATTAAAAATCTAGGGTTAAAATTTCATTTTATTCAACCGAGAATAACCTAACAAATTAAGTCGTTTGAAGACTGTAGGGGAGAAGAACGTATTTGTCACTGCGTTCATTATTAGTTACATCAAGGATTATTTCTGGTGATCACAGTTATTTAACTTCACTAGTTATGTTCCAGGGGTGAGGTATTTACAACTCACAGCCAACAGAATGTCAGTCTGCCTGATTTTCATAAAGTGTGTGCATGTAAATAACAAAAACATGGCTGAATCCATGTGGGGGACACGCTGGGGCCTAAAGAGTTTTTTCAGGTACTGAAAATGTATTGTATTCTTTGTCGGATGTGAATTAAAAATAATAAATGATCACTTTGCAGCTGGTGGTAAAGACGACCTGTTGCTACATTACAGAAGTGGTATTGTCTGAAGCTGTAGTAGCAACAAGTGGAACTTTGTCAGAGGAGAAGCTGTTAGCCTTTATCCGGCCATGTAAAACCCAGCTCAGTGAAGTGTTAGGGAAGGTGTGGATGATGCTGTGTCTGTTGTCCTGCTGCTTTGATCAGGAGAGACAGAGGGGAGGGAAACAGGAGATGAATGGGGGACTGGGGAGGGTCTATTGTACGATGACAAACCGTCTGGCTGCTTTTTGTTGTCCCCCAGTTTGCTGGCGTGTCATTATGTTGTACTGTGCTGTTTAATGATCCTCTCTTGCTCTCTCTCTCTCTCTCTCTCTCTCTCTCTCTCTCTCTCTCTCGTTCCCTTTCTCATTCAATATTCAATATTGTCTATTTGTGGGGCTCTGACAGTTAAAACAAGTGAAACATAAACTTATATTATATACTATATTATATATATATATATATATATATATATATGTGTGTGTGTGTGTGTGTGTGTGTGTGTTAAATTAACACGGGCTGTATAATAATTTAACAGTTTCAGTGTTAAGTTAACACTAATAGTGTTTATTTAATACTGGAGAATTTGCTGTGTATATTTAAAATTAATAAAAAAACAACCTTATCCAGTTCAGAAACTACATGATTGAATGACAGTAGTAAAAGTAGCTTTTATTTATTATTAACCTACTTTATTGTTTTACGTGATTCTAAAGTAATCCCATATACAATGGTACCATAAAATGTTGCAGGTATTTGAAAATGCTAAAGCAGGGAAAAAAGTTCTGGTAAACAGCCAAAAATAAAGAATAAAAAACAGAGTTGAACTGCACTAAGAAAAGGACACTCCAGAAACTCCCATGAGAAACAGCCCCCTCTTTTATTAGCTCACAGTAAGACAGAAATTCCCCACCCCCTTCTTTTATTGGCTCATAGTAAGACAGAAACACCCCCTCATTTTTATTTGCACACAATAAAACAGGAACACCCACTGCACAAAATCCTGCATTCACTAACAGGAAGAGCAGGGAAAAATAGCTACCAACGTTTTGCAAGTGAACTATCGATTTAACCCTGCTCTGATCACTCTACAACTTGTGAGATAAAGAGAATTATTAAACCCAACTCTGTTTGCTCTGTGAATTATCTTAGGGTAATTAACCCCCACATCTTTTACACGATGAGGTACATAGGGCAAATATGTTGCTTTCTGTTTGAATTTGGATGTCACAATTTCAGATTTTAAATTTCAGCTGGAACACCCCCACAATTTCAAAATCCAAGATGGCTGCCACAAATCAACAGTTTGTACAAGCAGTAGAGTATCATACGGTTTATTAGAATTTGTATCTATCTGTGTCTCATTTATTTATTCATACATGCAGTTCTGTCCAATTTCTATTTGCATTTGGATGTGTACAATTTTGCATAATGTGCTGTTATCAGTTTTATAGCTAAAAATGCTATCTGGGAACAAGCTAACAATGGCATAAGATTTTCTGAATGTTTAACTGAAACAGGTTTCACAACATTCCCAACTCCAGCACTGGTTTAAACCCCACTCTGAGAGATACTGCCTTCCTAGTAGATTAGGAGAATTTATCACAGCAAAGAGGGACAAACAATTGGATGTCGAAAGAGAATGTGACCAAGCAGGTGTCCACAAACTTTTGCCCATTCGTGTAGCCCATGAATGGTTGACTTTGCCTAAGATTTGCTTGATTAATGTCTTCTGACCTCAGCCTTGTCCTAAACAGCCCAGTACACAATTGTCAAACAAGGAAGATGAATAAAGAACATGTGACCCCCACAACTTGGCAGTGTCCAGCAGAGCCAAGTGATTATGGGGGGGTTGTTTCTCACCCTGGGGCGCAGTGGGACATACAGCTGACCTCACTAATCCCCCTCCATGTCCCTGGGGTCCTCTGGGGCTGACTGCTTCTGTGATTGCTCCCTTCCCTCTCACTAATCCCACAGTGATTAATAGGCATTTAATGACAGAGAACGTGGACACTGTGCTTGAAACAGAATTGTTTGGTATTTTGGAGAAATACATCAGGGGTGGAGGTCTGAAAGCCAGGGTGAAATTGATTCTAGAAGTTGACTCCTGTTAGCGTCATGTTGTTTGTTTGTTTTAAAAAGTTTTTTTTTTTTTTTTTTGGTATATGCATATTGTTGCCCAGGATAAGCAGTTACAGAGAATGAATGAATTAATGTATACTCATGCTGTGTATAGTTTTAGCTAATGCTAACACTGAGTGATTGGGTGTTTCTATAAGCTTGGAGGAGAATGCTATGGTACGATATGTATATTTAGCTATATTGGATTTGTACACTATAATCTTGGGTAGCAGTTTTGGAGTCTTTACTAATGTGTAAACATGTACAACAAAATACCTGACATGGCAGATTGGGGTGTACATTGCCATGCTAGCCAATGCCAACATATGCTAGCTAGTTATCAATAATTAAATTGGCAGTATGGGATAATAAACATAAATTCAAGTAGTAATTAGTACCTTACCCTCATATAAAATTATTAATGCTTGAGCATTACTTTATTCACCCTGTAAATTATTAAAATTTAAGTAAAATTAATACCAGAATGTTTTAATTGTTTAGACAAATATCCACTTATATGTAGACCATGATCATGGAGTTTTACACTGTTTCCAACAACATCATAGCCATAATTCTAACCATTCACAAGAAATGAACATACTGTCAAAGCATGTTTCTCTGTAATCAGGTGTGCCATCAGCATTCATCAGCCCTCCCCCACTACTGTAGTTTCAACCTTAACATCAGCCACCCCCATCCTCCTCCTCATACTGAGATACATGAAGGCCTGTTTGTCGAGGGTGGGCGAATGTTGCATAATTTAGCCATCACCGCGGCAACATGGGGGCTGGCAGCTGCATGGTCAATCGATGGGGCTTGTGTAAGAGAGGATGATTGGCCTCATTTATCCCTCATCTATAATGGATGAGGTAGAGAGGAAGACTTCAGACAAAGTATCCAACCCTTTTCAGTGGGGAACAGAAAAAAGCTCCGATAGGGTTGTGTCATATGAACAAATTACTCAGGGAATTTCATTATTCATTCATTCATCTTCTTTAACTGCTTCATACTGAGCTGTTCCTCTGAGGATCTGAAGCCCACCTGGATAAATAGGGTGCAAGGCAGAAAAACAGCCTTGATCTGGCTTGATTAAATTAGATTAGTAACTGATTTGCACGATTTCTCAAACATGGACTTAAGAATAACAGATCATGCAGAACCTTTATAAGGCTCCAGTGTACTAGAAAAAAAGAGCAATGTTGATTAAGGTGCAATATAATGTCACAAAAAAAACAACAAATAAATAAATAATCTTTATAAATTTAGCACAGGTATGTGGAGCTCAGCAACTGAAAGTGGAGTTTTTTACATGCTATAGTTTATGAAACCAAAAATGGGTTTGTTTTGCAAATTAGATCTTCACAACAGACATAAATTATGCCAACAAATAATGATCATTTAAAGGGTTCATATGCATATTGCAACTGTTGTGCAGTATAGGTACAGCAATTGTGATACCAATACACAAATGATATACTGTGCAGCTCTACATTTACAGAACAGGTTGTGGTTTACAGAAAGAGGCTGTTCATGTGAGAGCTCCACAGGTGTGTCTTTGTCTTCTGACCTACTTCTGATGCCTGTGATATGGTTTATCGTCTTTATCGTTCCCTCGTGTGAGCAAGAGGCCCATGGTGCGCTGTTTTTCCAGTCAGATGGGGTCCCCCCCCCATCTCCCCCCTCCCACCTTTTATAAACCAAGTCTGTTATTTCTGCACCAGAGAATGTCACTCTTCTATGCGGTGTTCTGTGTAGATGCCTATAGTGGAGAAACAGTCCCGCAGCTTCATGGCCTGTTTGAAACATTGAGGGAGTACCAAATGAAAAAAAAAAAAAACCCATGAAATCCCCCAAACCACCTGATGATTCAGGATTTAGCGATTAGCAAAAATTTATGAAATTTTACAGTAGCGCAGAGCTTCAGTGTTTAGCATTTTTAAAGCAGTAGCTAAAAAAACCTAATATATTCAAAATTTATTCCACAGCCAAACGTATGTTTTTGTGCTGGGCCTACAAGTCTGATCCAAGTAGCATGAAATAGAAGGTCACTGAGCAAAGCTCAATATGTGAATATGTCATTAGCCCACACTTTGCCTCATTAGCCTGAGGTCTCTGAATGCTGTGGTTCTTCTGCTTTCTGCAATCCTGCGAGGATCAGCTGTGAAAAATCTCAGGAATATATGTAAATATATTAAAATATATATAAATGGGAAAATGCCTGGGATTAGTTGTTCAGTGTCATATGTTGTGTGTTATGTAGATCAATGCTTTCATTGGCTTTCATTGATATTAGGGGATAATATGGTGTAAAAGATGTTAAACTGAAAGGTGAGATTTAGCTGCATCAGATTTACTAAGCTATTTTTCTTGATTTACTAGTCTGCTTTGCCTAAAATAACATACTGTTTGGCTACTTATATGCTAATCCATTAAACAAATTAACTATTTAATTGCACATTTAACTGTGAATATTCACATTTGTACTGCCTGAATAAGTTGATTAAAAAATTATGTAAATCAAAACAATATTCTGTTATTATCACAATTAATCAATTTCAAATACTAGTCCTTGCTTGTATTTTTGGGTGAAGTGTGCAGTGTGGTATGCATGACAAATAGGCTAAAAGAAAGCTTTAAGCCAACACTGGGTATGGTAACTATGTGCAATTTTTTCATGGTTATCCTTTATTATTTTCTTTATTTTTATGGATATATTACAAACTGGGGGTTTATGAGATTAATGTCTGTATCCACCTTAACGTACTTAATTTTACTGTTTAACAGAGTGTCTACAAAATCTGGACATAAAGTACTGAAAAATGACCCAGTTAGTTCAGTGAACCTTCAAAATATTTATCAGTTTAAACACAGATGTAGTGTTTTCTCAGGTCAAAAGTTCATTCGCTTTGGAAAGCTGATGTCAATGTATTGACCTGGAAGATGTAGGACATTGTAACTATCAAATAGGCTAAAAGAAAGCTTTTTTTTTACTTTATAATAATATCTGTAGTGGTTTTGATTATTTTTGATTCATTAGAATCCCTTAATTTGCTGAATAAATGTATGAGTAGGGTGACCAGACATCCTCTTTTACCCGGACATGTCCTCTTTTTTAGACTTAAAAAAATGTCCAGGTGGAATTTCTCAAACATCCAGGATTTTGTTTTTCTAGAGCTTACATATAATTTCGAGAAGCGTTTCGTTCACAATCTAGTCCCACCCTCCCCTGCTCCGTTTGATTCGCTTGAGTGAGAATCTTCTGATTGGACGGTCTGACTGTAGAACTACCCTTATTGGTCGATAACCTTCTCTGTAAACATTTAATTGGTCAGTCTGCACGTCAGTAGGCCTTGTTTACGTCAGGCAAAACTCATGTACCTACCCTCATCTCGAGCAGCTATGCCGAAACGTAAATGTAAATTCTCGGATCAATTAAAAAATATTTTTTTTGCTGCACAAAACATGGGACCCCCCACCCATGTAAATATATACCTTTTTATGGTTGGTTAGTGTAGTGGATTACACTTCTGACAATGACTCAGAAGACTGGTGTTGGGTTCCCGGGTCAGGCAGGAAGACCTAAATATAACAATAAGGGCCCTTTAGGCAAGACTAACATACATCTTTAACATGGGCGCTGGGGTTTTTGTAGTGTGAGGGAGAGAAGTGATGGTTGTTGTTGTTGTTGTGTGTGTGTGTGTGTGTGTGTATAGACAACATTAAAGGCATGCTTGTATGATCCTGTCCCTGACTCACGTTGAAGTGTTGGAGATGCCTGAAAGCCAGAAATAGAGGTATTGAATGTAGAAGGATGATGGCAGAGAGGGAGGGGGATGGCAGCGAGGAGTATGAGTTTGGTGGGGGGTTGGGAAAGGATTGAGATGGCGGGGGGGTTGGGTATCGTCCTGTCTAAGCATTGCTCTGCCACACCCAAGGGAAACATTCCAGAATTAAAGAGTTGCCTATTTAAACACTATTCTCAACAAAGACATCTGTTAACACCAGTGTGTGTGTGTGTGTGTGTGTGGTCAGTTTGTAGAATGGTGTCTGTTCTTAACAGGACAGTAGCCATGTTTCCATCCAGCTGTTGAATTAAATTCATGCAAATAACAGAATTGTTGCAAAAATATATGCAAATATGTTTCCTTAGACACAGTTCTGTTGCGAGATTGTCCCACTTTGCTACAGGAACAGCTTGTTCTATTCAGGGGAAGGTTTATACTAGATTTTTGGGACATTTCTGTGAAGATTTGATGCCACAATAACCCTGCCCAAGTTAGGTAGGGATATTGGTAATTAGTTCTGTATCAGAAACAGCACACTAGCTCCACAGCCCAGTGCTGTGAGTTTTTAGCCAACACTGGGAACTGCATAGGGTTACTAAACTGCAAAATATTTTCCATTTTTATGGATATTAAACAAACCTTGTGTAAAAGTTTAAGTGTCTGTATCCACTGCAGGTACACCTTAACAGTGTCTACAGAATATTGGATATAAAGTTTTTTGTGGAAAATTACCCAGTTCAGTGAATATTCAAAATAAAAATCTGTTTAAACAGTTGTATTGTTTTTCTCAGGTCAAAAGTTAATTCGCTTTGGAAATCTGATGTCAATGTATTGACCTGGAAGATGTATGCAACAATAATGCAATATGCAATAATGCAACATGTTGCATGCAATGTTTCCTATACTGCACTGCACTAAATTCATTAAACAGGACTAATTTTCTTCTCTTAGGACTGTTATGGTGTCACAGTTTCAGTGTAATTCACGGTGTAAGACTTGACAATTACCATATTGTTGCATTTTTCAAAATCCTGATTAAAATTCACTACAGTCTATTAATATTCTTAGCATGTTTTTAACTTTATCGTATACGAACGTTTATCAAATGCTTAGACGTTCCTAGTGTTGATGAAGTTAAATCTTTGGCAAAATAAATTTGGGCACTGCTTCGCTGCTAATATTATTTTTCAGTTTATTTGCTTGTAACCTTACGTTTGAGTGGAAAAGGAACAGAATGCATCAGAACTCTGTTCTGGAAGTAAAAGTCATGATGAAGCGTGTCATGAAATTTCTGCTAAATCAACTTCTATTCAGCTACTTCTGTTCAGCCAATGGGAAGTTTGCAATTGAGCCCCCTTAGTTTCCATAGTGTGGTTTGATTTTTAAGGTGGAAACAACAGAAATCTCACAGCGGTTAAAGGTTATGTTAATTATACTGATTCATATTTGATATATGTTCTGAGTGTAATATTAATTTAATGGTCTGTGTGTTTATGGTTTAAAATTTCCATTAAACAACGGTGGGTTTTTTCTGTGGAATTTTCTATTCCACCTTAAGTGGTGCAGCAGTTAATGTACAATGGAGTGAATTCATGTGGTCTGTTTTTCAAATTCAGAAAAGTGTATGGGAGTAAAGACTTTACAAGCGTTTACACTCCATTAGTTAAACAGGCATGTTCAATGAGACACTAGTACAGATTTCCTCTGAAAGATTTTTCTTAAATTATTACTGATTTTTGTGTCTTAAAATGGAAGATTAATACTATGATATACTTATATTAGTGGAAAACCCTACTGTAAAAATATCACACCGAAACTACTACAAACATCTCCTGTTGGCTTTCTGTTGGTCACTGTTATTTAAATTTGATGGTGTCAGTGACATGCTCAGAAAAGTGTTTTGAAAATTAATTTATCCTGGTAATGGTGAATATTGTCGTTTGAGTCACACCATCACACTTGTAATCATTATTAGTCTTAGTCACTATTAGTCTAGTTATGTGGTTTCTGACACCTTTACAATGCACAAAACCACAGAATTACAGAGGCACCATTTTCTACAAGCGTGAGTCAAAAGTCACAGGACACAGGCTTTTATTTCTTTGATAGGCTACATGACTATCTTCCCACTGGAAAAAACTTTCCCTTGATCCAATATGGCAGTTTTCAAGATGACAGCCATGTTCCGGACATAGCCCCCTCACCCATTACTTGCCGGGGTATTCAGAAGAGTGTTCTGTGACTTGACTCATGGTGTAGAATGAGTGACTACACTGCAGATAAAGAGTTGATCAGTTTGATCACATGAAATTGATAGTATTTACGGTCATTCATTTACTTTCTTATAGAAACCTTCAAGGGGAATTCCACCAATTTTCCAAAATGTATAAATAGAGTCTAATGTGTAAACAAACTCACTGAGTGTGCTTTAATTTAGTGTGAAATTCTCAGTTCTTCAGAAGATGACTCAGAATTGGTCATTGGTATTGATAGGAAACAGATACCCGAAGATTATATCGTCTCTAAACTCATTCACAGAAAGTTAATAAACAAAGTAGTTGTAAGTACACTGCCTGCTACTCAAGACACTATTTTGCAGATCAAGTCAAAAGTTTGGACACATCTTTTCATGAGTCATTGGTGGAATAGAGCTAGTCACCGTATAGAACTGTGTACCAGACCCTACCTTTGCACAACCCAAGGCATGGTCTCAAACACATTAAGAAGGCGAGCGGTTCTACAGATTAACTCTTGACAAGGCCACAACTGAAAACCGTTCCAGGTGACGACCTCATGAAGCTGACTGAGAGAATGCTGAGAGTGTGCAAAGCTGTCATCAAAGCAACAGGGGGCTACTTCTAAAGATTCTAAAGTATAAAATATATTCTGGTTTGTTTAACACTTTTTTGTTTATTACATAATTCCATATGTGTTCCTTCATAGTTATAATGTCTTCCACATTCATTTACAATGTAGAAAATATGTCCAAAAATTTGACTGGTACTGTACATTCATAATATGTGGAAAATAGCCCCAAAAAAGGTACCCCTCACATTTATTCAGCAAATTGAGAGATTCTACTTAGAAAAAAATTAGAGTTCCTATAATAAACAATGGTTTCCAGTTTGTCAAACATCACACTACACATCTTTAAAAGTGGAACATTTGAGGGTATGGTTTTTTTTTTGACACTGGGGCTTTGTCCTCGTGCATCAGTAAAAGTTGAGGGCCCGCATTCCTGCCGCTAGTTCACCAGTTTGCTTCTTTGGGCTCCTACATACTGGCAACACCCCACAATACCTACCATTTTTGGGACACTCTGCCCAAAACATTATGAACATCACCGTTTAGCACTTTTCAAAGTCTCTCAGACCCAGAAACTCACCCATTTCTCCTGATTGCTATATCACTTGACGCTGTAATGAAATAAACTATGCTGTTCACTTCTCCTGACAGTGGTTGTAATCTTGTGGTAGATAGGTGTACATCAAATCTGAAGGTATGTGTAGTTCCATTTCCCACAACTGTATAGTTCAGTGTTAGTTTCTGAAGAATGGAGCATTTCACAAGAAAAGCAGATGGAATTTACTTTTAACACTTGACGTGCTGGATATAAATGCTGTGTTATCACAGAGTGGTCACATGCTTTCAGATGCTTTCTAGTCTTGGGTTCTGTTCTAATCCCAGCCGTCCATTAAAGCTGTCCCTCTCATTTATGGGACAGAGAACACACTCCTGTTGCATTCTCTAATGGAGGAGAGTGGACTGAGGTCTGAGGTAATGTAATCCATCAGTACACACACACACAGAGACAGAGAGAGAGAGAGAGAGAGAGAGAGATGGCAGGTTCTGTCACAACATCTGTGTGTAAATATGAAACATAGGATATGAGCTGTCTTCCCCTGAGGCTCTCTCTAAGTGGACAGTGGAGAAAATTTTTCCCTTTGTTAAAGGGAAAATCCACTGACCTTTTAGAAGTTTTGCATACAGTCATGTGCAAAAGTCTGAACACCCTCAGATTTGTTGATTTTCTGAAGAAAATGTAGTGAAAAATCCAGAAGAGAATGCAGATGTAACCAGTAAATTCTAGAACTTTTCTTTCTTTTTTCCTATATTTTCTGTCTGGCGTTCTCTCTCTCTTTACGCAGCATTTTCTTTTTAATTGTTATTTTCTTAATCATTTTTTTCTTTCCCTTTTCAGGGCCACTGTTCATATGTCAATCTCCTCCTCTGACCCTAATGTATCATGTTTTTAGTTTAAATTCTTTCTTTATTTCTCTGTCTTTTTTTAAATTTCTATTTATATATATTTCTTTCTCCCGACTTTCTTTTTTTTTTTCCTCTGTCAGTGCAGGTTGCGTGCGTGTGTGTGTGTGCGTTTGGCAGGTGTCCAGTCCAGTGGCTGGCTCTATAAGTGCAAAAACACTCTCGCTGTGTGGGAGGCTTGGCTCAGGGCCGAGAAAGAGAGAGACGGAGCGCAAGAGCGAGAGAGAGCAAGAGACGCAGACAGAGAGAAAGGGAGAGAGAGGGAGGTGGAAGTGTTTCATTTCTCCGCTGGCTGTGCTCTCTGACTGTACATGATGTAAGCCTCTGTAGTGCTGTCAGCATTTCTGTCTCAGTGCCAAGGGCTGCTGTTCCAAGAACAACACACACACACACACACACACACACTCCGGTGTGCTTCCCCCAAAGATCTGCTGACTCAGAGTATGAGCTCTGTACTGTTCTCAAATGTTACAGAAATGACACATTGTACTCCACAACCACTGGTGATGTCATACTGAAAAAGTGGCTTGTAGTAACATTATTAAATGGTATCACACAGGGTCTGTCACCAATACTTTCAAGAAAAGTCAGTGATTAAGTCGCAATGAATGAACTTCTCAATGAATGAACTTCTCAATGAATGAGCCCTTTTTATTTAGCAGTTTATTGATGATAATAATACTGATTGTAAATCCTTTTCATATTAATTTTTTCTATATTTTCCCTTAAAAACAAATCAACAAAACACATAATTTGGCCAAGGATGCTTATAAGTATGTACTATTTGTGTACTTGTCACGCTTTTGCCCTGTTTTATGTTTTCCTGCTCTGTTTTAGTGTCTTTTCTGAGTTTCCTTGTTGTCTGTCATGTGCTCATTTTAAGCAAATGGCTCTGGTTTGGTTTGTTCTTGTGTATGCCTTAGCCGTGCCTTGACTTTGTGTTCCCGCCTGTGTCTCCTTTACCCTATCCTCGGTATGTCTCCCAGGTGTTCCTTGTTTGTGCTTCAGTTTATATATATACATTATCCACCGCTTATCTGGGTCCGGGTCGTGGGTGGAAGCAGTCCGAGTAAAGAAACCCAGACCTCCCTTTCTCCAGCCACTGCTTCCAGCTCCTCCGGGGGTATACCGAGGCGTTCCCAGGCCAGTCGAGACATGTAGTCTCTCCAGCGTGTTCTTGGTTTGCCCGGGGTCCTCCTCCCCATTGGACATGCCCAGAACACCTCACCAGGAAGGCGTCCAGGAGGCATCCGGACCAGATGCCCGAACCACCTCAACTGGCTCCTCTCGACGTGGAGGGGCAGCGGCTCCACTCCGAGTCTCTCCCGGATGTCCAAGCTCCTAACCCTCTAAGGGAGAGTCCAGACACCCTGTGGAGAAAACTCATTTCAGCCGCTTGTACCAGCAATCTCGTTCTTTCGGTCACTACCCAAAGCTTGTGACCATAGGTGAGGGTTGGGACGTAGATTGAACGGTAAATTGAGAGCTTTGCTTTTCACCTCAGCTCTCTCTTCACCACAATGGACCGGTACAGAGCCCGCATTACTGCTGACGTTGCACTGATCCGCCTGTCAATCTCCCACTCCATCTTTCCCTCACTTGTGAGCAAGACCCAGAGGTATTTAAACTCCTCCACTTGAGGCAGGATCTCACTTCCAACCTGGAGAAAGCAGTCCACCTATGTTCCATGGACTCAGATTTGGAGGTGCTGATCCTCATCCCTACTGCTTCACACTCTTCACACATACAAACCAGCAAGACCTGAATGTCCCGGCCCAATGAATTCCCCATTCACAAAAAGCAGATCCTGAGTCCAGCAGAACCGGACACCTTCCGGCACTTGGCTACACCAAGAAATTCTGTCCATAAAAATTATGAACAAAACCGGTGACAACGGGCAGCTCTGACAGATCCATAAGATCCTGATGAAAAATATAACAGGGACACAGCTTCCCTTGCCCGGAATAGGGTTACTGGGGCCCCCACCCTGGAGTCAGGCCTGGGGAGGGGCTCCTCGGTAAGTGCCTGGTGGCTCAGCCCGAAGGAGCAACATGGGCAGTTGATTGCTCCTTCAGACAATGAATGAATGTAAAGATGTCCAAACTTTTGACTAGTACTGTACATTCACAATATGTGGAAAATGAGCGTGTCCAAACATTTAGCTGGAGCTGTATACATGAAGTGCTCTCATCCTCCAGATGAAATGCAAATTTACTTTCATCAGAGACATAACTGTGGACCACTCAGCAGCAGTCCAGTCCTTTTTGGAAGCAAGACGCTTCTGACACTGTCTCTTGTTCAAGAGTGGCTTGAGACAAGGAATGCAACGCTGAAAACCATGTCTTGCATACGACTATGCGTGGGGGTTCTTAAAGCATTGACTCCAGCTGCAGTTCAGTCTTTGTTAATCTCCCCGACATTTTTGAATGGGTTTTGTTTCACAATCCTCTCCAGGGTGTGGTTATCCCTATCACTTGTACACTTTTTTCTACCACATCTTTTCCGTCCCTTCACCTCTCTATTAACGTGCTTTGACACAGAGCGTTGTGAACAGCCAGCCTCTTTATCAATGGCCTGTGTAAGGTGTCAATGGTCGTCTTTTGGACAACTGTCAAGTCAGCAGTTTTCCCCATGATTGTGTAGCCTACAGAACTAGACTGAGAGACCATTTAAAGGCCTTTGAATTTTGAGTTAATTCCCTGATTAGAGTGTGGCACCAGGTGTCTTCAATATTCAACCTTTTCACAATTTTCTAATTTTCTGAGATACTGAATTTGGGGTTTTCATTAGTTTTCAGTTATAATCATCAAATTAAAAGAAATAAACACTTGAAATATATTAGTCTGTGTGTAATGGATGAGTATAATATAAAAGTTTCACTTTTTGAATGGAATTACTGAAAGAAAATCAACTTTTTTATGATACGGTAATCCCTCGCTACTTCACTGTTCATCTTTGGTGGATTCGCTACTTCGCGGGTTTTTTCAAGGGGGCTTATGGCCGCTATATCGCAGATATTGAGGGAAAATCTAGGAAAACCGTGAAAGACGAATAGCCAAAATATATATTTTTATTATTTACATGTATTAGACTAGGCCTGTAGGTGACAAAATATATCATTTACAAGTATTTCTTACGTACAGTACATGTATTGTTCATGTCCACATCCGAGTGAAATTTACTTGCGCTAAATCACAGCTCCGGGTGACTGTCTGTGAGGAGTTGGTGTGTTCTCCCCGTGTCCGCGTGGGTTTCCTCCGGGTGCTCCGGTTTCCTCCCACAGTCCAAAAACACACGTTGCAGGTGGATTGGCGACTCAAAAAAAGTGTCCGTAGGTGTGAGTGTGTGAGTGAATGTGTGTGTGTCTGTGTTGCCCTGTGAAGGACTGGCGTCCCCTCCAGGGTGTATTCCCGCCTTGCGCCCGATGATTCCAGGTAGGCTCTGGACCCCCCGCGACCCTAAATTGGATAAGCGGTTACAGATAATGAATGAATGAATGAATGAATAAATCACAGCTTAGGAATTAGGAGTTTCTTATTAAAGAAACTGGTAGGATATCACATGTAGTTCCAGCTGAAAAACATTATAGAATGACTGTTTAATGCAGAGGGTGGGTTGTTAACAGTACAGGGAGGGGTTTAAAAGTCCAAATACTCGTTAAAAACATAAAAAATATATTTCCTTACTTCACAGAAATTCGTTTTTCGTGGGTGGTCTTGGAACGCATCCCCCGTGAAAAACAAGGAATCACTGTATTCTAATTTTATGACCAGCACCTGTATGTGTGTGTGTGTGTGTCTGTGTGTGTGTGTGTGTGTGCAAAGCAGGATCCTTTTCATTTGACTCAAAATGGAAAGCTGGTTTTTCATCTTGTGACGTCTTATGTGTGGATTTGGATTAAAGAGTAGCAGGGTTCTGTCAACAGAATAATTCTGGTTTGTCTGCACTGGAGCAGAAGATAAATGTAATTGTGGCAGGATAAACCCATTGTGAATGAGGCGAGCAAATGCCTGTATGTGCCACATGCTTGAAGAAAGATAAATATCAACCGCATATCCACCCACGCTGCTTTGTGTCACGCTCCAGAGGCAGGATTGGCTGGTTTGACCTGTGTGCATGTGTATGTGAGTGTTTAAGAGAGTTTGTATGCTCTAG
Source organism: Hoplias malabaricus (assembly GCF_029633855.1). Taxonomy (NCBI): domain Eukaryota; kingdom Metazoa; phylum Chordata; class Actinopteri; order Characiformes; family Erythrinidae; genus Hoplias; species Hoplias malabaricus. The sequence goes on from NC_089810.1 coordinate 29,774,601, forward strand.
TGTGTGGGTGGTTGTTTGAATGTTGACGATCTGAGCAGAAATTTCACTGACAAATCAGGGTCTTGTTATGCATTGTTGAATTCTTTAGCATGTGGCTCAAAGTGCTGAAGGCTGCTCTGCTTTGTTCACAATCAGGCACGCCCAGACAGGGTCTCATTTATGTATTTAGTCCTAGAGATCAATAAAGAGAGTTGTTTTTGCAACTAAAATCCATCTTTAGGTTTTACAGTGCCACCCCTCATTGATGTCATTTACAATCAAAAAATAATTATAAGATACAAGTGAAAGAGGAAAAATTGCACTCAGGCCACCTGTAACACCATTTTTTTTTCAGTGTTACTGTTTTTTACAGGTATTATTCCTGTAGAGTCCTTCAAAGAAATCCACAGAGATTTTTTCCACCTCAAAATTTCAGTCTTAGAATTTTTTAGAATCCAGATAATACTCCAAACACACATTCAGTGTTTTTGATATCTTAACACTGGGTGGCCAGCCATTTTTATTTTGAAAACAGATAGCGTCTTCTTTTGTGTCTATTTCTGTTTGTAGTTAAATGCTTCTTGACAGCTCCACATCCTTTTAGATCTGTGGTTTTAGTGCTAAATCAAACAAGGGCTTTAGAGCATGATTTGTGCTGGTCAGCGAATCTCCTGTCCAGTAAACCACACCCCCTGCCATGTTTTTAGCTGATCTGGTTCTAATGAAAAGCCACAATTGGGACAGGACTCTGAAACTCACACTCAACAACACTATGTTAGGTTAATCATTTAAGACCCAGTGCAGGAATGAGGGAATTTGAGACGCTCGTAAAAATGAGAAATGAGGTAAAAGTGTTTCATAATCGCAGCTGAGACCATGTACACTGACCCTGCCCCCTCAACAAATAGCAACATGTTCAGACAAGATCTGTCCAGTCTTCCAATCTTAGGTTCAATTTTAACAAATACAAAGCATGCAGGAAAAATAATGTTTGAGAAAGTCACAATTCAGAACCGAATAATATTAGATAATTATACAAATAATTAAAATGAGTAATAATAATGATATGAATGACATGACAGTTTTTCCTCTGCCTAAGACAGGGATAGTTTACATTTGTTCTACTATATTATCATTTACCACAAGCTTATTTACTGCTCCTTTATTGTTGCAACATGATCTAGAAGTGCTACCTTTGATAATATGCCTTAAAATATAGGTTAGACAGCCAATCACCAGTCTAGATTGTGTGTGAACATGTACAAATTATTAAAGCTTCCAATTTCAATATCTAGCCATTTTTAGGAACCCCTACAAACTGAGGCTAAACCAAACCGAACTGTTTTATAATTTAGCTGAATAACAAGAGCAAGTCAACAAGTTTGTGGCAGATAATAATGTAAAATGACACCCCCACCCTCCTTCATTCGTTTTTGTACAAGAGTTTGTGTTGAATTAATAAATGTGAATGTAGATGTTACATCAGTTTGGAGGTTCATTTACTATGTTTTTCTGAACTCCTGAAAGCACCAGAGCGATTTATAAGTATTGGGCTGTTACTCAGTTTCCTCACAGCAGGATTTGACCCAGTTCCTCTTCAGAAAACACACACACACATACACACACACACACACACTAACCGATGAAGTAAAAGAAATGTATTCAGGTTGTTTGAGAAATTTTGCTTCCCGTGGTTACTTCCTTTCTTTGTGTTTCAGTTTTGCCTGTTTTCTCTTTAAGAATTTACTTAAACTTTAAACCTTAGATAATAAATGGTCTCTGACTCAAGCACACACACACACACACACACACACACACACACACACAAACCTCTTTAAAGTGAATGGTACATTGGGCTGTACTTTGGTCTTTAATTGTAATAAACAGGTCCATTGACATTCATTCATCCATTCATTCATGTTCTGTAACTGCTTTATCCAGTTCATCCATCACCGAGCACTACACACTTACATTCACTCACACACTCATACACGTGGAAATTTTTGAATAGGAAATTACCACCTACCAATGTGTAATTTTTAATACCGTGGGAGGAAACCCACACAGACACAGCGAGAACATACCCCAACTCCTTACAGACAATAACCCAAAGGGTGGTTTGAACCCACAACCCCAGAAACCTGAAGCTATATGACAGCCACAATCTATGTTGCACCACGGTACCACCTGTATATCACTGTTTTCATATTAAAAAGAACAATAAAATAGCCTTCAGAAAATTCTTCATGCAGTTTTTTATATTAATTATTGTAGTAAACAGTTAGTCTGTTTATATACTTATTAATCAGAAATGTTTAAAAATAATTGTACATTCATTCATGTATTCATTCACTATACATGCATTCATGTGATTGGAATGTAATATATCAGTGATATAAAACCAATGTGGTTTACATGTGTGTGTGTGTGTGTGTGTATATATATATATTTAGTTTATTGTTTTGGTAGAAGCTGATTTTCCCTTTTCCCTTGACTTTTTTCACCTTACCCTTAGTTTTCAGAATAAAAGACTCATAAGATTTATCACTGATTATATATTTTTTAGTGGCTATCTTTTGATGCACGTAAAAAAGGGGTTAAAAAAAGTGAACGAGGGGACAATATTATGAAAAAAATCAATCATTTGAGCATCTGAACAGCATAGCTGCCCACAAACAGTGAAATACCACAACACAGTCAGTTTGTTTATGGACTGGCTAAGTTAGAAAACAACTAAGGGAAAAAACAAGCTGTTTACATTTTCTTCCCTTTATTACATAATAATGGGAATTATTAGACTTGTATAACCCTAAAATCTCCAATTACAGCTCTGCTCTGCTTTTATGTGAGCATAAAGCCTGGGTTCAAACACATAAAATAGACATGATGAGAGCAGAGAAATTAGAGAACTGAGCAAAAATGACTGTTAAGAATGTAGAGAGCCAACAAAAACTGTGAAAGCGAGAGCTTTTGTGCCTCACGTGTCTTTACAGCTCAGTCATGACTGCGGTAAGCAGTGTTTGACTCATTATAATTTAAAGGAACAGGCACTTAAACCAGGGTGAGATAGATGCTCTGGTGGTTAATTCTTGTGGTATTTTGTCCAAAGCATGTCACACACATTGCATTAAAATCCCAGTTGTCCGTGTTACCTTGTAGAAAAAGTGTATAGTGTGTAATTTTTAAATGCAGTGGTTTTTAGCCTTTCAGTTTTCGACATGCAGACATTTGGAAATGTAAATCTCCAAATTTGTGTTGTTTTATTTAGGGTATAATTGCTAAATATTTCAGCACTGTTGTACGTTGATTATGGAGTTATGATTGAGTTTGTTATGAGACCACACACATAGCTGGAGGACAAGGCTGAAACTGTTGCAGAAAAATGTGTGAGTAGTAGAATAGCAGTTTTTGTCTTAAACATTTACTGTGTGACTGTAAGGGCGTCTGGCCGGAGGTGGAGGGGGCTGGGGTTAGAACCTGTGTGTGTGTGTGTGTAAGTGAATGGGGGAGGTTAAATGGAATGTGGACTCTTGGTGAAAGGGATTTGAACTGAGTGAATGTGCTCAGTTTATTTGACAAGATGGCGTTTATAAATGCTTAGACTTGTTTGTGTCTGTTCAGTTTCTGTCTTTCTTCTTTTGCTAGAAATGGGAAGCAACTTTTTTTGCAGTTCAGACATTTTCATACATTTATTTTAAAGACAAATTGTAATATTATTGTAAATAAATCTAAATGTAAACATTGTAATTATTTTTAATTGGCTGTTATTAAATAATATTTAATAAATAATTTTAGACAAAATATATTTTTTACATTCAGCTAAATTTAACATTCAGACTGAAACTTGAAAAGGAATTACCCAGAAGGCACAAAATATTAACGTGAAATAAATTTTTGATATACACAATTTTTGATGAATTAATTCGCCATTGATTTGGGTTGCAGATGAAAAGTGTTAAGTTTGGAGCATGCAGCATTTGGTTAAAATGTTCCTAAACTTCATTATGTTATTTACATTTAAAAATTTCTCAAGTCTCACATTGTATGTAATTTGTGTGGGTGTGCTTCATTTGTATACATGTATATACTGATAAATGTATACATTTTATCAGACTTATATATTACATCATATTTGCTGCAATTTTGCTTCAATAAATATGATTATTTCTGTTGTCAGATATAAACGTATGACACATCCACTGTGTGGACATTGCATGGATGTCTAAAAATGTCTTTAAAAAAACATCTTGATTCCAACCACATTTTGACTTTGGACTGATGTCCAGGAACAATGTTTTCTAAATGTCTTTACCACTTATCTCTAACTAAATTGCGAGGCTAAATGCTGGAACTCATTTTTATTTGTACATTGTACAACGTTTGTAAATTTTGTCTAGAGAATTTCACCTCTGTAGTTTTTGTTCTTTCCTAATTGGTAATTTATTGGAATTGTTGTCAATTTAATAAACCTTTTTTTAATTAATAATTTTTAATGAATAATCTTTGTAGTGGGTTTGGATATGAATTGAATTTGTGGCTCTCTGTGCTAGCAGTGTTGTCAACTGTAGTTTTCTGGATTCGTCGTCTGGTTTCTCTGGCGTTAACATATTTTCTGTGACTGTTTTTGTCTGTTCTGTCTGATTTTGTCTCATGTTGTTGATATGTCTGTAGCTAAAGTGATTGAGGGTGGTCGCAGAAGCCTGAGGCCTGAAGCGTAGGGCAAGAAGCTACATGCTCTCTCTCTCTCTCTCTCTCTCTCTCTCTCTCTCTCTCTCTCTCAGACCCAGACGCTCATGCATGACTGGACATCAGACTCAAGTTGAACCTTCTTATGTCCCCAGTGGCAAAGATATCTCAAAAAGTCTAAAAGTATATTTTGAGGAGATGTATTTTTTTAATGATTTGAATATCAGCAGAGAAGGCTCAATCTGGTTAATACAGATGGTTAAATATATAAATAAATATCTCTAAGTATTGTATTTCTTACTTTTATATGTTGTCTTGTCGAAAAATAAAAACTCAAAAACTGCACTTTACCTATGCAAATATTTAAAATAAATCCCATTGTGTAGAAACCTTGTTCTTGGTTTTCTTAACAGTTAAAACATGCATTGCGGTTATCCAATTTATAAACCATATAAATTAAATGTTTTTTTTACTATATTAAATTTTTTTTCAAATAAATGTATCTATTTTTTAAGTATTAGATTATATATTTTACATAGTCTTCTTGTGAGTGTTCCCAAGCAGGCGGCATTTTGGGTTTTTTTTTCTCAATATAGACAGCGAGTGAGACTTTAAAAGCTTTCTTGTGGTTTTCCGCTGTTCACAAGCGGTCAGTGTGTTTTGGGGGATGTTGGCTGCCGTCCAGAACTCCGCTCACGCCAGTAGGAGCACTGTGTGTTGGGCCACATTAATTTTGGCCCAGAAATAACCTCAGCAGTGATTACGCCGCCACAGCCCACGTGTGTATTACAGACAGCCCCCCAAACCTCTACTGTTTGACAGGTAGTAATTTTATGGAAGGAGATTAGTGAGGAAAGGGAGGGCTCGGGGTGGAGCAGGAATGGAACATTTATTCTGCTGAGGCATTTCACATACACACGCAATATACAACCTGGAAAGAATAGCCTGTGGCTTTTATGGCATTTCAACTGTCTGTCCCTGCTGTTAATATCTGATATCACAGTGACAATCCAGTCATGCAAAAGCTAGAGATAAAAATGGGCACTGGAAATGGAGAAGGTCTGGTCAGTGGTGCTATGATGATGATGATTATGATGGTTATTGGTGCTGGTCGTTGGAATCACAAGGGACTTGGGGAATCTCCTCTTGTTTACACAGCACAGTCATTGATCCTCTCTACTGCTCCACCTGAGAGAAAGAGAGAAAGACAGAGACTGGAAATCATCTTTATATCGTGTAAATGCAGTTCCTGCTTCTCTTTCCTGTGACATGTATAGTTTCTCTGAACCTAGCTGACAGTTTTCTCTGATTGTGCTATGGTTTTCTTTTAATTCATCATGAAATCTTGAAATCTTCAGAGAAGTGAAAAAGAGAAGTACAACCCAATGTTTTTAACCAGACACTATAAGCATGCGATGTGGTACTAAAGCGTGCCTTTTGATTGCTTTCCCTTCTGTGCAGTGGTTGTGATGCAGTAGTTGGTAAGCCAGATGGTTTCAGGAAACTGCAATGACAAATGAAAATCAAATATTTAACCGCGTTGATTTAATTGAATATGTTGGAGGTTGTTCATATCAGATTTTATATGAGTGTGTGTGTGTGTGTGTGTGTGTGTGTGTGTGTGTTTGTGTGTGTGTGTGCGTGTCTGTATTACAGGTCTGAGAGGAAATAGTTTCTCATGTTGCGATGTTTTAAATGTATTTGTATCAGATGAAGTGATATGGAAACTGGAAGTGTTTAAAGCTTGATTCCTCTTCTTTCCACTGCTGTCATTTGTTTAAAACATTTGTGTGTACAGACAAATACAATATGACAAAATCTCTAGCTTCTTTTGCTAGGTGTACAGGAGTTCTAATTTTTACATTTAAAATATTGAAAAAAATAATATACTAGTTGTATCAGGAAAAAGTGCTGCAAAAGCATGTGCACTGACTTCTTGGGAATGACACTGAATCTAAAATATATGTGTGAGTTTTGGTTTAGACAATGGTGCTTTCGATGTTAGCATTCATTCATTCATTCATTCATTATCTGTAACCGCTTACCCAATTCAGGGTCGTGGTGGGTCCAGAGCCTACCTGGAATCATTGGGCGCAAGGTGGGAATACACCCTGGAGGGGGCGCCAGTCCTTCACAGGGCAACACAGACTCACACACACACACATTCACTCACACACTCACACCTACGGACATTTTTGAGTTGCCAATCCACCTACCAACGTGTGTTTTTGGACTGTGGGAGGAAACCAGAGCACCCGGAGGAAACCCACGCGGACACGGGGAGAACACATCAACTCCTCACAGACAGTCACCCGGAGTGGGAATCGAACCCACAACCTCCAGGTCCCTGGAGCTGTCTTGTTAGCATTCAGTGCAGTGCTAACATTAATGCAGTGTATTAATATTTAATTTTTAGTTGTTTTTTTTTATATAAAATTAAAATAGTCGGTTTTAATACTACACAACATTTACTGAATTTTCGATTACAATTCAAATCAAATCAAAGTTAATTTGTCACATACATTTTCATACATGGTACTGGCATTGAAATGCTTTGATGACTATTCCTGTGCAATATATATATATATATATATATATATATATATATATATATATATATATATACATATATATATACAGAGACTGTAATATAACTGTTAATATTGTGCAAAATAAAGGTATAAAATAAGGGTAAATTATGGGTATAAATATAATAAAACTAGAGATCTAACAGAGCTCTTACAAATAAAAAGAATAAGGTACAAAAAATTTTAAAGATAAACATAGAATAAAATAAATATATAGAGGACATAATATAGATATGGAAATTTTACATAGCACTTTTATATGTTACACAGTAACTTTTTGAAATATCTGTACACCTTATTAAATTTTATTTGTTCAATTAAAACCTACTTTGCTACTGTGGCTAGAAGTTTGTGTTATGATGCTTTGTGTGCTGTCAGTCCTTGTTAAACCAATATAAATGAAGAATGTATCGAATGTATACACTCACAGAGGAAGCATAGAACAGGAGCACATACAAAAACATGGTCAACAGAAGGTTGAGGGAGTGTCGTTCCTGAGACAAAGAGCATAGTTTTAACATTCCTGCACTGACCATGGCTCGTCGACGAGACTCAACATGTCTGCTTTTCCCAGCATGCCACTGCGGCTGCACTAGGCACTTTTCTTTGGATTTGACTGTTATTTATGGCTGGGACAGTTGCGTTTAATTGTGGAAAGTTGACCCTTCTGTGTGCATACATTGGCCTCCATATGTTTGACCAGGCTTAAAACAGTGCTGGCTTTATTTGGTGGTGCATACTTTGTAGTTTTTGAGGGCACTAATCCATAAATTAGTTCCCCATGGTGCTGACTTAATTGAAATAGCTTGCGTTGATGGACTGATCCATATGTCCAGTTGTGTTGTTTTCCATGCCCCTGCTCAACATGCTCATGTTTGCTCAGGTTTAATAGGTGATATATGACTTGTGGATGTGAGCTACATCAAGCCATAGACTCTGATTAAAGATTAACCACTGTATGGGAGTTTAAGATGGTGTTTAACCCTGGGGGTTACTTCACAATGCAGGATTTTGCAGCTTAGACTGAAGTCAAACCTGCCAAGTAGAAAAAGGAGAGCTGAAAGACGTCCCAACTACACAGTCTTTATCTTTGTGTTCAGAAACCCCCTGCTGGAGTACACATTGCCCTGCTTTTGTGATCCTAAGCTAATCACCTTACATCAGTACCTTACCTCGCTTTTATTGTTAAATGCGATCAAATCCTCACAACAAAGTTTTGGCCATGGGTGTCGTGTACTAGCAGGAGATGTAAACAGATATTTCTCTTTATGTTCCTCACACCCCTCTGCATCTCTTTTGGTTCTTTGTGGGGTAAAATTCCTCTCCGGAACATTTCAGTGTGGCCTTCCTGCCCTTATTTTCTTTAAGTTTGTCTTCTGTGCGGCCGGTGGCAACCCCCACAAGCCCTTCTGCTGTGTGTGTGTGTGTGTGTGTGTGGGAGGGACACTTACATCTCCCCAACAATCTATCAGAGCACACAGCCCATGAACTTGGTCCCTTTTGCATCTGCTTTGAGTGAAGTGTGTGTGTGTGTGTGTGTGTGGATTTGGGGGCAAATGCAGCTGGAGTCCAGTGGGGGAGGTGTGTGTGTAGGTTGTCAGGGTATGGGGGTGGAGTACAGATGGGGGTCAGGGGAGGGAAGGTTAAGCGGGTGGACGACTTTATTTACCGTTTCCTGTGAAGAGACACCTGTGAGAATGGGCCTGAATTGAGGGTGTTTACTCAAGTTGTTTTACTTAAGTTGTGGGGACCTAAGTCTGTTAACACAGTCACATTATGGGGACTTGTCTTCTTTATAGGGACGAAAAGCAAGGTTAGACAAGCAGTTATGGATAAAGTTAGTGTAAATCTCCAGGAAATGAATGTATGTCAGTGCAATGCCCTCTGAAATCATGGAAACAAGAATCTGTCTGATATTTGTTCCCCTGTCCTCACGACAAAAATACAGCATGATGTTTGTTGACAATGTGTGTATATAGATGCCGATGATGATGATGTAACACTTCTCTCTGCAGAATGGCAGTGGTGTTTGGGGTGAAGAGACAGACAGCAGTAAAACAAGAGGAGAGGCATCCAGAGACTTTGCCAAGGTGAGCTGACATCCAAAATATCCTCTTTATCCATGGGTTCCAGGTCACATGATGTTTTGGCATGGACACCATATTGGGCACCAATTGTCTGGCTTCAGGTTGCAGCACTTGTATACACAGATTGTAAAGATGGATATATTTATTTCAGACACAGTCACTCTCACTTTGCCTGAGAGAGACTCACAACAATCAGAAGCACAGACTTGTCTCCTGCTTTGTGCCAGTGGGAGAAGGATCCCACTGTGATGCATAAAATGGAGAAAGTTATATTTATCATGTCTTAGCCATATTAGCATTTTTGTCATTTAATATAATGACAGATCATATACAAGCTTCAGTAATCGTGTTATTTCCCTCGTGTTTTGTTTTAGCATGTAAGAGAATACAGGCACATCTCATTCCTCTCACCAAATATTTCTCTATATCCTTTGTAAGGCACAATGTAGTATGAAAAATAAAAGCTTTCTGCACTCATTTAGTGTGTAGTATGTCAAAAATAAATCTAGTCAGCTGTAGGGTTCACATATCCCTGACAAATTGGTGCCTAATTACTTTCTGGGTTCTGTATTAAAAGTTTTATTATCTGTGATATGCACTGTGTAGGCAGTATGACATCATCTGAAAGCCATGGTTAGAAAGTGGTGTAAGAGAGCATGACTAGACTTTGACTTTAAATTGTTGGACTGTGGTTATGTGTTTTATAAATTATATTCTCTCTCTCTCACACACCGTTTTAGTTGTATGAACTGGACAATGACCCCAACAGAAAAGAGTTCCTGGACGATCTCTTTACTTTCATGCAGAAGAGAGGTAAGAAGTTTCAGGCTTTGTTTTTCTACTGTGGTCTGACAGCTGATTCTGGACAGACATTTTTTTTTGCTGGTGGATGTTTACTGAAGGGTTTGAGTTGCTGATGGGTCAGAACCTCTCACCTCCAGTAGACAGAGGTCCAAGCTGTTTAGTGTTTAATCAGGAGGATCTACTACTATGACTCACACACATACACTCACACGCACACACTCACACGCACACACACACACACACACACACACACACACACACATACACACATATATATGCACATATACATACTTCTGATTTAGGGTAAGAATGTATGTGTCATAAGCCTTCTCATTAAAGAAATTTTGAGAGCAAAGAATAGAAAACTCCCTTTCCCTCCAGACATCTGTGTAACACATTGATTGCCAGAAAGCAGAAAGTGTGTGTGTGTGTGTGTGTGTATGTGCCTGTGTGTACATATGTGTATAGGCATGTATGTGTGTTAAGCTTCGTTAATTCATGGTGCAAGTCTGAACCAAAACCTGAAGCACTGGTTTTCTGTGTAATTACATTGAGGCTCAGACACTTGATCACACATTTCAGATGAACTCTGCTTCTACTTTCAGAAATAGTGTGTCCCCTGCCCACAAATACCATCATATCCTCCCAACAAATGTTCTAGCATCTAGTATAAATCTTTCCCAGAGTAGTGGAAGCTCTTACTGCAGCAAATGTTGGGGACAAACACTAGCTGTCCAAAAATGTCCAAAAAATACTCTGCTATTGGCATTTCCTTTAGGCAAATCTGGTTTCTGGTACTTGGAACCGGGTACTTTTTTGACCCTGCTCACTCATGGTTCCAAATAAGTCAAGTATAAACTAAACTTCATGTGTAGCAGTCACATGCACAGATAGACCCCTACTGGTGCTCAAGCACTTGCCCTTTTGCCCTGATGAGAAAAGTGCTCTTTCGGCTGGAGCCCAATTTTTCTTTATTATTCAATATTTAAAAATAAAAATGACCCTCTCTGTCATCAGTTCCCCCAAAAGTGTTTTGATATCTGACGGGCATTTATTTGAGTTCTTGTGAGAATTCTGCCCCAATCTGCGGTGAGCACAAGCTCCCGTCTTGCTCCTCCCTCCTCCTCCGGTTAGCACTCATGCAGTGTTGAGTGCCAGGCCAAACCACTGCTCCTCTGACCCTCAGCGTCAGACAGAAAGGTAATGACTGTGCAATCGCTGTTAGTTGGTGCAAAATTAACCAAAACACTTAATATTATAGCGCCGCTGAAAACATTACATGGCTACTGGCCCGATGTTTCCTTTCAAAAAAACATTTAGGCCTCACACCTGCTGAAATTTCTTGCCTATTTATACAAAGAGCATGCGTACATAACTTTTATTTTTTAACAAAAATAAATATAAGTTAAATATCCTACTGTTTTTTTAATGAATAATTTTGGTGATGGGTGCCCTTTTTTGGCTTAAGCACCTGCCCCCAAAAATTTCTGTGCAGGTGCCTTCTCAGAGAGGCATATCATTTAGAATGAAATACAGACACCCAGCACAAACTATGTTATATTTGATTTTATTTGACTAACGATGCCAACTTGTAAAACTACGCCATGGTCTTTTGAAAAGGTTCAAACTCTCTTTTGATTGGTGGCAGACAAAAGACTCCAGCAAAAGCTGGGCAGTGCAACAAGTAAATAAAAATATATACTGACCTGCCTGAACTGATAATGATAAGCTGTGTTCAGTACCATAAGATAACATGCAAATTCACAAGTAGGGCTGGGAAAATTTGCATAAAATGATATCACAATATTTTTGCCATGATAATATTCTTGCTAATATGTGAAAACACTTATAGTTTAATAATTTAAAAGAAGAACCTACTACTGCAACAAAATACATATTATAGATTTGTCTTAGTATAAATATAAATGTCAGAATAAAATATTCAAAAATTTCAGTAGAAACAACAACTAAAATATCTGTAAACATAGGGTTATTTTGGGTATAAACAACAGTAACATACCAAGACTCTGAATTGTATCTACCACAAAACTAAAGTCTTCAACCACAGTGCAACTTTCCACCATACTTGCTATGCCTAAATAACTCATGAAATGAACATACGCCATTTTATGCATGAATGCATGATGTCATTATGTAATGGCAATATCATGAATTGTGTTTTTTTTATTATTGTTTTAAAATTGTACAGATATTATCGCATATTATATGATATGGCACAGCCTTATACACAAGTAAACAACACTTACTGCTGCAGTTGTTGTGGTTTCCGTTCCCATTTCAGTGGGGTAGAAGTTGTAATGGAAAGCAAACCAGGTACCACATACTAAAACCGAGTACAGTCAAGTAGAGTAGGTACTATGCAGTGGTAAAGCACCAGTAGTGTAAAATGGGTGATGTGTCTCAGGATGTCTCTGTACTATATTACAGTGATTACAGGCCCTGAAGGAGGTGATGTAGACGGTAATGGCAGCAGTAAGTTCAGTAAGGCTACCTTGGTTTGAACACTGTAATGGACTTACAAGGTTTTGCCGCTGAGGCTCTTCCCCTAATGGCTTGTTAAGTAGAGTTTGTGTGGCTCGGGCACTTAACCGTCTATCCAGGTTGAGGATGATGGACGTGTGTGTGTGTGGTTAAGTTGAATGTGTGTTTGTACGTTAGTAAACGGATGATTGTATACATGTTTCAAGGTGGGGGCATTGGGGTAAGTTTAGGAAGAAAATCGAACTATATCATATTCATATTAATTATTGACCCTATAATTTTTTCAGGCTCCACTGTCTGAACTGATGCACGGAGCTGTGTTCAGTCCTAAAAAAAACCCAACACATGAATACACAACAAATAAGCAGCACTTAATGTTTCCAAAGCCTGCTGTTCCCATAGGAGATGATGTTTTGTGATGTCATCCACTACATTTTAGGGGTGAGCAGTGCAAATCGTAAAGTGACCAGGGACCATGGACTTAAAGCGAGTAGAGCCGAGTACAGTAGGCACCATGCAGTGGCAAAGCGGCACAAGGGTTCATAGTTGCCCCCCATCTTCTTCCATTTCTTAATGAAGTGCTAGAAACACAGGCTGAGCTAGGGTTAGCAGTAAACAGAAACAGGCAGTTAGTGATCTCCTCCAAATGTGTTGAGCTATTTGATTGCTTTGGCAGCAGTTTGAAAGGGTGGAGCTGTATGTGTCTCAGAGGAAGCAGGTGGCAGACTTCACACGCTTGATATTTGGATACAAACAGTCTCTCTCTCTCTCTCTCTCTCTCTCTGTCTCTCCTTTTTCTTTCTTTCTCTTTTTCTTTCTCTCTCCATTGTCTTTCTTATCTTTTTCTCTCTCTCTCTCTCTCTCTCTCTCTCTCTCTCTCTCTCTCTCTCTCTCTCTAATCAGTTATCCTAATCTCAGTGAACACACTGCTCTTCCTGTTCTCTGCATGTGTGTGTGTGTAAGTGATCTCAGTAATTGAGCAATGCCCTGCAGTGTCTGGGAATGTCTCTCTCTCTCTCTCTCTCTCTCTCTCTCTCTCTCTCTCTCTCTCTATTTTCGAAAACACAACCAAAGGAAGGAAAGTAGTTTGAGAATCTCACTTCTGCTCTGAGTGCATAAATGCAAAGTAGTGTGTGTGTGTGTGTGTGTGTGTGTGTGTGTGTGTGTGTGTGTGTGTGTTTTCATGGCTGTGGAATTTTTGCCAGCTGTCTTAAACAGTCTCTGTGGGGCCGTATTTGGGGCCCCGTGTGGAGAAGGGCTACAGAAACACACATATAGAGCACAACATTCTGGATCTGTATCAAAGAGAGCAAACTTGGAAGACTACATTGTTTGTTTTCCTCTGCTCTGCATTCACTTTAATTTAAAGCAGCAGTTTGTGATTTTTTTTCCAGTGATTGTTCTTCAGGTTCCAAACTACCTGGCATAATGATACCTAGTGTCCAGGATGTATCAGAGATACATCAGAGAAATAAAGGTACGGTAGAGGTACAATATTGTCACTAAATGTACCAACTGTGTAAATGTACCTTTAAAAGTACAACAGTGTTTAAAAGTCTTTTCTCCAGAAGGAGAGATACATGTTTGTAAACTTTTAGTATAGAACTATGTCATATAAAAAAACCATAATAAACGTCCTGGAGAGCGAAACCAACACAATTTTAAAATCTACAATTATATTAAAATAAGGTACAATTATGTTAAGGGTAAAAATGTTCTGATAATGTAGGGGACCCACTCTTTGGAACATAAATCAGTTCATTCAGAGACTACAAGATGCATATTATAGGAATTCTTTAAAAATAATTAACACTGACTTTCATAACAATATATATATATATGGTATATACGGACCAGCTATAATTATAACCCCACCATACTAGAATCCATCTGTAGCTCTGCATACCATGATAGTCCCCTTTCATCCTGCTCTATCTGTGTCGCTCTCTTTCTCTGTCACTCTCTCTCTCTCTCTCTCTCTCTCTCTCTCTCTCTCTCTCTCTCTCTCTCTCTTTCTCTCTTTCTGTGAGTACTGTCCAGTTGGAGTGATGAATGCCTTCTTGTCTTTCTGAGGGACAAGCCCATAGTGGAAGAGTGTTGTTTAAGAGATCAGAGGAAACAGGATGAGAAATAATGGTGTGAGTGAGAGACAGGGAAAAAAGAGAGAGAGAGAGCAAGAGAGACGTGGGGGGGGGGGGCTGTTGCTTTTAAAACAACAAAAACAAGTGGCAGTGTTTGTGGTTCTGCATTGAGTTATAGGTGCCAGGTGCAGTGTGTGTGTGATGAGTGAAGGATGTAATGGGAGAGAGAGAAAGAGTCAATGGGCCAGAGAGAATGAGAGAGAAAATGGGAAATGAGGGACTGTGTGAGTGAGATAAAAGAGAGATGGGGGAGATTAGGAGAATAAGAGACTAAAAAGGCTTGAATATTAGTGAGAGAAATGATAGTAAGTGAGAAAGGAAATATATAGTGAAATTAAATTCACACTGATTTTAACCTAAATTAAGTTAGTCAGTCTGAAAGTGTTTGGCATTTGGAGTTTGCTTTTTTAGTTTTGCTCTGGAGCTCCGTGGCTAATATGGCTGAGAGGGAATGGAAGTTTATGAAGTTAAAAGGGTTACAATGACATCAAATAAAACAATAATACAGTCACTTAACTCTGTCTCATTCTCCAGCACCAATGCAAGCATCTGTTACCTGACATAACACGATAGTGTTCTCCTCCAAGCGTGCTGAGCTCCACTGACTTTCAGACTCTCTCTCTATCTATCTATCTATCTATCTATCTATCTATCTATCTATCTATCTATCTATCTCTCTCTCTCTCTCTCTCTCTCTCTCTCTGGACTCTGGAGGACTAATGTATACATTACTATACTATCGCTGTGTAAGCCACATTGAACTGCCATTGTGTGAAAGGTGCTCTATAAATAAACTTGCCTTGCCTTGCTTATACACACACACACACACACGCACACGTATAAAATAAAAGCTTGCTAAAACTTACACCCATCAAATATAATCAAATAAACAATAGAGTGTATTTTTTAATATACTTCATATAAAGAGTTCTATTAAATGGTGTGAATTGAAAGGAGGAGGAAACGCACTTATGCTCCTCCAGAAATAAAGGAGAAATACTATCAGTAATACTATTGATTTTTGCAATGAGATGATAGCAACTTATCAGACTTGACATGACCAGGACGAGAAAACTTTGATCTCCAGGCTAGTTGGTGCAGTGGGTTGTAGTTGAAGTGTGTGTGTGTGTGTGTGTGTGTGTGTGTGTGTGTGTGTGTGTGTGTGTGTGTGTTGGTAGTGGTGGGCTGGTGTCAGGGGGTTGATTTCTTTTTTCTTTTTCAGAGGGGAAAGGGTTGGATTAAGGGGGCCCCCCTGTCCCTCACCATGATTAATGACCCTGTAAAACACACAACACACTCTCTCTACTGCTGCTGACCAGCTCCAGCCCACAGGGATGAGACAGGGGGTGTGAGTAAAAGCAAGGGAGAACGGAAGAAGGAGTGGAGTAAGGGTGGTGCCTCAGACTTCCAGACAGACGGGGTGTATCTCTCTCTCTCTCTCTCTCTCTCTCTTTGGTTTTTGGTAATCAGCACTGTGACGCTGGTCTCTGTATGAAAGCTGCTGTTAAGGCGTACACGCTTGTTTAGGATTAAAGATCAGGTTGGTTTGTGGCTTAGTCTTAAAATTAAATCTGGCGTGGGAAGGCCCCACCTACGTTGAATGGGAAGCCACGCCCAGACAGGACACAATCCCATTTCTACACATTGTAGAGCAGGGCTTCAGTCCCATTTCACCCCTTAGCCTTAGTTTTGCCTAGAGGTAGGGGTGTCTCATTTCTTGTTGTGAAAGTTGGGTAAGGCATAGGGTTAAGGCTATATACCACAGGAAATGTAGGGCAATGAATGCCTTGTGAATCAGAAGCAATCATCATATTAACCATTGTATTATCTTAGTTTAATGTAGTTTCAATGCATTATGTCCCTTTACTTCATAACAAGCATAAAACATCACTAATATTTGGCAATGGTTCTAAACTTCCAGTTCCCCCTTCCACGGCGACGCAATTATCACCTGTGGCAAAATATAAGGTGGAACTGGAAGTTTTGAACAAAAACACACTGAATAAGCAACTGAACTCCGCTTTATATCACAGAGAGTTGGGAATGGGTGATAATATAAGATGGTAGAGTGGACTTGAAGGCATGTGATGCACTAAATTTAACTAGGTTAAAGTCCAGAAGCTCTGATATTGCTGCAGACAGGCAGCAGAGAGCCAATGAAGTACTGCTTTTTTGTGTTCTGATGACGTATCAGGCTGTTAAATGTTCATTTTTGAAAAAGTGGTGTGTGTGTATATATATATATATATATATGTGTGTGTGTGTGTGTGTGTGTGTGTGTGTGTGTGTGTCTTTAC
Source organism: Hoplias malabaricus (assembly GCF_029633855.1). Lineage (NCBI taxonomy): Eukaryota > Metazoa > Chordata > Actinopteri > Characiformes > Erythrinidae > Hoplias > Hoplias malabaricus. The sequence continues at coordinate 29,791,685 of NC_089810.1, forward strand.
TTTGCCTCTCCATCTCAGACCCAGGGCCCATGTGTTATTTAAGCAGTTTACAGATGACCAGCACTATATTACTGTGTCCCATTCTTTCTCCTCTGACACCTTCACAGCACTGACCATCAGCAAAAAAGTGAGGGGTTTAATTGAGCAGTCAGAACTAATGTATGACCTATATGTATAATGTATACCAGAGAACTGCCTGATGACACAGGATCATGTTTTAGCTGACCAATACCTCACTAATGAAACCTCACTTAACTCATTCCAAGACAACAGTTTTGCTCTTTTAACCCAGGTTCAGCATTTTATGTTTGGGCATGAAATTGATGATGGTAGTTAAATATATTTTGTGGAATTTGCTGCCCATGTTATAATACTTTTATTACGTTTAATACTTTTTAAAATTTTCAGCCAGTCAGGAATGTTGTTGTGATTAAAAACCAGTAAATTATGTATAATTAAATGTACATAATGCTGTTCTCGTGGATGTATAATATCTTTGCTTTTCTGTGAGAAGCAGGTTTCCCTTCACACTCACACACACAGTACCGTAAACTGCAAGGCATATGCACACATTGAAACCTTAATGTAGATGGCACGATCACAGTGGCCCTGTAAATGTTGACATTGCTGCTCCACATGTGTGTGTCTAATGTCAGCTGTGTCTAACGTTCCTCACTGTTTAGTGGAAAGTCAGGCAGTTGAATGCAGAGAGGCACAGCACCTCTGTCTCCCCCTTTTTCAGTTTTCCTGGAATTTAGATTTGGGAGCAGAAATTAAAATATATGTTAACTGGAAAAATATGAAATCCCTTTAAAATAATATAACGTTTCTGCTTTTGGGTTTAGTGTCAAATGTTCAGAAGATTGAACTTATAAGTGTTACACAGACCCAGGATGATGAAACAAATTGCAAATCTCCTTTTTTCTGAGCATTTACTTTTCAGGAAGAAATTCCTCAGTATTAACATGTTCCTTGGGAACAGAAGGCCAGCAGCTGATCCCTGAGTATTGATCATCAATCTCCAACTCACAGCTTTATCTGCCAATCTGCCGCCACATTGATTACAGCCCTCAGCTTATAAGAGGGAGGAAGAGAGGGGGAAGGAGAGAGAGAGGAAAGCGGGAGAGAGACCTTCTGTTTAACCTCTAAATAGCCTTTGTCAACGTCATCCTGCGGTCAGTTGTCATAGTGACACAGGACAAGATTAGGTTGCATACACGGCAATGGCAGTTAACCTGCCTTCATACTGGACTCGCGTTGGCATTTAACACCTTCCAAATAAATATGACGTGGCCTTTCTAAGTCAAGTTATTGTTATTTTGCTGCATTTTCCAACATGTAACAAAATAACAATAGAATTTCACTGTAAGGCACTGTATCACAACATATCATATTGTGCCATAGCATATGGCATTAAATCAAATGGGAAAAGAACAAGAGGAGAAGAGGGGAAGAAGATGTGAACAGCAAAGGAAGCAAAGGAAGAAGAGAGAAAGAAAAGGCTGATTAATTTTGACCAAACTATACCTTTATATTGGAGGTTTTATGTAATGTAGGTAAATTTATTTTTTAAATATTTGTAAAGTTCAACTCACAGAGATGAATAATTAAACCACTATATCATCCCTGAATAAACCAGTTGATGGTTTATGGAATCACTCTACCACATGAGGGTGGCCATGTTTAAAATAGTGTTTATACTGTGTTCCGTTTACCTTATAAGTCAAGGTGTCAGCTGGGAATGACGTCATATTCGAGTTGACCATTCATTCATTATCTGTAACCGCTTATCCAATTCAGGGTCGTGGTGGCTCCAGAGCCTACCTGGAATCAATGGGCGCAAGGTGGGAATACACCCTGGAGGGGGCGCCACTCCTTCACAGAGTCCTTCACAGGGCAACACAGACACACATTCAACAAACTCCATGGAAGCACATCCAGATACAGCAGTTAGATATGAATGTGTGTACGACTGATTTAATGATACACAAATAGATAGAAATTCTAATAACCTGTAATAGTACTGCTTCTATACACTGTTTATGTGTGAGCAGCCATTTTGGATTCCAGACTCAGGGTTGGTGAGGCACTCCTGACATTCCGAGTAGGAAATCTCACCTGTGGAGTCATTCCAGTTGAAATTTACACTTGCACCTCAGAAGATATGTTTTAGTCAAGAATAATATCTTCCACATTTTCTGTGCAGATTGCAGTCAGGTAGTCAGTACACGGTTTCTCTCCCACTCTCTCTCTCTCTCTCTCTCTCTCGTTTCGAGGAGGTGTTGATTAGAATGCGATCAGCTTCAAGCATCCGTCCTCTGGGAGCTCACACTCTCTGGTTACAGTCAGAGTGGCCTTCTCACTTTTCACACCATCCACTCTTTTCATCCCTCCTCTCTCTCCCCCACCTCCCCTCTCTTATCTCCCTCTCCTCTCATCCCTTCTTCCTTCCAGGTGACCCATCTTTTTGACCCAGGGCAAGAGTCAGATTACCCTTCTATGGCCTCCTCCTCCTCCTCCTGCTGCTTCTTTGATCCTTTTTCTTTCACTCATTTCATGAAACTTAAAGCAATAGTTTGGTGAATGTGCCTACGTGCTGGTATGAGTGGATTAGACACAGCAGTGCTGCTAGAGTTTTTAAACACTGTGTCCTCACAGGGTCCACTCTGATTAATTCTTACCTCATCTGTTGCTTAATCAATGGACTCAGGATGCTGTTGGACAGGTATTTTTGGTTGGTGGACTATTCTCAGTCCAGCAGTGACACTAAGGGGTTTAAAAACTTGAGCAACACTGCTGTGTCTGATCCACCCATACCAACACCACAACCACCACATCAGTGTCTCTGCAGTGCTGTGAATGATGGGAATGATGCACCACCCAAATCATGCTCGCTCCGTGGTGGACCTTTGGAGGTCCTAAATATTAAAGAAAAGGGTGAAACTGGGCTAAATAGTATGCAGGGCTACATATGGAGTGTGTTTGTAGAATTACAAAGTGCACCCATATTACACCCATGTGGTCTGTGAAGCTGATAAAATAGACCCTCAGCATAGAAACATGGCTGTTTTGCTGTGGCTGAAGCAATGGTAATAGCTTTGGTTCTAGACTTTATATCACATGCTGGATCGTTGTTTTGAGGATTTGATTACATTCAAGCAGGAGCCATACTGAGGTTGGTTTACATCATTTCAAGAGTGGTGTCTACAAACTTTTGAACCAATAGTGTATCTGTTCACTCCCGTGTGATTGTAGCCCAGAAAGGGTTAACATAATGGAGGCTAAATGCCCAGGAGCATGTGGTTCGAGATGCAGACCCTCAGGGAGCCTTTAGCCTCCTGCCCTCAGTGAAGGGAAATCACACACAAGCATCATCTCACTTACATGAACCCTTCACTACAGAGAGAAACGTTACAGTATATTAGTATATAAGCTAGTTTGGCAACTAACAAAAGACCTACAGTTTTCACTAGCCCATTCATGCTGGATAAATAAGGAGTGTTTTAGTCTGGGCTGCTTTGTTAATGAGGCACAATACAGGACAGCCAATTAGAACTTGGCTTGCACCAATATGGGAATTCTCGGCCAATGCCGATATCCAATATTATACGTGTACATATCTGCTGATGTCGATGCTGATGGATATATATAAAATACAGGAAGATAATATACCCTGGATTAACATTATAGACAAAGGTAACATTTACTTGCACATTTTAGCTTCCAATGAACTGTATGGAAAATATAAAAACGTAATTTAAATTTAACAATATAAATGTAATATTAGGGCGGCACGGTGGCACAGCAGGTAGTGTCGCTTTCACACAGCTCCAGGGTCCTGGGGTTGTGGGTTCGAGTTTGGAGTTTGGTGTGTTCTCCCTGTGTCCGCGTGGGTTTCCTTCAGGTGCTCTGGTTTTAAACACGGTCCAAAAACACACGTTGGTAGGTGGATTGGAGACTCAAAAGTGTCCGTAGGTGTGACCGTGTGAGCGAAAGTGTGAGTGAGTGTTGCCCTGTGAAGGACTGGCGCCCCATCCAGGGTATGCTCCGGACCCACCGCGACCCTGAACTGGATAAGATTTTACAGACAATGAATTAATTTAATAATAGATCTACTCAAACAAATAAAATTAAACATTAATGTACAAATTTCTGTTAACTTAAAGCAAAGGATTAAACACAGAAATTCTAATAGACCTTAAGCAATAACAAATTCAACAGTTCAACAATACAGCAAAGCAATAAGAGCTTCAGCTCTGCATTTATGCTACTACACAATGTCAGTGGTGGAAAAATCTGAGGCCAATAATCATTAAAAAAGCAATTATCTGCCAATACAGATAATATTCAAATATAATTGTGCATCAATAATGAGGACATGGCTCATTTACATATCATTACTCTCCAAAATAGCAACTTTACAGGAGAATGAAAAAACCTTAACTTGCAATAGAAGTCAAGGTAAAAATAATTAATTCCAAATCATTTTCTATTGGTCCATTCATCATGAAACCGACACACAATGTGATGGACAGCTGCTGTGTTCACATGATGTAGTCAACTATAAATTGACCAACATGGAGATACATGTTTTTCATTGGACAGTGACTATATGTTACCCCCTAAAATCTCAAGGGATGGAAGAAAGTTTGAAAAACACTCCTGTCTGGCTTTAGTGTGTAAAATGATTAATTTATTCAATCATTTATTAATTGTCTGTAATTGCTTGAGTCCAGAGCTCACCCGGAATCATTGGTTGTGCATGACGGGGCGCCGGTCCATTGCAGGGCACCACACAGAGCCCTTTTCAACTAAATGAAATGAGGCTTTTATAACACTTCTCCTGGATACTTGAGTCCACATCCAGGACTGATCCTGGGCTCTACTGTGGCAGGGGTTCATTATCTCTGGTTTGCTACCACACACAAGAACTCCATCCAAACTGTGGATCAATTTCGCAATCCCTTACATCACTTCTCTCTAGGCTCACAAAATGGCAGAAAGGGGCTTCATCTGTGTGCTGCTTTTCAATATTTTTCATGGATACAAATACTCAAGTGCTGAAGAACCACAGGGCTTCACTATGCAGGAGCCCTTGTTGTATGAAAGTTTTATCCCTGCAGGCCAGCCCAAGATTACACACACTCACTCCACAGAACTGAGCTTAATACTGTCACTTAATACAGTTTGGTTTTATTAGACATGGGAAAGGGAAGTAACACCACAAATCAAAGCAGTCATGTTACAAAATGAACGAATCATGCAACCACAAAACATGGCACCTGGAGCAGATTGCTTCTACACCTGCATCTGACTGCACCAGAGTCCAATAGAAGGAAAGGCAAGGACTCTGATTTCAAACCAAACATCCGAAAATAGCTGTAGTGTGAAAAAGACCTTAGAACCGTGGTGCTATTCAGCAACCTGGCCTGTGTTTGCAACACTTTAGATAGGAACAAAGGATACATTATCAGTGGTGGGCATTGCTCAGTTGCAGAATTACTGTGGTGAAATTCAGGCCCCCAGTCACCTGGGTTCCTATACCTTGTGGTCATTTGATATTCGTTTTGAAATTGGACAAATGGAAAATAAGAAATGACCGTTTATGATTGTCCATTCAAAGTAAAAAAAAGAAATGGGAAAAGAATCATTATAAGAACATTGCAAGCAAATACACTACTCTATTATCAGGGGAGTCTGGAGCCATTGATAAATGTATAGAATCAGGAAATAGTTATGGTTTATCTACTGTTTACAGCAGGTTCAGATCATAGTGATTATAGAATATGCATGTGTAAATGATGCTGAGTTTGAAGTTCAAACTTGTGGACTGCGAGAACAGAAAATAGCTTAAAATTACACATACCTTAATACAGCCCCAGAGCATTATTCCTCTTTTTACTTCTTTATGATTTTCTTTTCAAATCAGAAATTAGATAAAGAGTAATTTCCCATTCTCCATTGTCCAATTTCAGAGTGAATAGGTCCACAGACACCTCTGATTCAGTGGTCTTTTTCCCCAGTGTAACACCAAGGAAGATATAACATGTTGCAAATGACCCCGTCCTACTCCACTACACATTAGCAATTTATTTGAGGCCCTGTGTTCTTTCTTGAGCTTTAGCTTACGAACCTTGAGACGTTATCATGGTTCAAATCTACTATTCTTTGTTTTTAAATGAGAAGGAACCCTCCAGATTCAAAATTAGTTGCATCAATGTGATTGGAACCTCTTACGCATGGGTGGAAAAGGGCTAATATTCACACATTCACTCACACAACTCTCACCTATGGACTGTGGTAGGAAACCCATGCAGACATGGGGAGAACACACCAAACTCCTCACAGACAGTGAATTGAAACTACAACTCCAGAACCCTGGATCTGTGTGACGGAGACCTGCAGGTCCATTTACATAAATGAACACAAGTGAAAATGGTGGATATTGGCCCTTTAACACTGTCCTCTTATAGCCTTCTTCGTCCAGCCGAGCTTCCTTCCGCTTGTCCTCTTTTTTTGGTGAGGAAGGGCAGTGTTTCCTGGTGAAATCTCACCCCGGAGTGGCAGTGATGCGTGTTCACTGAAAAATTCATCCCCTGGGTCATTGTCGGTTGGCAGGGGGTCACTCGCAGGCCTTTAATTATTTAAGGAATGCTAGTAATGTGAAATCAGCGATATTTAATTTACCAAGACAGCCACTGATTTATAATAGATGCTGCACATGAGCAGCTGAACGCTAAAATGGGGTCAGGAGCCAGGGTGTATTTGCCCTGTTATTTTTATTTGATGGCTCTTTCCCATCTTATTCACTGCTGAGTGCTGGTATGAGATTATCCACATATCCAGGACACTTGGATTCGGACACCCAGCTCTGCCCTGAATAGACCACTATAAAAGCTATAAAAGTGTTGGAGTTCATCACAGATGTGCAGCTATAAATGTTCAGGTCATGTGAGTGTTTGGCATGTGAAGTGGAGGCATTCAGCTCAGCCCCCTAGTCTCTAATATCGCTCTCTCTCTCTCTCTCTCTGTCTCTCTCTCTCTCTATCTATGATGTGATTTTTATATTTCATCAAGGATGAAAATGGATTTCATGTCTTACAATGAAGAATCAGGATGGTGATGAGTGTCTGGGATGACAATGACATGAATGACAATGAATGTTCAGTATTTTTATGTGAGTGTGAAATATGAACTGATGGCATAAATATAGACTCTCTCTCTACCTCTCTCTTTCTCTCTCTCTCTCTCTCTCTCTTTCTCCCCTTCTTTTTCTTCTTCTTCTTCATTCTTTCCTCAGTCTTTTTTACCCCATTTACTTTTTTCCCTTTTTTTCACTTCTCTATATCTCTATCTTTCTTCCTTCTTCTCTCACTTTTCTTTCTCTCTGGCATGTTCTTTACTCATGCTACTGATCTCTTTTCTTTTATTCTCTCTCTCTCACTCCATTTCTATATTTTTCTTTACTTTTTTATTTTCCATCGTTTCTCTCCCTTTCTTTTCCTTTTTCGCCCTTTTCTTCATTCTCTATCTTTGTTTTTTTCTGATTTCCTATTATTCTCTCTCTTTCTCTTTCTTTCTCTCTTTCTTTTCTTTTCTCATTTTTCTCCCTTTCTCTTTTCTTTTTCACCATTTTCTTCCTTCTCTATCTTTGTTTCTTTCTGATTTCCTTTTATTTTATCTTTCTCATTCTCTCTCTCTCTCACTCTCTCCCCCTTCTCCTTCCATTCTTTGTTATCTTGCTAGTTTTCTTTCATCTTCTCTGTTTGTCTCCCTCTTTTGCACTCTCCTCTTCTGGTCCTGTCTCTCTCCTTATCTGTCCCACTCTTGTTTTCCCTTCGATCACACTCCTCCCTAAGTGAAGGGACTTCTTCAGTAGAGTTAGATCTCTCTCTCTCTTTCTCTCTCTCTGTCTCTCGCACTCTCTCTCTCTCTCTCTCTCTCTCTCTCTCTCTCTCTCTCTCTCTCTCTCTCTCTGTCTCTCGCACTGTCTCGCTCTCTCTCTCTGGGGGCCAGGGGGGCCTCAGCCTAAGGGCTTCCCACCAGCTCAACCTTTGACCCCTGCTGCCATTAATCTCTCCACCCCTGATCGGCCCATCCCAAGGGTAAAATAAGCTGCAGAAAGGCATGATGGGACACGAGAGCCTGCGGCCAATCAGAGCAGGCCTCAGAGACACACTGGAGGCCTACAAGCCAATGGAGTGCAATTGGCCTTCAGCAGCAGCTCCACAGCCAAGAGATTAATATCAGGCTTTTCTCAGATGACTTTTACATTTGTTGTTTTCATAAGTGTAGAATAGCAGAGCTTAAGGGTGGTCACTGAAGACTATGGCAGTATGAGGCTTGGTTTAATCTAAGCCATTTTAAATGATTGAAATTAAATACACTGTCCAGAAGACCTCTTACAATTAGTGAGGTTAGATACTTTCAGGTGCATCCATTGTGGACACACACGTTGTGTATACATAGCTTGTAAAATCAGAAAAGCCTGAAATGAAAAGAGGCCCTCTGGAGGAGCTACACATGAGCCCAAGGTGAAGTTCAGGAGTATAAGCCTCTTTTTCACTCCAGGACAAAACCGTTCTTAATGTCATTCTGTATCGATCTGTGCCATTGCGGAAATGTTGGCCCAGTTACAGTTTTTTCATTGCTAAATCAGGAGCAGAAAGGGTTTTTTTTTAAATACAGCAAGGGGCTGCACTTTTTACTCAACTGTAAAAACATGAACTTTATATTTGAGCAGAAAAAATCTTAATGAGCCAATCAGCAGACCTCTGTGTCATTTAAGCCCATCCCACAGAGTGCTAAGCCTGGTTTTCTCAGCATGGTTTGAAAGCCTTCCATAACAAACTTTGTCTGTGTGGAATAGCCACTGGAACTGTTACCAACCCATGCTCGGAATTGTTCAGTCCTGAAGTGGACAAGAGGCCGTAGAGCCTCCCCAGCATTGGGCTGTGGATCAGTGGATGAGAGTCCTGATCAATGGAGCAATGGGGATCCATCTAATTAAACAGACTTCAGGTGGAACTGATTATGCCCACCGCGACCCTGAAGTGGTTACAGATGATGAATGAATAAATGGAACTAATTAGTCAGAATAAGTACATGACTTCACTAATGTTCGTATGGCTGAATGATGAGTTAAATCCTCACATAAATGTTCCAAGGTCTTGTCTAAAGGTGAAAATACCTACTATTAATACTATTAATAATTACTTGTGATCTTGTGATCTTGCCTAATTGTGATATGGTTTTATTTTCCAAAATCTTTTGGCAGATTCAGTGATGTTTTATATTAAAGTGTTGGTGAAGTGACCATAGTGGACACTGTATGTGTGTATAATCCAGAGGTGTGTTTGAGCTATTTGTTAGTGTCAGTTTTTTGTTTTTGCATATGTGTGTGTGTGTGTTGGGGATGTATGTATGCGAATGAAAACACTGCTTCCTGCTGACCAGCATTTTAATTCACGCATCAATAACCTTGGGCCTGACCTTTGACCCCTGCAACCATGCTAATTGTTTGATGTGAGTCTGATGGGCAGAACTACATTTAAGTATTGAAAACAACTTGTGTGTGTGTGTGTGTGTGTATGTGTGTGTGTGTGTGTGTGTTTGTGTGAGCATTCTGGAGTGTGTTCTGGAAGCGATCATGTGTTATGTTGGCGCACACATACACACACACACACACACACACACACACACACACACACACAATGCACCAACAACTGCCCTGATGATGATGTCACTGGGAGGTAGCTATAGACATTCATTGGCTTTATATGATCCCCAAACAATGGGCTGGAGAACAGTATCTATAGAGTTGTTTATAAAAGGGGGGTCTGCAGAGGGGCTTCTATAGACCTACACAAACATAAACTGGCTAGAACTGGAACAGCTACAGCACGTGGACACTCTGGGTATAATGGTGGTTAATTTTGGTTGGTTTCTAGGTGCCTTTTATATAGTAATGCACCAAAATATAATAGATTTCCTATGTTGTAGCTGCTTATTTTACACATGTACACATTATATTTCTTCATGAGGCTCACACTAATGTCACAGGTATTAGCTAGAACTTAGTTAACTGAACATAGATGTTGGAAATGTGACCTGGAAATGGTCTTTTGAACCATGGTATAACACTTTTCAATAAAGCAGTTTGGTCTTAGTTTATGAAAATGCTGTAAATCAGAGATTTCTCAAATTATGCTCTTATGGTGGTGCAAAAGTGTCATTGCCACACATCACCGGGGTCTTGAGGTTTTGGGTTCGATCCCCAGCTTGGTTAACTGTCTGTGAGGGGTTTGGTGTGTTCTTTTATGGATCTGCACGGGTGCTCTCTGGGTGCTCCATGTTCCTCACACAGTACAAAACACATATTTAGGGGGAATGGCTGTGTAAAATTGTACACAGGTGTGAGTGACTGGGTGAGTGTGTGAAATTGTCCACACATGTAAATGTGTGAGTGACTGGGTGAGGTTGTTCACAGGTTTGAGTGTGTGAGTGTTTGGATAAGGGTGTGAAATTGTCAGCAGATGTGAGTGTCTAGGTAGGGGGGTGAAATTGTCCCCAGGTGTGAATGTATGAGTGACTGGGTGACTGTGTGCAGTTGTCCACAGCTGTGAATGTGTGACTGAGTGGCTGAGGGTGTGATGCCATTGCTATAGACTTACTCCCTGTCCAGTGTGTGTTCCTACCTTGGCCTTGATGAAGCGGTTACAAAATATGAATGAATGAATATCTAATTTGGTCATTTTGGGCTATATTGTCATTATTAAGTAGTTATTATTGTTTTTTTTTTGTTTACTACATTTGATCACAGCAGCTGTCTTTCACATTGTGTGACAATTTCAGGATGAATGGACCAATAGAAATGCTCTAAAATTACTTGGATAAAATCCTTTTACATTCACTTCCATTGAAAATTAAGGTTTTTTCCTTCTTGTGTAAACATATTATTTTTGAGATACATGCCCTTTCCTGGACAGCAACAGTATTTGGATCATTTCACACATTCACAAATAATCCTTTTCCACAGCTTGTATCTGCCCAATATAACATGTCAGGCCTAATAACTTCCCAAGGTTACTATTTAAGACCTACACATAGTTTGTGTAAAAATAATTAAATTAATCATTTAGATTCACAGATTTAGGAGCTTTACATTGGGCTTGATACCCAAGAAAATAAATTCTAATATACTAATTATTAGTTCATATCTCAACTACAGTGATTATTTCAAAGTTTGAAAATCAGGTGATTGTCTCTCGTTTTTTAAAACCTTCTAATACATACCTGTCAACTGTAGTTTTGGGAAGGTGGCTTCTAGCTCTAAGAGTGTCCTGCACTATGTACGAGCATGTGGCCACTTCTCCTGCTCTAATTAAAGCCAACCTACCCAGAGATGGGGCTAAGTTAAGACACCAGATCGAGGCTAATCTTCCTGAATGATCACATTGCTTTTTAAGAGCCACTAATGGCTCTGGTGTCTGCTCCGAGGTCTGTGGGCAGAATTGGTCACAGAATTACAACACACATGTACACACACACAAGCAAACGCCACAAGCCTTAAAAACACAGAGAGGGTAGTGTGTGGATTTAGCTTTAGCATGTGCAATCCTTCAAATAATGCTCATTATAGTGGCCTGTGGATTAGTGAACCTGTGTAATCCGGATGTCTGGCACACTTTTCACGAGGCCCAGCCTTAAATAGCTGGTCTTAATGTGGGTGCTTTGGCATTAGCAAAACTAGCCTAACTAGCACATAGCACAACTATCAATGTCATATTCACTGTGTACATTTAGTACAGATATATTTAGACATAATATATCATAAAAAAGTTTTAATGAATGTCCATTGTGCTGAAAATTGTGCAGAACATACACAGAAAATTAAAGAACTAATGCTAACAAGAATGAATATTAATTTACCAAGTAGCAAGTTCTTAAGCAACATAAGTCCTATAAAAGTTTGTCATAACAACTTGCATAAGTCTACATGTATATTTTAAAATTACTCCAATAAGCAATTGTCTTGAAGTTGATTTCTCCTTAAAGAATTTTTATTATGCTTGTTGAAATTAAGGCTATATTTAGTAGTTAGACACAAATCTTACTTTACAGTTTTCATGTAGGTGATTTCACCATTAGCTCCACACCTACCAAACCTCAGCCCTAACCTAGCATTAGCTGTTGACAAGAGTAATGCATCATTATCAAAATGTGGTGGTGAATTTGCATTTGCTGAGGGCCTGTTTTCCAGCTCACTGTTCAGCTAAACTGGGCTAATACTTTCTAGTTTGCTGTAATCTTATCTATTCCGGGGCTTGACTGATATTACCATGCTGATTCTTGAAGTAATACTCAAGTGTTGTGTAATATTAATGTGTGGTAAAATGAATTTAGAGATGTGATATGTACGTATTTCGCAGGAACTCCAGTGAACAGAATCCCTATCATGGCAAAGCAGGTACTTGACCTGTACATGCTGTACAAACTGGTGACGGAGAAAGGGGGTCTAGTGGAGGTCATCAACAAGAAAATCTGGAGAGAAATCACCAAAGGCCTGAATTTGCCCACCTCCATAACCAGCGCAGCCTTCACACTCCGCACACAGTAAGCACATAATTTCACACATTCACACTGCCTTGAACAACATGTATACTGTTCAAATTTAAATGTGTTGATTGTTCTGGGGAGATGCTGCAGTGTTGCCAAATCTTCAGTAAGGAAAGTAGATATTGGCTGTCATAAAAGTCACTAGAAGTCGCTAAATGACATCATCATCTAATTTGCATACCAGACCTTTTTTTTCTTTTGTCATTGAAACACTGACACACTAAATTAGTTTTTATTTTTATTTCCATGTCGTTTGTTAATTTTTCGTAAATAGGATCGATTTTCAAACCTAATGTACACACGTTGTGCTGGCTCACATAAAGAGCAAGTCATCAGACTGAGACTGAGTTAAATGCAGTGCGCTCTGTAAGCCAGGGTGTGATCATTGGCGGCTTTGGGACTGGGGAGGGGCTCACGGGCAGCAACCGCTGTGCGTTGAGGACAGTAAATGTGCATTATGTGCTTTCACATCCAAGTCTGCACAAGTCTTCAATAACACGAGAAAAAGTCGCTAGATTTCGGTAGTCGCTTTTTTGAAAAAAAGCTGCTAGAAGGGTCTGAATACTCACTAAATACAGCGACAAAGTCACTAAGCTGGCAACACTGAGATGCTGTTCTCTTGTTTGTTTGGGTTCAGAAGCTCAGCAGCTTTTAAGGTGGAATGATATGCTTGAGGGAAAAAACTACTTGTTTGTACATAGCTGAAGTTACTTTCTTTACATTAGGAGACACCTACTGGTGTGAATGTATCAGAGATTCTGTATTAAATGTATTTTAAAACATAGCCATTACACAAAATGGGAACTAGATAAACTGGTTAATTCAGAGCCTAAAAAGCAATGTGGTACTTCATCTCATGTGAGCTACACGTCACAGAAATAATGTAAAAATAATACTTAGACACTTGCATTAATGTTCTCTTCCTTTTTCCTAGTTTGGCACTTCTCTGTCTCTCTCTCTCTCTCTCTCTCTCTCTCTCTCTCTTGCTCTCTCATGCTTTCTTTTCTGTTCCCTCTACGTCAGGTTCTGCTCCCATTGGAGAAGTTTATTGATCGGATGGATTTATTGATTTCATGAGGGTCAAAGTTCATAATGACTGTAGTACAGTGCTCTCTTTTTCTCCCTCTCACTCTCGTGCTTGCTCTCCTCTCTCTCTCTCTCTCTCTCTATCGTTCACACCCTCCCCTCCCTCCTGAATTTTTATTACCTCTCTTTTCTTTGTCATTAAGTTGTTTTCCCCTGATATGATGAAAGCTCAGTATTGATTGACAGGTTCATCCATTATATACTGGAAGATGGCATATGATTCATGAGAAGGGGAAAAAATGCTGTGATCATAAAGCACAAAATGGAGGTCTCTTTATCTGTTTAGTGCTGACTCTGAGATTCTGGAGGCTGTACATTTTATATCTAGTCTATGTTTTGATTGTGATCCCTGCAGTTTCCTGACTGCAGAAAGCTTCTGTTTATGATTTACATTTAGTCTGATGGATGTAGCATCAATATAAAATATATAGAATTCCTTGCTATAATTAGTTAGTTAAATAAATAAATAAATAAATAAATAAATACTAATGCCCTATAACACACTGTATGCCCAAACATTTTGTGGACACCTACTCAGCCAAACTTTCTTTTGAAATCAATGTTATTGCTGGATGCTCAATGACAGTCTTTTATTACGAACTAAACTCAACCATGTTCTAAAGATATGACATGGCCCTGTCAAGATCCTAAAATGCAAAATGAAAAAGTAATAGAAACTTAATAGATATAATTGATATTGTGGATAATAATGTCAATTACACATAATAAACATAATACATATAATAATGCATGTGTGTTTATGTATTTCAGGTATATGAAGTATCTGTACCCATACGAGTGTGCTCGTAAAAGCCTGAGTTCTCCCAGTGAGCTGCAGGCCGCCATCGACAGCAACAGGCGTGAAGGTCGGCGACCAAGTTACAGCAGCAGTGGCCTGTTCCGCTTTAGCCCCTCCCCCAGCACAGCATCCCACATCCTCTCACCTCCCAAGATGCACCTGGCTGGGCTCAATGGCCTTCAGGGCTCCCCAGGACCCTCTGGCAAAAAGGGGCTTGGTGAGTGGGAACATAATAGAAATAACTCACTGTGACACAATAAAGTCAGATTTGAGAGGCTGTATGTGTGTTCATATATATAAAACACATGTAAATAAAATAATCTCTGTGTTATCTAGCAAAGCTACAGTCTTCAATATCTGTTCAAACTGTGGCCATTTTGTTTTCACTACTGGGCTCCTATTAATCTACATGGGGAGAGCCCTTAAAATAAACATGTTTCTACAGCTTGTTCTGTCTACTGCACAGGCGCATTTCTCCACATCAAAGAAGGGTTTTATTGAGCTGATAGACTGTTTTTATTGAAGGGTGGGACTTTTCCTGGGACTAGACGTTTGGTTACAGTCTTTCCCACCCTTTTTTTTTTTTTAACTCTTTGTCTGTCTCTACCTTTATAGTTTCTGGTAAAGGTGTCTGACCGTGTGAAAACGAACGCAACCAGTTACATACAGAATATATGTGCTAGTTCTAACAGGTTCTTGAGCTGCTGCATATAGTTTGTTGAAGGACAGCGCCCTCTACTGGAAAATTTGAAACCTACATCCTTCCTTGTGTCAACAAACTGTTAGCTTAGCCATGTATTTTTTGTTTCAGATTAATTTCTTGTATGTGTGGGATAACCCATGTGCTTGATTTATAGTACTGTACACTAACCCTTTCTTTAGTGTTTGAAAAAGTAATTGTCATCAATGGGTGTCTGTAAACAACTACTTGGAGTCAAATCTGTGTTTTGTTTTGTTTTTTGTTAAGTACATTGTATTCACATAATTACAGTAGAAGTCAAGTTCTGCACATGGAGCATAGGAACGATTTAAAATTTACATTACCTTCACATCTTGCTTAAACAGGTAAAAAACCACCGTAGCCATTTTAGCTTAGTGTTTTCTTCTCTCTCTCTCTCTCTCTCTCTCTCACTCACTCACTCTCAGAAGAGGCATCCCCATCTCTGCTGGCAGTGAGGACCCCTTCCATGGCACTGGCATTAGGACAACAGCAGGTGGCCGGATTGGCAAGAGCTGCAACACTGGAGCAGCTGAGGGAGAAGCTGGAGACAGGAGTGGGCGGGGTGGGTGCAGAGGGTCCGGAGAGGAAGATAGCCCGTCTGGCCGAGGAGCAGCAGAGACTCATGCAGCAAGCCTTTCAGCACAACCTGCTAGCCCTGGCCTCGCACATGCCCATGAACATGCGACTGGGCATTCCACCCCGGGGTCAGTACCATCCATAAGCAGTCATTTTCTTGTCAAGTTATGAAACTGCTGTTTTTTGACACTTACCTGTATATTACAGAGGTTCTTTATTAAACACATTTTGAACATGGCTCCCTCCGTGTGGGGGACCTACTCTGTGGAGAATGTGCTAGTGCATTAAATGTTTGTAAAATAGTTGAGAGAGTTGTGAGACTCCAGTGCAGAGTATTTGTGTATAAAATAAATGTATCAGTCTTTTCCATCTGTTTACATTAGTGTTGCACTCTGAAACCAGACAATCTGTACCCAATATGGCACCCACCCCCAAAAAGAATCATGTGACTGCAACTTATGTATAGGGATATATAGACCTTGGATTATGTTAGATTTTGCAGTTAATTGAAGAAAGAAATATGTGACATTGATCAAAGAGGACATGTCAGTCACCTATCCAAGGCTCTGTTTGGACAACATTGTACTTTCAATTTTACAGAAGAAAAGCATGACCTGGCCATGAGCATCTCCTCCTCTGGAGCAACCAGCATCAGCGTCTCTGTGGAGGTCAATGGTGTTCTCTATTCAGGTACTTCTCTCTCATGATTATATTTTTTTATTCATTTATTTTTTAGTGATCACATGGTGTTCTTTTTCTTTATCCCTGTGTGAAGCTGTAATGATTTGGCATAGGACATTTTATATTTTATCCTGTGTATGATTATAATTTCTGATTCTAGCAGCACAGGCTTGTATTGATTAAATAATCATTGACCTGGTTAACCTTTTTGAACCCAGATCTTATTTCTTTATCCTCCATTTCTTCTTCTGTCTCAGGAACACTTTTTGCTCAGAAATCAGCCGCAGCTCCAGTGAATGTGTCTGCTGCAGCGAGTATGGCCCCTGTAGCCCCTGTGGTTCCCAGCACAGCCTTTAGCTTTCCTAGCCATAGCCCTTCTTCTTCCTCCTCTTCCTCTAAAGGCCCCAGCTCTGCGGAGCCATCCACCAGTGGCTCTCCATAGTCTGTTCTGGATATCCAGCAGCTGCCTGGGCTTGAGCTCCAACTGACCAGTCACGGATGTTTTTGAAAATCAAACTGTTGCACAACCAGTACCTCATTTTTTTCCTCCTGTTGGCCTTGGCTGTCTACATATATTTAGATTTATATTTACTACACACACACACACACACACACACACACACACACATTCAAACGCTAAACACAATCACAATGTTCAGCCAAAATTTAGCTGACAGGTGGCGTTTGTAACAGAACTTGAAGATTTTTATTTAGAGAAGAAAACAAAGTGTTGTCTTCTGATTTTTGGGGTGTATTTTATTTTCTTTTAATCTCTTGATTTTTTTTTTTTTTACTCTTCTTACATACCTCAAATCAAAGAAGAAAAAGAACATCGCAAGAATATCTTTACCTCAGGAGCTGTGTTAGGAAATACTTTAGCAGAATGAATTTTTATTTTTTATAATCTATTTGAATTTTTGTCTGAAATCAGGAAAAAGAGGCGATTCTCTCTCTCTGAAAGGGCATCGCTCGCTTTTGTTGCTATGCATTCGTTTTTCTCTCCAGCCAAGTTGCTGTGGTGCCAGGCTGGATGGTCAGCGAGAGGGAGTAGACACTTCTGGTCCCCAATGCAAACAGAGCCAAACCTTGAGCTTGAATTCAATGCAACTGCACAGCTCCCAAAGATCATGAACTCAGTGACATCACTGGGCAGTCCATTCACTCCGGCCAAAGTCTCTTTGTCTTTGGTCGCTCCCAATGGACCGGACATCACAGTTACCTGCAAATACCTCACATACATGCAATACCTCTCACTAACCACAACAATGGCAGCTTTGAAGGTTGTAGCAGTTCTGACGATGTTGTGTCGTCTTCTCAGGAGTGGACTCAGTATTTTTGACCAACAGACTGTTTAATGTCTCTTCCATTATAAATACGCGGTTTACACCCAGCTTAAGACTGTAAATTTCCCTTCTTGGGATGACCACCTGTAGTTTTACATCCCTTTGTACTAGGCAGTAAAAGCCAGTGTGGTCTAGGGCTTGGGCTTCTAGCTGTTTGGTTTTTTTTTGGACTCTAGGGAAAAAAGTTTTTTTTTTTTTTTTTATTTAGTTAATGTGAAGTAATGACATTTGACAGAGCTGTGCCCAAGAACAGCCCCCAACTCTCTGACTAAAGCAGTTGTTCAATTGCAGTGAAGCAGTCAAGCTCCATTCAAGACCAGAGCATGGGCGCTTCATACAGTGCAAATTTAAGGCCGTTACACACAGAACATGGCACATGGAATAATATTCAGAAGCAAATACTGTGATTGAATTTTAGTTTTAAGGGGAAGGATGAGTAAAAATGTTTTCCTGTGGAACAAGATATCATTTGCTCCTCACAAAATATTGAGGTTCGTTAAAAAATATGGAAAGGAATGAATGATAGAAACATTGGTTTCGAAGAGACAGTCGAGTAGATATATTTTTACTGTAAAATTCCTGAGGGCTAGAATTATTGTTTCAATGTAAATTACAGTTATTACCACAGTTTCAATGCTCATGTATGTTACAGAGTCAGCCAAAGAGGAACAGTCTCCCAGTGGCCACCAAGAGAGCCACACTGGTGCCCAATCTTACTTCCCCATCATAATTTCACCGCCCAAGGACCCTCAAAACCAGAGAAGGTGAATTCAGGGCAGGGAGGTGAGATTGAACACCACACCGGAGCTGAAAACCGAAGAGTAAGCTAATGCGCTAACTCATGCTGATTCTCTTGTAAACAAATGGGTGGCTGTGGAAATATGCTAGTTATTTAATTTCATTTAATTTTTAATGTCCAACAAGTTGTCTCAAGCTAAATAAAAAAAAAGTCAAAATTACAAACGTTCCTCCTTAAACAGTTCAGTAACATTCTGCTACCAACATTAACATTAAGATCCACATTAAATATTTTAACGTTACATTCGAGTTACCTCTTAAAAAGTGTCCTGTTAGCTTGCTGAAATTAATTCAGTTTATCTATTAGTGCTTTTTGAACTTTTAGGCACATTTTATGAACACAGAGATAAAGGATAAGAATGATATTTTTGGCCACTATAACAATGATGTTAAATTTTCATAGCCTTTACTATTTACAACAGATTAATTAAGTGAATATATGTGATCAGTTGAAGTTCACAGAAATTAAACGGTAGTGGAATACAATGTTACCTGTTCACTCTGAATAAAAGTTGCTCTGTGTGTCAAGGTCTTAACTCACAACAACCCAGAATGTGGCCCCACTGTATATCAATCATAGAAATCTTATAAAACCCTGAATTGGCCTCTAGCCATTCCAAATATTTGCTACACAACGTCAAAGGTGTTGGGACATGTTGGTGGATCAACTTTGAGACATGGTGTTTTATCGTTTGAACTTTACTGGAAGCCCTCGAGTCTCTACCTCACAGCCGAACTGTTATTCAGTCTTTTCAGGCTTTTAAATGCTGTAACAAACTTTTCCAGACCTCCAAACTTTTGCCTCTCGTGATGGGGAGGCAGTTTTCTCAGGAAGTGTTGTGACGTCTTTCATCACTCATTTTTAAATAAACAGTTCTCCAGAATTATGCACAAAAGTGGGATGAGACTGTTTTCCAAAGAATACCTCATGCTCTGTGACTGAGGACTACACTACGTACCTCATGCTGCCATGCAGACCGGATCCAAACAGGCTCTTCCAGAACGTAAGACAGGAATACCTGGAATGCAAGCATCGTTCTGGATTTCTAGATCAGACTCTGTATCTGGGACATATTGCTGGGATATCGCTCAGATTATTTGAAATCTAAACCCCATTCCGGATTCCTGGGTTTGGAATATCTGGAACATAAGCCTCATTCCAGGGTCGAAATATTCAGAACTCAAACCTCGTTCCGGATTGCTATATTGGAATCAACAGACCAGTTTTGGGAATTCCGGAGTGGAACTCTCCTTCTTTATCTCCGTCGTTCTCTTTTTATTTTATTTTTTATTTTTTTCTCCTTTTCTTTTGGCCTCTAGTGGTCACTCTAATGACTATGTAATGTTCTGCATTTGTACAATCAGGTGCTTCTGCAACACCCTCTTCCTTTACAGCTAGAAACCAAAGAGCAGTTCAGCCTTTCTGTTTATCTGGCCCTTCATTTTAAATAATGCCAAGTCATACAATATATATACAATATATTCCAGGGGGACATGACTGCTTGTATGTACAGTTTGGGTGTCTTTCCTGCAGTAAATCATGATCATTAAGAACTTGGGAAAGAAAGGCCCCAAAATGTGCAAGATTGCAGTTTTATAAGGTTGGAATTATAGCTGGCTATTACTTGATATATTGCAATGCCCCCCCACCTCTATACAACAAGACTTTTAGTTAGTGCTTTGGTTTGATGAGAACATGGGAAGTGTCCAATCTACAACGGCCATGTGATATCCCCACGCTAAACTCAGGAAGTGCATTTTGCCAAACATCCTGATTTTTCATCCTCCTTTGGAAGGTTTTTTAAGCACCTGTAATATCTCCTCCTGCTGGACCAGAGAGTGGACAGACGTCCTGAAAATGTGCATAAACATTAAACTCAAGGGCCAGTTTATTAATGCATTGCAAATACTCAAATGCAGTGTGTACATTTCCACATGAATTTAGTAAATACACTGAACATTGTAGTTAATCCTTAGGTACCACTTTACAGTAGCTCCCAAGGCTACATACCATCTTTAGAACCCTTTTGTGACAACTCACACTGACCTACATTGATGTTTCTGGCTTCCCATAAGTGTGGGCTGTCATAAATGCTGCTTTAGTCAGTTACACTTTGGAAAGTTTTGTGACAAATGCTGCTCGTTGGAATAAGCATGTGTGGATGTTTATTTAGGTCTGTGTCAGTTGTCTTGAAAGGTTTATGTAGGTGTCATGTAGCTTTATGAACACTGACCTACATATTACAAAATTGTGTTGATGTCATATCACAGTGGTCTTCAAATCCAGCCCTTAGATCCTAGTTAGATCCTAGCATGACGGTATTATAAAATAGCCAGGCATCATGACACTGTAGCTGAAACCGCTGTGTCTTACTGGACAGCCATTTTGAAATCCTGGCCTGGAACCTGGATCCAAGTTCTGGATTTGAAGACCTCTGTCGTATAGTTTATTTTTGGAATTGTAACTCATACACCCTCACTCACTATTGTTGAACAGAATGCTCCAAAAGGGAGCACTATTCAGTACTTTGCATCACTGACACCATGTGTCATGGTAACCATTATAACAAGCTGCTACACTGTCTCAGTTAGGTTTTACAGAGTCAGAATGAAATAAATACAGTTCTAACATAAACTCGAAAGTAAAGGATGTAGTTGCTGCCTTAATCCCAGCTCAGGTTTCCTAGGAATGTTAAACCTCTTTTCAAGGGTTAATCACATTGAAGAGAATTTTACCTCAAGACCCACCGCACAGAATACAATCAGCTTCATAAACATCACAGGCTTTTTATGTATGCATGCAGGTTATAGTGTTTTTAAGCAGCCATTCAAAGGTTTAGAATCACAGCTTTCTGTGGTTATACGCCTGTGAAATTGTTCTGCATAAAGTCCAGTTTATTACATTACTTTCAACACTCTAGAAGTTACTGTGTATTACTGTACAAAAGTCAGAGATGAATGTGTTTGGATAAAGTGGAAACAGAAAATACAACCAGTTTCTAAGGCTGAACTTTGTTACTTTGATACGCGTGGAAACGTATCCATGCAGATTACTTTGGGAAACTGAAAACCAGTCTTCTGAGACCAGTGTAAGCTGTAACAACAGCAAAGCTGGACTTTTGCACAGTACATAAACATTAATTATTCTTATGGCATGTGATTGCAAACCTTTGGATGGTAGTGTACAGGCTTGAAATCTTAGCTTTAGAACTCTTCTGTTGGTTGCGTTTATATGTCCTCCTGTTTGTGTGTGTGTCCACATTTGCACATCAGATAGAAGAAAAGGTGGTAGTTGAGCTGCTTTATCAACCCACAGAAGCGTCTTTGACAAATCATCACCTAAGTGTTCTCGGCCATCACTTCTGGCCTCTAGGTGGCGCCAAAATGTAAGTCAGGTTTCATGAAGAAAACGTAATAGAGAGAGAGAGAGAGAGATGGGTGGCGTGTAAAATGGCTCCAGGCTCCCTTCGTAGTGTACTTTTGAGATGAGTTCTAGTGGTGTTTGTGACCCCAAACAAGTCATCCTACGTCAGTCCTTCCCCTTACTAAATTATATGTGGCCGAATGCCATTAAATCCTCACCACATCAAAAAATTAAAACCACATCAAAAAGTAGAGGTTCACACTCAATACCAATTAATACCCTTGAATTAAAAAAAGAATGTACTGCATGTTCAGTACGGTCACAGACAGCGAGCATATATCGGTCCACTGGTTTAAAAAGTCTGTCACACCACTGACTGTAGACCACTGCTGGTCCACTATCGGACCACTCAGATTACTGTCCTGTACAGGATATAACTCATTTATAATCTCCTCAAACTGATTTACATTCACAGAGACTTTTATTCTGGAAAACAAACTAATACAAATATTACCAAAAACTATGAGAGATATAATAATGAGTATAAGCCTAATATAATATGATTATGATAAGAATGCTGACTGGATGTGCTGGATTAAAATTATTTACTAATCTAAATTATTACTAATACTAATTCTTTACTATAAAGAATAAAAAAAAAATGAAGGAAAAAATATAAATTGGACTGTGAATGGAAAAGTGCTAAAATGTGGCATTTTGTCTAAAATTCTGTTTAATCAGCAGTGGTCCACCCAGAAAACGCTGTGCAAAACACTAGTGGACCTCCAACTTTGTCCTCAGTGGGTCAACAGTGGTCCGTCGTCTCCTTGCTCTCAGGGATGTTGCATCTAGGCTATGATCTATGACGTGCCCTAAGTAGGAAGCATGGGGTCATTTGGGATACAAACCTAAGTAGAATAAACTCTGCATGGGCATTACTGACCTTCCTAAAAAGTGTCTATGTAACACAGATTGACATAATCCTCCCTAGTTTTGACTGTATTTGGGACGCGCCCCTCTTCGTTTTCTTCATGCTGTGTATTAAAGATGCATATGCAAATGGTTATTGGAATACCTCATTTATCTTTTTTTCTTCTTTTTATTTTATTTTATTATTTTTTTTTTTTTTGCTTTGTTTTTCAATTATTGTTTTCGCTTAAAGTTGTACAAAGCTCCATTCGGAATCTGAGCGGTGGGCTTTGTGCATATTTTTGTACTGTCTTTATATTAATATAATATTGTTATTGATATATTCATAACAATAATACAGATGTTTTTTTTTTCTTTTTCACTTCTGATTGAGACAGGATTTGGGCAGAACCCATGTGAATGATGTTTGTTTTAAAACTGGTTTGTGCTGATTGTATTTAAAGGTAGGAGCACTTTTTTTTTCTCAAAAAAAGGTGATATTTTTTTCCAGTTCACATTCAGTTTTGTTGACATCATTAATATTAACTCTGTGGTTCTCAGGGCTTTCCACGTCTATGTTATGATAAAGTTTTACTTTATATCTTGATCATCGTGTGATGTGTTTTTTGGAGGGACTTTTTCTTTTTAATCTATTTTATGTCCAAAGGTTTTTAATCACATCTTCTAATCACTCATTTCTGAAGCTAATTTTCAGTTGTACACAGTTTTGTGTAATCTCCACAGAATACGGAACACTGACCAGAACTGAAGACTATGCGCATTAGCCTAAGGTCACCATGCCGAATACCAAGTGTTGACAAGAGATGTATAAAGCAAGAGGAGATGTTTCCCCAAGCAGGGATTGTGATTTATGGCGCAACCAAGTTGTACTCTTTATCTTTGTGATGAATTGGAGTGGTTTGTGATCTAGAACCAATCATCCAATAACAGTATATGACCTCACTAGTATTTGTGTGGCTGAATGCCATTAAACCCACACAGCAAAATACACAAGTAGTATGGATAATATTGTGGAATCCTTACTTTCAACAACATTTCTCTACTTATTTTTTTGAGATATAAATGAAAAATATTAAGTTTCAACAGCCTGTAAAGACTGTGGTTCCTGGATGTTATGTGATTAAAATGTTGCTTCTGGAGGGCTTCAGTGGAACAGGGTGGGTGTTTAGTGGACTTGGTGTAAAGTTTCTTGGCCTTTGTGGAAAGTATGTGATTGTTTTTAGTGATTCACATGCTCCTTTTACAAAGAAATCCTATGTAAAACACCCAGAGTCACAGTTTGATATTTTGACTGTTTTAGGGACTGGAATTGAACTTTCCATCTGTTGATGTGAGCTGTAGAGAAAAACAAAATATCAATAAAAGCCACTTCAAAGGAACAACAGGGGAAAACATAAGAAATGGAACAAGCTCAATGACAGGTTCATTCTAGTCATTGGCTGTAGGTTCCTCTTTGAACCTACAGTATGTTCACATATTCACATGGTGTCTGTTTACTTGTGGTTTTGGTGGTGGACAGATCACCATGTGAAGATGGTTGTTTTCTGTCTAGCACTTCTGTACTCAGCATCCATGACTAAGGCTTCTTATGAAAGCTAAGTAGGTGGGTAGATGCTCTTGCTACACTTACACCAACTTATCCATGTCCACATGGAAACACATGCTGCTGCTGTTTGTGGAAGACAGCTTCGTCAAACCTCTCTGTCTTGAGTATTAACTGTGTCCAAGGCATTATATAATGGGGCTCTAGATCAGACCACACGAATTTAGCCCAATTTTGGTACGATTTTGACGTATTTGACAAATTCCCAGCGTCAGAACCGAATAATTGGAGACGGGTAATGGTCGGTAGCGTGACATAATCAAACATCAGCGACGAAAAGTCTACCATTTCCGAATCTTTTGGATCGTTTCGCCTAGGTTGACCTAACGTACGGCATGTTACTTGATGATGACCAATAGAAGGACAGAGTGCTGTCTGGCGCGCATGTGTAAACACAGAGAAGAGAAAGAAGGAGGCTGTTGCTGCAGCTGTCAGGTGGAAAAACAAAACTGAGGAAATGCTCTTCACATATTACCTCAAGTTCTCTTTGCAGGAGCCAGTCTATTCTCTCCTCCTCAAAACACACAGGAACGGGTCCACAATTGCGTTTTCTTCTACTTTTTGGAACACAAACCCAGCAGCAGCACACACAGCGTCTCTGTAGAAAACACAACTGTGGACCCGTTCCTGTGTGTTTTAATTTGTAATTACAATTCCTTTTAGTGGAGTCTGGCTTGACTCTTGTAAAATATTCTAGGTGGGGCCTTGTGTGCACAGTCACATTCAGGAATCATCCCAACATATGCTGCAGGATGTAAAAAAGCTAAGTAAATATCTGTATTTATTAATGAAACAGCAAAAAGTAAAAAGGCTAAGTAAACATTCATTCATTCATAGTCTGTAACCCTTATCCAGTTCAGGATCGTGGTGGGTCCAGAGTCTACCCAGAATCATTGGGCGCAAGGCAGGAATACACCCTGGAGGGGGCGCCAGTCCTTCACAGGGTCTAAGTAAACATCAGTATTTATTAATGGGCATGAAAAAAGGTCAGGTTAATAGTTATCAAAATCAATAAATCACAGCTGTATTGTGCTCAGATATAAGGTACATAACATTATACACCAATCAATCATATTATGACCACCTCCTTGTTTCTTTACTCACTGTCCACACTCTGAGTTGCACTGGCCATACAGGAGCACTTTTATAATTAGACTGTAGACTATTTGTTGATCAGTATATATGATATTTTGCCTCTTCATCCTATCCAAAAGTGTGTGTGAATTTTGTTTAGACACTTTAAAGATAGTTAATTTGATGATAGTTATCATGATGTAATTTTTTAAAAATAAAATTAACTGTTTAATTAATAACTGTTACCATAAAACGACAAAGCATGAGTAGGTTTTGATTTGAAATTACAATTATACATTATACAAAAACACTTCAAACTGTAGTTGTACACCTAATACTTTAGAAGCTGGCTGAAATTCCCACTCTATCTGCATCTGGAAAAGCCAGACTTTGTCTTGCCAAGTACTTCAAACCCCAAACATTTTTATAGGATTTCTCCATGCACGTTGCTCTTCTTTCAAGTGAATATCAGATTGAAAACACATGTCATTAATGTTTGTAATTACTGATGAAAAAGAAAATCCAACTCTTTCAAAAACTCCAAGAGGTCAGAGAAGTTAACCGGGTAGGTCCAAAGCAATCCCACAGAAACACAAAGAATGTGCACAGAACTCAGACATTCAGCCCTTTCTTCACCTTTCATTTGTTTGGTTGGATCCCTTTATTTCCAGAGCTCCCTATTTTCTCATCAAAATTTATTGCAATGTGGATACTATTAGGTTCAAGGGTGATGTAGTTCTAGGACATGAAATACTGTGTTTAGGAGAGGAGTTAAGTTCAAATAAAACCTTGTGAGTTTTGTTTAATCCCCTTATCTATGTTTCAAGGATGCTTCAAGGCTGCTTCCTATACTCCCTTCTGTCCAGTGCTGAATCATGCCTTTGTGGAGAAGCTCATGTTCATGTTTATGCACACAACTGGGATTTCCCAGGGTTAGCTGAGGATATCCATATTTCCATATTTCCAACTACATGAATAGCTTACCCACTTAGCTCTGACAGTCACATAAAATTTGAATGCTAACAAGCTTTGGCTCCGGAATCCAAGTTGTCATAATTCATTTGTGATAGTGGAACTAGATCTTTCCAGTGCCTTCTTCCAATAACCCCAGTTTTGACATCATTTTAACATGCTTTTGATGTATGCTTTTTAGACATTTATGTTGTATGATATATGTATGCTACATGACCACCTTCCCATTGGAAAACATTTCACTTCATTCAATATGGTGACTTCCATGAAGGCGGAATGTTCACATCCATGTTCCGGACATAAAAAATATACGCTCCCTCATCCATTACTTGCTGGGTTATTTAGATAAAAGGATATCCTGTGACTTTTAACTCACCCTGTACTTATATTAGTGTCTGCCCACAAATTGACAGAGGGCCTGATATATTCAGTGCATTACATTGGCCTGTCAGGATTCTGCAAGTTGCATTCTGATTGGCTCCCTGCCTCCTTCATGTCATGCCAAAAAGGCATGTATGTATATGTAAAGAATCCCTACAGGCTCGCAAGGCTAATTATCTAAAACAATGCCTACAGGCAGGTGACAGTGGCAGGTGACAAGATACTTACGTCGCTACATGTTCGAGGCCGTTAGCTGCACGTTTGAACAAGGTCCTACAGGGGTTAGACAATGAAACTGAAACACCTGTCATTTTAGTGTGGGAGGTTTCATGGCTAAATTGGACCAGCCTGGTGGCCAATCTTCACTAATTGCACATTGCACCAGTAAGACCATATTCATCCAATGGTTCAAACATTGTATCCTGAAGGCGGTGCCGTGTATCAGGATGACTGGTGAAAGATTGGTTTGATGAACATGAAAGTGAAGTTGAACATCTACCATGGCCTGCACAGTCACCAGATCTAAATATTATTGAGCCACTTTGGGGTGTTTTGGAGGAGCGAGTCAGGAAATGCTTTCCTCCACCAGTATCACGTAGAGACCTGGCCACTATCCTGCAAGAAGAATGGCTTCAAATCCCTCCGACCACTGTGCAGGACTTGTATATGTTATTCCCAAGACGAATTGACGCTGTATTAGCCGCCTAAGGAGGCCCTACACCATACTAATAAATTATTGTGGACTAAAACCATGTGTTTCAGTTTCATTGTCCAACCCCTGTAGCTTCACAGTTCACCAGAAACACAAACCAGTATTGGCTACTTGATTTTTCTCAAAATGACGCACTACATAAAATGGGAAAAGGAGAAGCAGTGGTTGAGCTTCCTGCCAATGTTTAAAACAGTACTACTGAGAATAAGAACACAAAGGTAATTAGGGATAAACTGGGGTCTGTGACTAGGCAGAGGAGTTTAAGGAGCCAATGTCACCAGTGCACTTTTTTTTTAGTATTGTCACAGTGAAAACGCTTTAGTGCATATTTTTTAGTCCTGAGAAGCAGAGACAGCACTAAAACTGGACAAATATGAGTAAAGTGAGAGGATTCCACACCATGACAAGTTCAGTAAGGATACCAAGGACTGTTACTTGGATAAATATTCAACTTCACGGCTCAAAAACAATAAAGGAAACACTTAAACAACACAATGTAACTCAGGGCAACAACCCAAAAGCAAGACTGCTACCTCCTCCTTTGTGGGTGGCAAGAGGGCCCAACGTCCACAAGCGGGGCTTGTGCTTACAGCCCAACACCGTGCAGGGCGATTGGCATTTGCCAGAGATCACCAAGATTGGCTGATCCTCCATTGGCGCCCTGTGCTCTTCACACATAATAAGAGCAGGCTCACACTGAGCACATGTGACAGACGTGACAGAGTCTGGAGACGCTGTGGAGAACGTTCTCCTGCCTGCAACATCCTCCAGCAGTGACTGGTTTGGCAGTGGGTCAGTAATGGTGTGGGGAGGCATTTCTTTGGAGAGCGCACAGTCCAGACCAGGATGAGATCCTCAGACACTGGTACCACGCTGGTGCAGTGGGCCCTGGGTTCCTTCTGATGTATGACAATGCTAGGCATCATGTTGCTGAAGTGTGTCAGCAGTTCCTGCATGATGAAGGCATTGATGCTATCCACATCTGGGACATCATGTGTCATTCCATCCACCAACGCCACATTGTGCCACAGACTGTCCAGGAGTTGACTGAGGCTTTAATCCAGGCCTGACCTAACACTGGCCCTTTGAGGATAGGTTTTGACAGCTCTGCATTAAAGCAAAATCTTACAAATGCATTGAAAATGTAGGCTTGTGATAGTGAAATTTTGTTACAGTGAATGTTATCAGACAAGAGCCACTCTTCAACCTAAATGTATGTGGAAAAAAAATAGCGTTTTAATGAAACAGAAAATATTAACAAAGCATTTTAAAAGATTAAAATCTTCCCTAGTGGTAAACATTTTTTTTGTTCCATCATGGAACTTAGCACTGCAGTCTTGCACCAGTAACAATACAAATATGAACCTAGATCCGAGGTCAACCAGCAGGCTTCTCAGGAATATAAACTTCCACAGAGAGATGGATTGCAATATTTAACTAGACAAACACTGACTGAACAGCTCTCTGGCCAGTTTATCTACACAGAGTCTCTGTTTAACTTTACACCAATTGTCAATCGTCCTCAGCATTTTCAGTGACACTGACACAGTGGTAGTGGTGTGTTTTTGTGTGTCCTCATACATCACTAACATTTGACCTTTTACTGAGACTTCACATGGGATTTCCTTCAGATGTAACAATATATAAAAACACTAGTTTATTGAATAGGCCATTGTCGTGACCATTGTCGGATGCTGTGTGAACATGTGGCCTTTTAAATTTCCATGTTGATTAGCAATGATAGTTAACATTATTAGTGATGGTTAATGGCCAGTATTTGCAATTGCAGTTACAGGTATTTTAGTAAAATATTATTTGTTTCTACAAGTACAGTTGCAGCACGAAATGTATTGGCATTATCATTACCTATTCTCTCAAAATATTAGCTAGTTAGCAATTCTATGTGTAATAATTTGTGTCCCACCAACAGATGGGAACACAGAAAGATCCTAACACTGCACAAAGCTAGTGACTGGAATTTTTTTTTTATATTTTACCTCAGTATATGGGGTATAACCATATATATTGTGATTATGGCCTTGAAGTATATGTCAAATATGATAGCTAATAGGCTACACCAAATATACATTTCTGGATGTGGTTGTATATATGTGATAATCTACTGGAACTTTCTCCCCATATGATGATTCATTCAACAATTTTATTGCAGATATGAAATATATTCAGTGAAAATAAATAGAAAAGAAAATTATTAAATTATGTCTGTGTGATTTAACAAGATACTGACTTTGGATACCAATTTTGATATAGTTCCTAATGACCCACAAAAGAAAATCTGTGAGCATGTACTGTTTAAAATTAATTAATTCAATCATTCATGTAAGAGCAGGAAAACTCCCTGGTCAGGGCACCAGTCAATCAAAGGCCTAGCAATCAAATAAATGCCTATTAATATGAGTTTCCTCACAAATAGGCCTAATTTCCTTGTTGTTGCATTGATCGAAGTCTAGACATAACCTGTATTTTATAAACCAGTACCTCATGAGTAAGATGTCAAGAATTAATTTTAGAAATTTGCCGGCTGCAGCGCAATGCACAAAAGAGAAAAGACTTCTATTCTGTACTCTTGATCAAAACAACTGACAGTGACTGTTTTGTTTGAAAATGGAATAAGGCCAGTACATTTTGAACAAAGAGCATCTTATGCACAAACTGCATGATCCGGCCCTCCCAGATCTCTGCATTAGCCTCATGGCTCCTTGCATAAACTTACAGAAGATTTGTGAAGTCATTCATTTGTATGTCACTGTGCCTTAGCCAAAGTTATGAGGTTTCTTTAATAAGCCTCATACAGGTTTATTTTGGCACATCCTGCTCTGCTTTCTACAGAGCACACTGAACACGGAGCTAAAAGCCGAAGATAAATATACACACGTATGAGCACACAGCTTCTTCATGATAACATAGAATTACTGAGTATGTTTTCTTCTTACCTACCTGAAGAAGAAAACAGTTGGACATTTCCAATGAAAGGCAGTGTCCTAAGCAGTCAAATGTGAAATTAAGGTACTTTAGTTCTTCTCGAAAAAAGGAATTCATTTTACCTGATTTATATTAAGTGCTAAATCACTAGGAAGCTAACACTAAGCATAACTGCTAGTGTTAAGATTTTGTTGTTCCCAGTTCTCTACTTCATGCCATAAAAGTCAAGACAGCTAGGACTACGCTAGCTCCTGCTAGCACCTCTGTGGGATTTCTAATAGTATGCTAATGCTAACCTCATGCTGGTGAGCATGAACATTTATTGATTTAACATATTCAACTTGTACTAGACATTCATTGGATTTTGTATGTATCAGTTACACATTGTTTTTTATTTTATGTTGTCATCCATTTCTAACAACTGACTGCATACTTTGCCCTCTTTGCCACTGTCAAAGCAGTGCTGCTGGAGTGTTTAAAGCCGTCAGTGTCACAGCCAACAGTGTCATCAGGGCAGTAGTTGCCACTGGAAATAAATTAAACACAGTAAGATATTGATTAGCCCTGTGAAGGACTGGCGCCCCCTCCAGGGTGTATTTCTGCCTTGCGCTCAATGACTCCAGGTAGGCTCCGGACCCACCGCGACCCTGAACTGAATAAGCGGTTACAGATAATGAATGAATGAAGATATTGATTACAGTCTGTTATTGCAGAACAACTAAGTGTAGACGCAAAGAGGGGGTAGTAGTTATGATCAGTGTATCTCAGAATTTCTTTGAAGATTTTACACTGAAAATGTGTCCCACCCAGTGTAAATTAAAACAAATTTCTTAATATGCTCACTAATCTTAGCAATGATAGAACAATGGTAGAACTACCCAAATCATGCTGAGAAAAAAACTGAAATCCTGAGGGTGTTTTAAAGATTGAACTCTTAACATTAACTTTACAATGTGTGGGTTTCAGTTCTGATGAAACTGCTTTAGAAAGAGAACACTGTGAAGCAATATCTCTGTTGTTTTCCGGAGGGCACACGAGGAAGGCTTTGGCAAGACTGAGCTGGTCCTGGAATACATACAATTACAACAAAACCAGCCTCATATCATCACTGTCCTATCAAAAACATGTATCTCCATTTTTGTCAATTTATATTTTATTACATTGGAATACAAAACTTCTCCTTCACACTTTTCATAATGAATGGACCAATAGAAATGCTCCAAATCCTTTTACATTTACTTCAGTTGAAATGTAAGGTTTTTTTCCTTCTCCTGCAAAGTTGCTATTTTAGGAGGTACATGTTTCTGATGGGACAGCGACAATATAGAGTACTACATTAGCC
Organism: Hoplias malabaricus; assembly: GCF_029633855.1. Taxonomy (NCBI): domain Eukaryota; kingdom Metazoa; phylum Chordata; class Actinopteri; order Characiformes; family Erythrinidae; genus Hoplias; species Hoplias malabaricus. The sequence continues at coordinate 29,823,628 of NC_089810.1, forward strand.
CATTAGCACTACATTAGTTGTGTCTTGCTTTGGATAAGGATCCACAATATATAAAAATATAATATATAATAGTAAATACAAATAATTAAGGATAAAAAAAATCAACAGAAATATTTTGACTACAACAAAAGTGCTGTCCAAAAGAAATAATCCGTAGCTAGCACAATGTCAGCATTATCTTCTTAGATATTGCCATTAGATGTAGAGGAACTGTGGAGGTGATAAAACAGAAAATATAAATGACTTCTTCAGACACAAGGTAAAATATACAAGAGACATTACATTCAGTGAAAATATATTTTTCTTCTTCTGTTTGTACATCACACTGTATCTGACCATTTAGACATTACAGGTCAGAGACAAGCAAATGAGTGTTTTACCACTCTAATAACACATAATTTAAGCAGAGCTACAGTACTGTTTGTGGTAATGACACTAACAACTAGCTACAGCTGCGGTTACTGAATTATTATTTATACAAATAGGAAACTGACATTTAATTTTTATGGTACATTAATATTACCCTTATTACCAATCTATAAAGTGCTACTTATTATATATAGAAAAAGATTTCAACCAGGAATGATTTATTACAAACAATAAATTTATTTATGAAAAAATTATCAAAGGAAAGGTTTAATCTCATGAAAGCTTTCAGATATTACAAACCCGTAATATAATAAAGATATTCACAGTGATTATTCTCTCTCTCTCTCTCTCTCTCTCACACACACACACACACACACACACAATCTCCCTAGAGACTAGAGTCCATGCAGCATATAGACATAAATATGGTAAGAAAAAATCCCTTAGAGGACAGTAAAAGCAGATCTGTTTTTACACTCTCACATGTGCTACAGAAAAGTGCAAGAGCTATTAAATGAAACACTGTTAGGTAAGTAGTTCTCAGTGCACCTTGGAAAAAAGAGAAGAAATTCTACACTAACACCATGAGTGGTCTATGGTATGGTTTTCCCCTGTGCTTCTCTATGGAGCATAACTGGATCATTCAGGGAATACAGTGCAAATTAATTTGGTTTATCATGTGAATTGTACCTTTAAGAAACATCATAAAACTATTTTACATTTTTTTATTTTATAGCAAATTTTGTTTGCTGCTTATTGGCAGTAATATGAATCTTCAATTTCAAGAAAAAGAATCATGCACACTTAAAGGCGACCGTTAATGATTTTAATGAAAAAAAAAATATATATATATATATATTATTATTATTATTATTTTTTAAATCATGTACAAAATATATTTGTTTTCACTGTTATATAAACTCTATTTTTATTCATTCATTCATTCATTATCTGTAACCGCTTATCCAATTCAGGGTCGCGGAGGGTCCAGAGCCTACCTGGAATCACTGGGTGCAAGGTGGGAATACACCCTGGAGGGGGCGCCAGTCCTTCACAGGGCAACACAGACACACACACACACACACTCACACCTACGAACACTTTTGAGTCGCCAATCCACCTACCAACGTGTGTTTTTGGACTGTGGGAGGAAACCAGAGGAACTCTGGTTAGATATTTTTTTCTATATTTATTTATCATTACACTGATATAGCACCTTTCTAGCTACCCAAGTTATCAACACGGCTCAGATGCCTTTCCATACAACTGTGTGGGAAATGTTCTAGAGTATCGCCTGCATGTGCTGTACAAGCACTGTGTGCAACACCTTAAAGCACGCATCTCCCGCTGTGAGAGCGCACCTGAGGCAGAAAATCTTCCACTGTGAGCTGCATGTGTGAACGACCTGATACCCCGGAGCTTCTCTAGAAATTCTAGGCATTAGAGAGGTACACAGCTAATCATTTATATTTAATTTTCTCTGTCCTTCTGTGGCTGAAAATGATGGGGGAGTCTGAAACATTTCACCTTCACACCTTCACTCTGCAAAGATATGCTAATCTTCCTGATATCACTGGTGTGAAGCCACCACAGAGCATTCAGTGCACGGTTATTTAACACCTCGGACTCGGACTGTTTAACCCAATAAACAGCAAACCTCTATCACAGACATCAGAATATCTTTCTGAATACTAGAATCACACAGTGTCGTTATATCTTGATTTAGACTTTTACAGAACTGTTGTGTTTCCTAATATGGTGTTAAGCAATTAAGTTCCTTTACTGGAATGTACATGACCAAAACGCGGTCACGGTGGAATGGTTAGTGGTTATTGAAGTTTGACGCTCACACACCCCATTAATCACTTGACAATTTGCACACACCAAATTCCAGTGAAAAATAAGTACTAAAATGACAGTGGTTAAGATTATTTTTAAGAAGTGAGGTGGCTTTTAATTTGAAATCATAACTTTCAGTTCAATTCTTCAATTTTACTTAGTCCCAAATAGTGGAGAACTTAAACCAAATTAAAAACTTGGTATATTATATTTTGAGTGGATTATGGTTAAATGTAAAACAAATCCCAATTAGGTGACTTCTCCTAATCATTCAGCCCTAGGTTCTTCTCCCATTATTCTACACAGCTCACATAGACTTGTGCAATATGTCCTGTATGGTGACCCTGTCATTTCCCCTGTAAGCGCCTCTATGAGCTCTTAGAGCTCTTAGTGCTCCCCTCTACTATGACTCTGTGATGTCCTATATATATATATATATATATATATATATATATATATATATATATATATATATATATATATATATATATATATATATATATATATCAGTCCCATCCTACAAGGTAAAGGAAATGAAACGGTGTATGTGGAATTGTGTAAGTGTAACTCATTAGCAACCTCTCACTCACTGAAACTTGAGTAAAGAACTATTAAAGTTTTTTAATTATGTTAAGTTATATCAAGTGTATAGAATAATTCATGTTTAAAGCTTTTTTGTGTAACATATAATTAAAATGTCAAACATTCTCCTGCTCTTTTGTCATTTCATGGTAACAACTGTCATTTTATTCAACAAAATACAAACTAAAAATTAGGTCGTTAAAAATGGCAAGCGAGAAGTTTTAATTAGTTACTGCGTTTGTTATGACTTCCATCAAGGGCAAAGCACTGCAAAAGCTTGCGCACCGATTTGTTCCTTTCTTGGGGACAAATGTATGTAAGTTTTGGTTTCGAAGATTTAAAATTGGTGATCTAAATGTTAGCAAAATTTAGCATAGCATGTTAATACCTAATACTAGATTTTTAAAAATACAATTACAACATTTTTAATACTATGTAACAGTTACCACAAAATGACAAAAGAGAGGGGGAATGTTCAAATTTTCAATTAAAATTATATATTAGACTAAGAAACTGCGTTAAAACTTATTTGTACACGTAATTAATTAGAGATGTAGTCTAAAGATCAATCCTGACAGAATTACATTTTAATGGGGTCTTGGGGTAGTTGTCTTTCATGGGGGTCCTCTGTAATTTTATTTCCCTCTTAATCTGCCATGTCTGTGTTTTTTCCCTGAAGTCCTTAGGCTGAATCACCCACTATTTTTCACTGAACTCAGTGGTCTGAATGCAAATCTCTGAGTTTTAACAGGCAGATCTCACCTCACTTTGGATAAAATAGGAGTTTGGGCACTGCTGTATTTAGCCTCTGAGCATGCGTTATATTTTCTAAGCAGGGAAACAATATGAAAATATAAGAGTTGCTGAACAAGTTGCTTGTTGTATATGTTAAAAGTTCTCCAGACTCACCTGGGAGAGTGTTATCAGAATATAGGAAACAGAGAGATCATGCAGGTTGTTAAAACAAACGATTATAATGGAAGCTGAAGGTACTATAGTACGTGAAGGTAACGATACTTATATATTCATATAACATAATTCAAGAACTTGGACCCTGCTTGTGGTCATGGAACAACAAAACATAATTCAAAAACGAAACTCAAACGTACTCTAGTTTTCATTGCTGTCCATATGCAAGAGTTTTATCACAGAGTTTTATTACAGATGTCCCATGAAAAACTAATCCAATCTGAATGGGGCTTAGATGGGTCCTAGTTCTTTTTCACACTTCCTTGAAAATTTTTAACCTGTTTCTAATGCATCATCAGCTTCACAAATATGGCACACCACACACTTGGCTGGAACAAGAAGAACTGGGAAAGGGCTAAAGATATTAACTTACGCCACCCCACTTCACTGTTTCATAAGGTGGTTATCTCATTTCAAATAACACAGATGTCTGTTCTGACACAACGCTGAAAACATATTTACATGTTCAGACACATTCTGGAGAGGTGAATAATATCAGCAGGAGAGAACATGCATCTTCATTCACACATTGTCTATGTTCAAATCCCACTGTATATGAGTGAATTCAAATGTCACCCATTATGATATTCATTCATTTCATTTTTGGTGTATATCTATGTTCATACGCACAACAGATTTGATTGTGTCAAATTTTGAGCACAATGTTTAAGATTTAAATTTAAATGTATTAATTAAAAAAACTACATGAAACAGCCACATTCCTTTTTAAATTTATTAAATAACTAAGAAATTGATTTCATACTTTCCAGCTGTCATCACTGTTCGACCTCAAACTACTTAAGAGCAAAGTACGCATTAAGAGTAAGTACTTATGTTCAAATCTACACTTTGTTAAAGAGACTATGACTGGTTCATATGGCATTCAGCTTGTGTTTAGGCAATTTTTTCTGAGTAACGCCAGTGTGTTAACTACCTTGCTCATTGGATGTGTCACATTACACAAACAGGAGCTTGCAAATAGAAAGGTCATTACCACGGTCACTTTAATAATTCATTGCTCAATGCTAGAAGGTGCGGTTCTTTGCTGAGAGGCACATCCGGTGAGTTTCTTATATTGTGGAATGATTCAGAAATGCTCCTGAACTGTGGAGTAAGATCTCCAGGAGCTTTGGCGCAAGGCGGGACTCCACCCTGGAGCAGGCACCAATCCTTCGCAGGGCGACACACACTCACACCTTCACTTACACATGCGCACTTATGGACACCTTTTGGCCACTTTTGTTTTTTTGGACCATAGGAGGAAACCCACGCAGAGATGGGGAGATGACTCCCCACAATCAGTCACGCTGAGCTAGGCAGAGACACTATGTGTTGCGCCACCGTGCCACCCCTTGACAATAATTAAATAATTGAAACTTAAAAAGTCGATAAAGAGATTAATTAAATCAGGGGTCTCAAGCTCGCGGCCCGCGGGCCAACTGCGGCCCTCAGGACAATAGTTTGTGGCCCCGCCTTAATATGAAAGTTTAATGTTAGCGCGGCCCGCGAGTTTGATATGATTGGCACTTTTCAGTGTTGTGTGCGGAGCTGAATCAACCTACCAATCACGGTGGGATATATTCAGGGTGCGGGACATCGGCCGGGTTTATTGCGAATATAAGCATATTTGTGTGCATTTTGTATTTGTCATTATATGCACGCGGCGCATGCGCAATTCCCGCGGCTGCTCCCGCTTCACGCGCTTCGGCGTCCAGTCTGAACCCGGAAGTTGCTGCTCAACGGGACAGAAAAAGAAGCGGAAAAGACTCATCGGCTAAACACTGAAACTGAAACTTCAACCCGACAGCGACACCAAGTGGAATTATATATATTATACAGCCCCAAACATGTCTTTTTCAAAGCCTGCAGTGAAGAGAAAGATTTGTGATGAGCACAGACAATTTCAGGAAAAGTGGGAAGTGCAATATTTCTTTGTTGAGCACAGGGGCATCCCGACGTGTCTTATTTGCACAGAGAAAGTTGCAGTGCACAAAGAGTACAACTTGAAACGTCATTACACAACTAGACATGCTGAGGAGTATGCAAAATACCAGGGAGATGAGAGAGCCAACCGGGTTGCTAACCTTAAAACATGTCTACTGAGGCAACAAGATTTCTTTAAGAAAGCAACCAAAGAGAATGATGCAGCAGTCGAAGCTAGCTACGTGGTTAGTGAGATGATTGCTAAAGCAGGAAAGCCATTCTTAGAAGGTGAATTTGTCAAAAAGTGCATATTACAGGCTGCAAGTATTGTCTGTCCAGAAAAGAAAGGTCAGTTTAGCAACATCAGCCTTTCTGCCAACACCGTGGCAGAGCGCATTTCTGACCTGTCAAGTGACGTTTATGATCAACTGTGTGAGAAAGCAAAATGTTTCAGTGTATACTCAGTCGCTCTTGATGAGTCCACAGACATCACCGACACTGCCCAGCTCGCAATCTATGTCCGTGGTGTTGATGACAATTTTGAAGTCACAGAGGAGTTGCTCACAGTAATTCCAATGCATGGCCAGACCACCGCTCAGGAGATATTTCACCAGCTGTGTGATGCCATTGAGAATGCCGGTTTGCCATGGAAGAGGTTTGTTGGAATAACAACCGATGGAGCGCCATCAATGACAGGGAGGAAAAATGGACTGGTGGCACTTGTTAAAAAAAAACTGGAAGAGGAGAGTGTGGAAGAGGCCATTGCTCTGCACTGCATTATCCATCAGCAGGCCCTTTGCAGCAAATGCCTGAAGTTTGACAATGTGATGTCTGTAGTTGTGAAATGCATCAACCAAATCAGATCCAGGAGCTTAAAGCACAGAAGGTTCCGTGCTTTATTAGAGGAAATGGAGTCAGAATATGGGGATGTGCTCTACTTCACCGAGGTACGTTGGCTCAGCAGGGGAAACATATTGAAGAGATTTTTTGAGTTGAGAGCGGAAGTGAAAGCCTTCATGGAGAAAGATGGGGTTGCTGTTCCCGTGCTAAGTGATCCCAAATGGCTCATGGACTTAGCTTTTCTTGTTGATATTACACATGAGCTTAATGTACTGAACAAGAAGTTACAAGGCCAGGGGCAACTTGTCAGTGCTGCCTATGACAACGTGAGAGCATTCTCTGCGAAACTTATGTTATGGAAAGCCCAGCTTTCTCAAACAAACCTTTGCCATTTCCCAGCATGCAAGGCACTCATGGATGCAGGCACACCATTCAGTGGTGAGAAGTATGTGGATGCCATTTTGATGCTACAGGAGGAATTTGATCATAGATTTGCAGACTTCAAGACGCACAGAGCCGCATTTCAAATTTTTGCGGACCCCTTCTCCTTTGATGTGCAAGATGCCCCCCCTGTGCTTCAAATGGAGCTCATTGACCTGCAGTGCAACTCTGAACTCAGAGCCAAGTTCAGGGAGGTGAGTGGAAAAGCAGACAAGCTCGGGCAATTTTTGAGAGAATTGCCTCCCAGCTTCCCTGAGCTTTCCCGAATGTTCAAGCGGACCATGTGTCTTTTTGGGAGCACATACTTGTGCGAAAAGCTCTTCTCTACCTTGAACTTCAATAAGTCCAAGTACAGGTCCAGACTTACTGACGAGCATCTTCAAGCCCTACTGAGGGTCTCAACTGCCTCCTCCCTTAAGCCAAATGTGGCTCGGCTATGCAAGAGGAAGCGCTGCCAGATCTCTAGCAGTTAGAAGTAGGCAGAAGAAGCCAAGTTCATAACTGTTTATGTTCAATGTTCCATTCATGTTCAGAAAGTTAAAGGTTAAAGAACTGTTAATACAGACATTTGAATCTGAATAATAATAATTACATTTCTCTAGTCAGCAACTATATGTGGTTTCTTCAGTGTTCTACATCTGCTGTATTATTATTATTATTATCATTATCATTATTATTATTTTCATTTTATTTATTTATTACTGATTGATTTTATTTATTTTCTTATGAATTGTTAATTTATTTATTTTTTCATCTTATTTTGTGTTAAAAAATAAAAATAAAGACATTTGATAACATTGGAATGTTTTTGTAAGAGCTTTTCTTGTGGAAAACCTGATGCGGCCCAGCCTCACCCAGACTCTACCTCCAGCGGCCCCCGGGTAAATTGAGTTTGAGACCCCTGAATTAAATGAACAAAACAAAATAAAAAATAACGGATAGCACTGGAGGTTGCAGTTCTCACACTGATTTCAGGTGCCTCAATTAAGCACAAGTGGTCATTGCACAGTTGTAAAGTTAGCTTCTCCACGCCCTTCTCAGTCCAGACTATGATAAAAGACCAGAGATATCAGGGACAGAAGGCATGCTAAAGTAATAGGAGATAATCCGGGAGGCGTGCCACTGTTCAACAACATGTACGAAACGAGAGTCCGTTCTTGGCCATTCTCTAAGGCTTGGCACATGTATGAACCCACGTAGTCTTCACTCATGCTTTCAATTAGCAGAAGGCAATCCTGACCTGTGAAGACACATTCTTTTCTTCTGCCCTCGTGGTTCCAAAAGTATGAGGCCTGCTGCGAGGGTGTGGAGCATTTAAGGTAGTATCTGGAGTTCCAAGGCACAATCTGAGACTGGGGCCCTGCAAAGACTTTGCTGTATTCTGGACCTGAAAAAATGTAAATGTTTTAATTAGGGCAATTGACAGACGCCTTTATCCAGAGACACTTATAATTTTTATTCATGGTGAATGTTCTGGGACCTGATTTAACACTCTGGCTATGTGTTGTTCATCTGCCACTACATACTCTCAATATTATTATAATAATATTATTGCAATACTATAGCAATAATATTATTGCTGTGATCCTCTTGATGTTTTTGTTTTTGCTATTTTGTAAGCGCTTTGGGTTCTTGAAAGCGCCATATAAATAAAATGTATTAATCATTACTTCATTGTCTGTAACCACTTATCCAGCTCAGGGTCAGTGTGGATTACAGAGCGTACCCGGAATCATTGGGCGCAAGGCAGGAACACATCCTGGAGGGAGAGCCAGTCCTTCACAGGACTTCACAGCTGCCAATCCACAACCCATGTGGACACGGGGAGAACACACCAAACCCCTCACAGACAGTCACCCGGAGTGGGACATGAACCCACAACCTCCAGGTCCCTGGAACTGTGTAACTGCGACACTACCTGCTATACCACCGTGCCGCCCCAAAATATATTTGTATTATTATTATTATTATTATTATTATAATAACCTAAAGTTTATGTACATAGTGAGTGATTGTGGGAGAGGTGAAAATTAGATAGTCATACACTACAAACTGAAATCTGTTTGTATTCTACCTTTCTATTTTGGATTCAGTTCTTTTGGCCTTTTATGAAATTTCACTCAGGATTCATTGCCATATAAATAGATTTGAAGAAATTTGGAAAGTTGTACACAACTGACTTGAAATCTACAATTAAAGGTATATAGTACTTGAATAATAGTCAGACCATGCTGATTATTCTACAGTCTGGTTCCAGACTTTCTGTAACCACATGGAAAGTAGTGTAAATACTAATGAAGACAAATATTGAAGATGGCCACATGTTTTTTCCAGAGAAATGTGTATCCACTACTTGCTCTCAAGTGCAGCAAGTTACTTTTGTGATATGCTGGGGTTCACAGAATCTTGGGATATAATTTTTTACAAACATGTAAAATCCTCAGCACTATGACCTGAAGCCTGGGAGAGATGAGAAAAATGCCCAGACAGGTATATCTCTATTTTTTGCATAGCTTTTACTATTTGTTTAACAAAAGCAGTCACATGCTGATCGTTTCTGGTATTTAAACACTGCCTTAAACAGTCATGCAAACACCTATTAGCAAATATAGATGGGAATTGTGGCCTCTTACTGCTCCCAGGGCACCGGGGATGGCTGCATGCCACTCTGGAGATATGTTCACAGCCACAGAGGGGTTTAATGCAGAAGACACATTTTGATGTACGTTGTACAATGACAAATAATTTAACTTTTCTTTTCTTTTTTTTTTTTTACAGATTTAATACTGCAAGCAGTAACTAGAATGTTTGCTGATCTTATCAGCCACATAAACATACACTTACCATTCCCACAAACTGTGTGATTTCCACTTCTCATGTCTTGAGAGTTGTATCTGTGGACAGAAGTGAACACAAAAAGTCTTTGGTTATAAACTCTGCAATTTCACAAGGTTAAATAACTATATTAAAAAACAATGGGCAGTGTGGAGGCATCGATCAACTTTCTCTACATATAACCAATATAGAGTACTACGTAAAGTTACGCAAACAGACACTTAAATGAGTAAATGGGTCAGCGACACTTAAATGTAAATGGGTCTGCGAAAAAACTGTCAATCACTTTTTTTTCATCAACCAAAGGAAGATCTGAGAGAGGCAATGCTCCATAGCAACTCCATACTGACTGTTTATAGGTTCTTTTGGAGGTTTAATGTTGTATTGGGGTTATTTGATGTATTATGTGTGGCAGCTGGTGTGGGCAGAGCATTAGGAAGTATGTAGTGGTGGATGACAGCTTTCTTCCTCACAAATATCAAGCCCAATACTGTTTAAAGACTTGTTCTTGTTCACTTCTTGGGGCATATAATAAAGAGCATCCCACCTCCATGTTCAAGTTGATGTAATTAAGAAACTCCAGAGGTAAATTTTGTTTTAAGGAGAGTGCAGTTCTCTTCACAAACAGATTGCAGGTACAAAATGTGTAATGTATTTTGTTAAACACCTTTTACACTTTTATAGCTCACATTAACAGAAAGTTTATCACTTAACCAGAGACATTAATATAAAGGATTAAATGACATATAAGGACTTTAACATATGACATAACATAAAAAATGGCATTGAGTCTGATGGTTTTAAATATTTTTTATGTGGTACTGAAATCTGGCCAATGTCCAATCTGTGGCAATTAACTTTCTAAACTCCCAGATCAGAATTCATGTCACATTTATGTCACTCCGCCTGCTGAGAATGACCTGAGGACTCAGGTCCAAAGCACTTTCATTTTTATCTGAGGTATTCAGGACATGGAAACTGACTGGTCAAAGCATTTTTTGATTTGTAAAAAATGAGGAAATGAAAAACATGCAAACCTGTGAAATCCAAGTTCCTGTCTCTCATTTTGTGGAAATTGGTATTAAGTGTTCTTATATGCAAACACAAAAACCTCTTTCTTAGCAGTTCTTTATCCTTCTGTAATATATAGTGTTCAAATTGGTATGAAGGCTGCTCAAATGTGGATCAGGGCAATATTAAATGAATTAAATTTCGCTTCCTCTTTAAAGACATGTTTGTGAGAGACCTAGCAACATCAGTTCATGTTTCAATATTTTTTTAAGTCTAATTTATACCTTGGTTTTCACAGTCATTTGAAATACAGAAAAAGGGCGTTTTGTAAGACACTGATGCAGTACAACACCAGTCCTGTTCCATTACATTCAAAATAAAAGTGCTTTGGAGGGAAAAGATGGACATTTCCTTCTCTCAGTGAGACTGAACCATTTGCACATTGTGGTCAGTTTAAAAGCGTGATCTGCTCAGACTGATCTCAGATATCGGTCACATTAAACAGACAACGTGAACAGCAGAACAAAAAAACTGTTAAATCTTCAAACACACCTGTTTGCTGCTGCATTTATTCTCTCTGCTGCTTGAAGCCTATAACCAATAAGCCCATGTTGGTTTTACTCTTGTTCCTGTTCTGCAGCGTTATGTGTTATGTAGCGTTATTTCCTATTTTTCAGTTTGATTTTCAAATGTTATTATCTTTATGTGTTCATCTCATTGTAAACAGCATTGTTGGGTTACTGAAAAGCGCTTTTAAAATGCCATTTATTATTATTATAAAAAATATCACCAAATCAGACTTGGGTCATTATTTTCTGCAGAAGAAAAAAATGGCAAACTTGAATCTGTGTTATTTTTCCTGCTGGCGATTCACTCCACCTTCATTTATAACTCTTGTTTACTTATGTTTTTTAACACTTAGTTTGGTTATTTTTTCATCAATTTTAGTTGCTCTAATAATATTATCTACTGTTCTAATATTAGACATGTTATTGCTACAGTCCCTTAAACTAACTGCATCACATATGAAATGTAATTTGATTTTATGTCAATGCAGCCTTTCATTATTCATTCGTCAGAGAAATTCTTATCACATTAATGACAAAAATGCCTTTGTAACAGGTACATGTTTACAGTCATATGTTTACTGAAATTTTGCATTACTGAAACATAAAGGTAAAGATGTGTGTCTGTGTCTATGTCTATATTGAGTGACTGTGTCTATGTGGAAGAGGGCTTGTTTGTGTGTGTGTGTGTGTTTGGGGGGGAAGTGTGGTTTGTAGGCCGAGGTGCAGGACTGATCTGTAACAGGTTCACTTCACTGTTTCACTACACATTAGTCGAGAGTTGTGTGTGAGTGTTAAATGTCTGTGCACCACATGCCATTTTTACCATTTCACCATTTGTTGTAGGAAGAAGTGGGCGTTTTAGTGAACTTTTTGTACCCTCCAGCAATATTCAGCATGTGTTATTGACTTATATTTTCCTTTCTGAAAATCCCACATCCAATCTACAATGTTTTTGCAGTCAGCCATCAGACCACAGTGTATAAAGACTGAGAATCAGAGCATATTTTTCTAATCATTTTCTAGTTGATGTTTTATGTTGTCATAACTTAGCAGCAAATCGCCACCTAAAACACCACTTCCCTCAGCCCATGTAACTGTGCTTTTGACAGAAGGCATGTCTGTTTATTTGATAAAATGATAAAATGTGTGTTGAGAAATGGTTTTGTTCTAGATTTTAGTAAATAAAAATATTTATATTTTGTACATTTTGTGTTAATTACAGGTAATACTAAAAAGTGGACACAAAAAGTGTAAAGAATCCAAATATATACATATATACATTATATAAAAATCTTTACAATTTTAGTTTTAAGCGTCAAGTAGTAAGAAGGTGCTAGGTTTCAGAAAGAGCTCAGGCCTTCACATTCACAACTAGTAGTTGAAAAGCACATAAAAATTTAAAAGAAACTACCCCCACCTCCTCTGTGTCTGAGTTTAGTTGCTGATGTGTGTTAACCACAGTCTCTTATGCAAAAAACTGCAGGAAGCCACAAAACTGGCCCTATTTTGACAGTTAAATTGAGCTTATCTTTGGCAGTTAATATAAAGATCTGATAAATTTTAAAACTAAATATTCTGCAGAGGCCCTGATTGTTCTAGACATGTGTTAAGCAAAGTGAAAATGCAGTGGATTAACTGAAAAACGGGATGATGATGATGATGAGGGTGGTGAGGATGTGTCTTTTAGACTGAACTCATTAAAGAGAATTAATCACAAGTGGTGAACCCAAAAATACAAGGCTTATTATTCAGCTTGTAATTTTAACTTCTTAAAAACATGAATTAAACAGTGATGAAATGAAGGATTGAAGTGTTGGCCAAAACAATGGACCTTTGCATTTTAAATGGCTACATTGGGCTTTTGTTTGGCAATTAACAAACATTGTCTACACACGTGGAGGACAGCCCCAACTGCTCAGAACCTTAACATTAGCAAACAGACGCTTACACAAGCTATCATCATGCTTAGTCATTTGGAGAGACCAAGAGTCAGAGAGGACAGTTATGTTCTCCTGAAGTCTTGTGGTTCTTTGCAGCCGCACCTTCCTTTGGTTTACCCCTATGGAATTTTGACTAATTCAGTGAGATGTGAATGACTGTGTTTAAAGTCAACTCTGCTTGACTTACTCATTAGCTGAACATTTATACGAAGTCCATCTGCAGTAAGGGTCTCTAGCTGTCACACAGGACTCACAATTATTCCCATAAATGCTGCAGTTGCCCAGGTTGATCTGGACCACCATATTTTTGGAGCTCACATATAGATTTTTCTACAGGGAAGAAGAAAAACAAAAGGTATACATTCACTAACTACTAGTAAACAACATTTGAGCTGTGTAGCAGTATATAAACTTATTCTATGAACTGAAGTGATGAAAAGCTAACTATCCAATATCAGTACTTGACCACACAAATGTTTGTGGCTGAATGCCATCAAATTCTCACAACAATGCTTCACCATCTAATATAAATCACCCAAAGCAGAGTATAGGCTTTACTGTGGATTGTGAAGGAGTTTGTGATTCTCTTACTGTAGATCTGTCCAGCAGCATGCTGTGGATCTGTGTTCTGTTTCTGAATGGCTGGTATTCGGCAATAATAAAGATGCCACCATCTTGTTCCAGTACTTTATGGACCTTGCCACTCGCTGAGGAGAAAAAATTAAATAGTAAATAAAAAATATGTTTACATGTCACACATCCTGTTTAAAAAATGGACCAAACACAAAAAAACGGCATGGATTTAATTTTTAATGTCTTTGACAAAATATATTAATTGGAATTTTGTCTAAAACATTGAGGGTGGCACGGTGGAGCATTATGTAGTTTCGCTGTCACACAGCTCCAGGTACCAGAGTGTGGTGTGTTCTCCCTGTGTCTGAGTGGGCTTCCTGCGGGTGACTGTCTGTGAGGAGTGTGGTGTGTTCTCCCCGTGTCTGCGTGGGTTTCCTCCGTGTGACTGTCTGTGAGGAGTGTGGTGTGTTCTCCCAGTGTCTGTGTGGGTTTCCTCCGGGTGACTGTCTGTGAGGAGTGTGGTGTGTTCTCCCCATGTCTGCGTGGGTTTCCTCCGGGTGACTGTCTGTGAGGAGTGTGGTGTGTTCTCCCTGTGTCTGTGTGGGTTTCCTCCGGGTGACTGTCTGTGAGGAGTGTGGTGTGTTCTCCCTGTGTCTGCGTGGGTTTTCTCCAGGTGCTACGGTTTCCTCCCACGCTCCAAAAACACACGCTGGTAGGTGTATTGCCCTCAAAAGAGGGCATACGTGTGAGTACCTAGCCACTGGTTGGTCCCAAAGCCCGAATTAATGGGGAGGGTTGTGTCAGGAAGGAACTGTGCCAGATCGACTGTGCAAATCGTGGTTGATCGCTTTTGCGACTTCAGATGGGAGCAGATGAAAGAAGAAGAACTTGTCTACATATTTTTTTTATTATTTTTTTTTTTTTACCAGCACTCACATTAAACACAAAGTAGTTTGGAAAAGTTTCTTAACTGGTGCTGTCAAAATTAATGTGTTAACACACGTTTAGGTATAGATGAATTTAATGCACTAATTGTTTTTAACACTAATTTATCATTTATCAATATGGACACATTCCAACTTTCCAACCACAATTAATTCTTTTTAGAGTCTTACAATGTATTTATCTGGCAATGAGTCAGTACTGTATAGTTCAGAAGGTATATTATATTTTACATATGCTAAAATATGTATTCAGTATCAAAAATAACTCTCACTCTTAATCTATCTCTCTGCAAATGGGAATATCCCAAAATACTTTATATTTCTCTTTAACTCTTGCTCAATAGAAACTCTGTGTTTTACCATTTTTGGTTTCGGCCAATTGTTTTGTTCACAGGAACGTGCTGTTGGTACAGTCCTCCCCCCCCACACACACACACATATATATATATGGTCATTGTTTGTTGTTCCAGTCTTATGGGGTGTCCCCTTACTACCCCCTCTGGAAAAACCCATGATTCAACTAAAAATGATAAATGCAGATCAAACATGGGACTGAAATTTGAGCCCTTTTTCAGAACTATATTTATTATACACTGTACTAATCAACCTTGCGAGTAGCTGATGTGTTACTGAACGCTTCATTAACTCATCATGAAAAAATCTACACAGCGTTCCTTTACACATGCACAGGCACTGAATAATATATGCCACAAACAACACCAGAATATGTATAAACTGATTTTTGTAGCCTACTGCCAAATGTGGGCCAGATTATTATAAAGTCCCACAAATTCGAGTTGTGTAGCACTGAAACTCCGAACTCTGAAACTCTCTGAAGTGATGAAACTCAATGGAGTAGTTTTTGAGATCCTGAATTAATCGTCCTACACCAGTTCTTCGCACAACTAATTGTATAGCTGAATAATATCAAATATCTACAAACATTAATGAGGTCTGTTATCTATAAACAGACAAACAACTGTGAGTCTTTATGATTGTAGAAACTGTATTTTAAAAATTTTACATTTTAAAGTCTTGGGACAATAGAGGAAAACCAACACCATACTACATTTCAAAAGACCTACATTTCAAAGATTGAAGAGAGGACAGTACAGATAGTAAACCACAGATAGCATGACCATCTGGGTATTGGGGGTCTAATGAAATATCGTTATTGTAATGTAATGTTGTACAAATGTTGACATTCAATATTAAAAAAATGATTGGTAATAACTATTCTTTGCCTTTTATGGAATTAAAAGCCTTTTTGACTTTAAAAATACTCAAACCATAGCCTCTTCTCCACACCATTTTAGTGTACTTCATTCTCAACCAAGCAAATGCATGTGAAAATAAATTTCAATTGCACAGCACATGATTCTAGTGCATCAGCAGTATGTGTCAGCAGTGACAACTAGGGCGAGTGTGTCTTAGTAGTCTTTATAAGGTCTCCAGATAAACTTAGTAACATTTTAAAGGAAATCAAATATAGCATGAAAGATGTGTGCTATAAATAAATCAATTTTTAATCATAGTAAACCTTTGGTATTACTTTAGGAAGACACTGCAATAATTGTTAGAACATATCTTTAGGGATTTGATGGCATTCTAAATATCTTTCCACAATGGGTGCTTTAGGAACTTTAGGTAGTATTTTGAGCTTATAATTACAACTTTAAAATAATTTTGGTGCTTATTGCTACCCTCGGCTCAGCAATGAAGACACTGCACTATGTAACATTTGGAGGAGGGTAGGAAATAATATAAATAATAGAGCAAAATACATTTTTGCCTCTTCCTTCAGGCCCCCACAACATTTTCTGTGGCCGGGCACAAATATTTTGTCCAACATTTATGTTTACTGATAGGAGTGTCACAGCGCATGCACATTCATGCTGCCCAGGCTGTATTCTACGTGCTGCTCCTATAAGTAAATAAATGATTTTAAATGCTTTCTATATTATTGGAGGTGCTTTGTATTGTTTTTCTGAGTGAGAGCTTATTCAGAGCATAATTTGGATTGGTTAAAAATTAAAAACCTGTAATTTGTCAGCTTTGTTCAGCCATATTCATTACTTATAAAATAAATTCACAAAATGTTCTGATATTAAAAGAAAAAATACATCAAACTTCAAAATAGCAGCCAGTTGGTGGCTTAGGGTTTTAGGTTATGACAGCACTAATATAGGTGCCATGAGCATTGGTGGGTTTTCTAGGTCACAGTGCATCAGGCAGCCCACCAGTGCATCAGTTTTAGCAGCAGTTTTCAGTTTGCAAACAGCCACTATATGCTCTTACTGTCACAAATATACAAGCCAAAAACACTGAACCAGATGAATGAAGGTTTGTCACAACAGAAAAAAATAGAATTAAAAACTAGTTGGAAATCTGTGATTTACTGAAATTCAAAATCTCTGAAAAGAAATAGTAAAATCAGAAAACAGAACAGTGACTGCATTCTGAGTAATTAAGCAAGAGGTACTATAGCAGTAATGAATCACTACTTCTTTTTCTAAACAGAAAGTAAACCTAAAATATAGCCTTCCCACACTCTGAACACGTGCTTTATTTAGTTATTTTTTACGCACTGACAAATTTTAGGGAGTATTAACTTCTAAGGCGTTTCCAAAAATAATGCAGTTCAATAGAGGCCAAAAGCATAAAAAGCCTGTGTTTCATCATCTAAATTTAGCAATATTCTTCCTTCCTTTCACAAGGTGTAAGTTTATCGCCATTCATAAGTGTTGCTCTTCTGGTTACTTGGAAATCTACCCACCTAAAGCCAATAGGAGAACAGTGCTGTCTGCGCTGGTCACTCTATCCACCTGCAAATGTGTGTACTGGCGATGGCTGACTAGCATAGGCTGCCCCTCAGGCATAATCCAGTCCTCCATCTCTGGACGCTTTTCCATAAACTTCAGAAACTGTGACGTCTTTATACTGTCTGAAACACACTGTAGAACAAAGACACAAAAAAACTATTGCTTGTCTTAAACACACACACACACACATAATTGCACTAGGGATAGTGAGCACACCAACAGCCAGTGGGGTGGACAGCTTTGCATTTAGGGAGCAGTTGGGGTTTAGGTGCCTTGCTCAAAGGCATTTCAGCCATGGATTCGGGGAGGAGACAGCATTGTTCCTTCATTCCCTGCCCTCAAAAATTAGTAGGATTCCAGTCCCTTGCTTGTCTACCATTAAACTAGACTGGCACTCGATAATATTCACTATTTAATTATACTGGGTATAAAGCAAATTAAAAAATCATCTGACTGAAACAAATTTCACAGATTCCAATAGGTTTTCAGGTAAAAAAATGGGAAGGCCATGTGTATATACCTTGAGCCAAGTCAAAATACAATATTTCCACACCATGCCACATGTAACTACATGTGCTGTTCTCCAAAGCAGTCATCAAGTTGTAAAATTACCAATATTGTTTTAAGGGAATATGCTTTTGGACAGTGTGTGTTCATGTGTTTAAACAATATGTGATTTTAATGCTGTTTATGCTTTTATCTATGAAATAAAAGTGGTTTGACAATTAATCACCTCTGTACAGACAAGAAAACAACATAAACTGCAAATAGCAGCACTACGTAACATCTTCAATTTAATTTTGGCTACAAGTGCACTTTTTTGCTTTTTAGAAGTACAGACATGATGCTGAAGCTTTGCTAAATCAGATACTCATTTCAGGGTTGTTTCTACAGCTGTAGTGGCTTTGATGAAATGTAGTGGCTATGAGTACAGGCTGAGGTGAAAGAGGCTGGAGCACCAGGCTGTGATGTCTCACTAGAAGCACAAAGCAGCAGTCATTTGACTGCAGTGATGTTTATTTCATACATTTTCACTGTGGCTACTCACAGTGTGTGAAATACTGTTATCTATACATATAGATTACTGAGAAGCACTTTTTAGTTGCCTAATTGACTTAATCATTGCTTTAAACTTCATTTCCATCCTAATTGGGTCTAATTTCTGCATTATATGTAGAAAGTTAAGCAGAATTATTGTGCTTTGCAGCTGTGTGGGATAAATACCTCTCCAATTCCAGAAAGACCATCACTTGGGACTCCATTATTTTTAAATCTGGAACTTGTGAAGATCCGCTTAATGTGGGACGTATTGTAAACACAAATAGCAGTAACATCACTGTGAAAGAGACACGGAAGTCAGCATTTCACCTTTCAAATATAAACACAGACAAGTACTAGTTCTCATTCTGAGTTAAACTGAGGTTGTCTGAGGAAGTGGAGAGAGACAGCTGACAAACTTTGCATTTGCCTCCAACTTCCATATTCAGTATTGAGAGACTATATTTTTTTTTGTTTTCAAACAAATGCTGTCAACTGAGCTAAAGAACCCCCAAGTAAGGGCTTTAAAGACCAAATTCTCTCTGAGTCATTATCAACTGTTGGTGTATCTGCATACCACTTCATCTGGATTTATCTCTGGAACCAAGATTAAAGAAGGACAGAAGAAATTTCTTGCTACTTTTAGATCATTGATAATTATCATAACACCTTTAAATCCGACCCCATCCGACAGCTGTTACTATCCACTTGTTGAAGTTCAAAGGGGAGTTCCTCAGATATTTTTCTCTCCTTAATTAATTTAAGCCCTTTCAGAAAATAACTATTTATCTCTCTACCATTTTAGTGGCTTTTCATGGCAGGGCCTGGATTTTTTCATTTACAGGAACCATTTTTGCTTTATAATGCTCAGCATTTACATCAGCACTTCTCTATTTTTAAAACACATTTAAAACTATCATGTAGAATATCTCATGAATCAGTCAGTTTATTTACAGTCATATCTAATGTCACTTTCCACCGCATGGGTCCGGCTCTACACGACTCGACACAGTTCGGCTCGGCACACTTAAAGCTTGTTGCTTTTACACTGGCACAGCTCCCCTGAAAAATGGAGCCAGTGACTTCGAAAAACCCCATCTCTAACAGGAATCACTGGCTCTGAAAACCACAACAACAGCGGCTGTAGATTTAGATGCTGTTTACTTGTCATGTATTTGCGTGTTGATGATGTTTTTATGGACTGAACATGACTCTGCGGCATCCAAGGAGCATTTACAAGTGGCGGTTTGTGCTGCATTTGAATGAGCTCTGCGTTTTGTGGTGAGACACGTCTCTCTGGCCAATAAGCTCTCTGAGGGTTTACACGTCATCATTTAGTACCTACTCAGCATGGTTAGAACCTGGAGTGAGCTGGGACTGAAACCTAACCAGTTCCAGGGACTAGCTTCCAGATTTGGCCAGTGGAAAAGCAAAGAAGCGGTGCAGAGTCAAGTAGAGTCGTGTAGGTTCCATGCAGTGAAAAAGCACCATGATATATTTCCGTGATAGAGTTTTTGAAGCCATTCAAATTTTCAGACATCTGGTTCCATTCACCACCACTACACACAACCGACCATCAGATGGTCCTAAATATCAGACCACACATCAGGTCAGATGCAGAATAAAACACAGTCTTACTAGGCATTTTTGAAGAGTGCATAAACCAAGGAGTTGTTCGGGTCCTCTGTCTCCAACGCGGTCACATCCAGTAGTTCTGTGTACGTCACTCTCCTCTCTGTGTCTCCACAGAACAGGCGAGCAGTGAGCATGGATGTCCAGCTGAACTGCAGGTGGTTCTTATTGCCACCTTTATCTGCCTATGATGAAATACAGTAAAGAGTGAGGAGAATTACTTAATTCTCCTTAAAATATCCACAAACCATTTAAATGTATTTAGCATGTATTTAACAAATGCTCTTATTCCAGGAGACTTCTAAATGAAAACTATGCACTGCCAATGCTAGGAATTTGGATTAGATTCCTGTTTTTTTTTTTCTTTTGTGTCATTGACACAATACATAACACAAAATCCCACATAGCTCAAGGGCACCTTCACTATAGATGTTAAGGGAGGAGACAGTGTTGTTTCATTACTGTCCCTGAACCCCATTCTCCTGCCTGGTCGAAGGGACTGGACTGTGATCTTCAGGTCCCAAATCTGTTTCACTAATTTTTAGGCTTCATCTAAGTTAATCTCGTATATTATAGAACTGGGTTAGAAATAAACTTAGTATCTGTGCCCTGTGGATCACAATAAATCTATTGTAATTAACAAATTCTCCAAATCATTCAGTCTTGCATAAGCTTTGGGAGAACTAAAGTTTATCCATGTATTCATCAGTGAAGTAAGTATATATTGGTTTTGCTTCTGTCATGAAACTGAAATGTCTGGTTAAATGTCACTAGAACTAATACTCATTGTTATCTCTTTCCTTAATTACAGTAAGAAGACCTTCTTGCCTTTACTCATAGAGGAACAACAAAGATGACTCTGATAAAATGGCCTTTGAAACTGAAGGATCATTGACAAATAAGAACAGTGAGTGTTAGTGTCATGTCACAATCTTGGCTGGACCAACTAGGTTAGAGGAAGGATGTTGTTTTTTAAGTTACGTAAAGTTTATCACATGAGCAGAGTGTCAGATATTTACCGAATGACTGCAAAGGGACACTCAGAAGACATGATACACTTAGGCATAAACTGAGAATGTCCATCAGTATCGTCGGAAACCTGAGCAGTTCTGTCTCGACAGTCTCAAGAAAGACTTACTTTGTAAACACTTTTGGATATTATTTCATTTTGTCTGACCCTGAAGGCTAAGCCATAATGATCCTCTCATAGCTTATAAATCTGGACCAATCTTACCATGCAGTACTGGGAAATTCGAGGAATCCAGACAGGCGACTCCGGATCATTATTGGAGTTTTTCTCGATGTAGAAGAAGTACAGTTTTCCATCAGCTGCTGTACTGCTTTCATTTCCAATTATTTTTATGTACTTCTGTTCTGAATGCCAGAAAAACAAAATCAAACATCAAAGCTGTTATCTTAAATAGCATATTTTTATCCAAAGGTCAGACAAGAACTTGAAGCTGATAACCACAAGTTCTTAATGACCAACAGTACTGAACAGTGAGGAAACCTAGATAGTTTTTATATCTACAATATTTCAAAGATCTTGAGGCCATTTCTCAAAATCAGTACTTATTTTCATGAAATATTAAATAATATTTAACAAAATAACTCCCCATTTCTCAGAATTAGCCTTGTTAACAATGACCAAAGTTTACCTACATAACCTAAGCCAAAATCAAATCTTGATTGACAGCAGGAGAGCTTTCCTATTAGAGCATTTCACCTGTGTCACACATGCCAATCCCATGTTGAGTACCTGTTCTATAGGGTATAAACAGAATCATTCTGGGACAGAAAAACCCAGCAATCCAGGTGATATTTTGTGGTTTGTCAATGTAACCTGGCTATATTACCTTTGTCAGTCCTCTGTGGCCATGTATGGCTTACTCGGTTCAGTTTGTAGAGTCCCTTGGTGGTTGATGGTTTGTTCTCTCCTGAGATGGTGAAGAAAAGTGAGTCTCCTGCAGAGAAACAGAGAGGTATGTTCAGAGAGAAGTCTGCTCTTGATGAATGTGCCAAAACATTGGGCCAGTTCCATGAGACCATATCTGTACAGAAATAATGGTCTGAGAACCCAAAGTCTGGTTCTACTTGTCCGCAGTATTAGGGTAGGTGTTATGGTTTGAATTATATACACTATAATTGAATAAAACCTTGACTCATATGGGTAATATTTACTGAGTTACACATACAGAAGTAATGTCTCAGTATAGCGTCAAACCTCTACCTTTGCCAATACAACATGCTAGACGTCTTGGCATGAAGTCGTACAGGTTAAAAATGGTGCCCTGTGATTATCCATCCCATTCCTGTAAAGAAGACCAACACTGATTTGGCTTCATATGAAATGGCACCCCACATCATAACACTAGGCTGTTCATCTTGGTGCTGATCACACATGGATTCGCTAGTCATCTCCACCAAGACAAGAGTGGAATTGTCATTAAAGGTGACCCGCTGCCATTCTGAGTGACTCCATGACTGTCCAATTGCAGTCTTGGTGTTAAAGGCATTCATTGTAACGTCTGTATACATGAAGTCCTGTAGATGTCTGCCAATGAGGCTGGCAATAACAGGTTGATTTCACAGTGATGGAGGGCCTCGCTGCTCGCTGAATGTCCACAATTTTGGAGCTGGTTCACTCTGCGCATGTTGGACAAACCATTGATTCTCCCTCGCTCTGGTTCATGAAGGTCTCTCAGATTCTTCATGGTGCTGGTGCATGCCTTCTATCCTCTGCTGACAACGTGCTATGGTAATATCCACACAACCGGTATGCTGTGTGATACGTCAATAAGACCATCCAACTTCCCGGAGCCATACGATTCAACCTCTCAAACTCTTCAAACTGCTCAAATAGCTTCTCAAATTCTTCTTTGAGGCATTCTACCAACTCAACAGCATGGATCAGAACAGAAAGCATGTGTTTCTTTTTTTTTTTTGAAAGCTTCAAAAATGTAGTCATTGCAGAGTACTAAAATTAAACATAAAAAACATGAAAAACTTCATTTTATCATTTTAAATTTGCATTAAAAAATGATTTAGATTTTTATTTTATATTTTTTTAAATACACAATGGATACACAATGAGCTAGAACCTAATTTTTAGCATGGCACGAATGTCCAAATATTTTTGGGTATTGCTGAACTTACCCTAAAATGCAGAACATTTTTTTGCAAGCCTCAAATAGAGACCACAACATTTTCCAGAAGAATATATATGATAATTCTATATTTTTAAAAGTATGTATTGATTTTCACTTTGCAAATTTTGATCTGTATGATAAAAACGCAAATTAATGATAAGAGATATGAAGTTCCCTGGTATGATATTTCAGCGACTGGCAGTTAAAGCTTCATTTGCCAGAGTCAATATTGCTCTTAACTCCATTGGGGTTCCGCTCTTCTCTTAATTCCTCTCTAATCTCTTTCCTCCATGGCTTCGACTGTAGCTTATCAGCAGAAAATGTAAAACCGATTCAGCTTTCAACATTACTTCACAGTAGTTTCCACAAAGTGTCCAGAATGCCTGATAATGTACTGAAATGATCTTCATCCAGTTTTCTTTCAGAACATTTCCAGCTCTACTGTTCGTGTCACCACCGGCAACAATGGCAGGAAGTAATGACAACACACTTAGTGGAACAAAGATACAAAAATGGATCCCATGCACTTCTCTGTTAGTGTATATAGGTCTAAGGAACAAATCACACACTGTATGTGCAGATACTTTATAATCTATGACTTACACTCTGTGGTTCACTTTTGTTAGGAAGAACAGGAGTTAAAAATCATAATTTCAGTGGCAAAAACTGTACCAGGGCTAATATAATATTATAGATTTATGTTGCATTCATTTCTTATTCCATTTCCAGTGTCTGAAAATTATGTTCATGAAATTGCATTATTATCAGTAGAATAAATTGGTCTTAAAATGAAAATAATATGGTTTATTGCCATTATTCCTAGGACAATATATCAACCACAAAAAATGGTTATCATGATAGGCCTAGATCTAGACCAGCGTTTCTCAAAGTGTGGAGCGTGTAGGTGATGCAGGTGAGGGGCAAGAAATCTTTAAAAAATTCTGTGCCTATAAAGTTTACTCAGTAAAAACGCACCCACTCACAATGGATTCATTAATAGCTCTTAAACATAATAATAGGGCATTAGATGAGACCTCTGAAATACATAGCTTGCTTGGAACCAAAATATACTTTTATTCGCAAACCTTTATTTTGAAAATTTGCCGCCAAGATTAATGCGTTTTGGCTGCGAGCCAGATAAGATGGGTCTTCTTTCAGCCTTCGTTAAGGCTCCTGTTCAAATATAGAGCTGCTCTAATCATCAGCTTCACTGGCCTCTGATTCAGAGTCTGGTTTATAAAGTTAGTTTTTACCAGCTCTGGGCTTGAGCTCAGTAACAAGAGCACAACAGATAACAATGACGGCTAAGTACAGTTATAAAAGAGGCTTTTAAGGAAACAGAGGAGGATCTGAGAGTTGGTTAACGTTAATATTAGCTGTGTTCAGGGGGTGAGAATGTGCTCTAAACAAGCAATGTTAGTCTCTGGCCGTGTCCCAAACTGCACACTGCTGCACTGAATAGTTTGAAATTATACACACCACCCTCAGCAGTGTTTCTGTAGTGTAGTATGTAAAGTTCCATAGTGTGTTGTTTGGGACACAGCCTCACTCTCTAACGTTAATGTTAATCAAATGCTGTTCCATATCATTATAAATGCAGTATTTTACTGCTTTATCTACGTAGGAATCAGCTTATATCTATCTATCTATCTATCTATCTATCTATCTATCTATCTATCTATCTATCTATCTATCTATCTATCCATCTATCTAATATTTTGATTCAAATTGAGCAAATATGTTCCCCCACCCACCATTATCAAACTCACTCCTACTCCCTTGCACCTGCCTTTATGAGAATCTGAAGCACAGTTTAATTTTCACAGCCATTTTTCTGTATTTTTGAACATTGATTTAAATGTTGTATCTGGTGTTATAATGTTTATTTACTGGTTTAGAGATAGAAGTCGATGTTACAGTTAAAAATTGTAAACTTGCATGTGTATTTTATTACCATTTTTTGGGGGCGATATGGTACAGGTGGGGAGCGGAAATTCCCTTTTGTCTGAGTTTGAGAACCACTGATCTAGACTAATAGCCATAAGGTTTTTTTTATTTTATTTTTTTTTTGGGACAAATTTTGGCTATTTTCAATATTTATGGCTCAAACTCTAATCTTGCCACTGTAAATATCATAGGTTATTTTCAGAAGCTGTATACAATTTCAAAGCAACTGGAAATATAATATACCATATTGATCTACTTCTAATCTGTTCCATGTGATGACGTCTGGCCTCTTCTTCCTGCTCGACTCCGCTCCGATACCACTTCAGTCATCAGCATAATTAATAAAGCGCATAAATGTCTTGCATGCCTGTAATTTGTGAGGGCTCGGCTTCACACACAATCTGAAGGCAGCACAAAATGCTGCCTAAAATATATGAGTTTGCCTCCCTGTTTGAACCTTCGTACTAGCAAATAAATAATAAATATGTAAAAAAAATGTTCTTACCATTGTAGAGGGAAGGTTCGTTTATTTGCACTGGTTGCTTCATTGTAAAACAGTCCACTGCTTTAAGTTCTGAAGTCTGAAACAAATGAAAAACACAGCAATGCTTTTGTAGAAGAACTGATCTTGGTATAATTTTGTTTAATATATCAAAAATAATACACAACATACCACAAAGAATGTGCCATAACCTGTGCACAAGCCACATTTTTTGCATTGTTTTGCACTTAAAATATTTAAATACTAAATTAAAATGTATGTTAAACAGTAACAACACTTTAAAATGTGCAAATATATGTGTGCATGTGATTCTGGCATACCACAGTACAACATTTAGTTTCATCCACAGTTTTCATCTTTCTGCACATGAATAGTGGATTTCCATTCCTTCCCTCGGTCAGCACAGAAATCTCATAAGAACACATCTGGGAAACACACAAAAAATACAGTTAACAGCTCATGAAAATACACCTTCTTTTATCTAGGGAGGTAAGTAAATTAGAATTGAATCATGTTGTTTCATACATGTGAATCATATATGTTTCTTTCACTCAGCACAGTTCTGGGCCAGCAACACCTTTGGGAATTTAAGGTTTGCTTCTATAACAATGTTTGAATAATGTTTCAATAACAATAATATGTTTTTTAAACACATTTTCAATATTCCAATATACATTATTTACAGTGTCTGTTACTGACTGACGCTTCACACTCAATTTTAAATTAAAAAAAAAATAATGTTGATCAAGTCAAGAGGTTTGTTTGATGACAATTTTCCTTTCCGCTGGCAGCTTTTATGTGGCTTTTACATTCATATCAATATCTGAATTATATTCTATCAACCGAAGAATTAAGAAATATATTGTGATAAAAATTTTGCGAGTATCATCCAGCCCTATTTCAAACGTATCTCACACATAAAAACACTATGTTCTAAACATATTACTGCACATTAAAAAAAAAAAAACCCACAATGACATGTTCAATTCTGTCTTAAATACATAATTAACTAATCTTTAGTTTGGAAGTGGTAAGTACAAATTAAAATATTTTAAATGCATAGTTAGTTTATAATAAAACTTACAGATGTATCACCATTGCATTCTTCATTATCAACTGGCACCTGCAGAGAGAAAAATTACACGCTTGACACATCAGTCAGTTTCTTAATGTGAACAGTAAGAGGAACTGTAGCTGCATGTAATCTGTATTGCTTTAAACTGCCTTTTTTAAAGTTGCATTTGAAAAGATTTTAACAATAGAAACAGTGTGTGATCAGCTGAGCTTCAACATGACCCCAAGAAAACAATGAAAATGTGTAAATTTCATCCTACACTTGCCACATATTGGAACTAATGAACTGCACCACAGCAATATGCAGAACGGACAATATGAAGCTTAAAGCATTAGTTGATGTAGGGACAATTTATCAGACTCACTGCTGACTTTTCTTTTCCTTTGTCCAACTCATACAAGCCTTTCAGACCTCCCGCATAAACCTTTGAGCCAAAAGGATCCTTCACCAGTTTCAGCACAGCTTGCGGAATGATAAATGTGCTGAAATTAGCCTCTGAAGAACAGAAAAAATAAGTAAATAGATAGACAGAGATAGACAGAGAGAGAGAGAGAGAGAGAGAGTTTTAATATATGCTGCTCATGACTGCATAATGAGATTCTAAATCAACAGCACTGATCAAAGGTCCCATTATATATAAACACAGCATCTACAAGCACGCTTTATCATAAAACAACAGGTGACAGTCATACGAAATACCTAACAGAGAGCAAGAAAATCTGGATTTTACAGTGACTAAACGACGTGTCAATATGTGTTAAGACGCCTGTTGCAATTAGTAACACAGTCATAACAGAATAGTATGACCACAGGCATCGTTCATTCTTTGATCCCCACTAACCTTACAGAGGTTCTACAAATCTTCAAAAGCAAATACAATTGTAGTCTGTTTGTTGTGCTTCATATATTGTTTGTCCCCTTTCACTGTGTTCCTCAATGGTCAGGACCCACACAGGACCACTACAGAGCAGGAATAACTTGGATTGTGGATTTTTGTAACTGCTGCAGTGACATTAATGTGGTGGAGGTGTTTTTTTAAACACTGTGTCCACTCACTCTCCATTACGTTAAACACACCTATGTTGTTGGTCCAACTTCTTAATGTAAAGTCAGAGACAGTAGGTCATCTGTTGCTGCACAGTTTGTGTTGGCCATTCTCTAGTCCTTCAGTGGTCCACTGGATACTGTTGGCTGGACATTCAGTCTAGCAGTGACACTGAGGGCTTTATAAACTTAAGCAGCACTGCTGTAGCTGATCCACTTGTACCAGCACAACCCATATACCACACCACTGAAGCACTGAGAATGATACACCACTCAAATCATAACTGCTCTGTGGTGGACCTGAACAACCAAGTGAAAGAAGACAGAGAAATATGTACAGAGAAGTATGCAATTCTATAATTGTAGAACTACAAAGTTCTCCTGTGTGGTCCGTGAAGCTGATAAAATGAACAGGTAGGTGGTTAATCTAGAGAAGTTTATATATATCATCCTAACCCTATGCTAAAAAATTTCATAAGACTTTAATATTTAATATTTTGGCTACCAATAAGCTAAATATATAAGTATATATTTAAAAGAAATAAACAAACAAAAAATACATTTTCACTTAAACTTTTCCTGAACATAAGCTAAAAAAAATGCATACATGTACCAGCAAAATAACCCAAGGTATACAACTGTATGTGTAACTAAGCCAAAACTGTTGTATGAAGTTAATCTAACAGTGACACATTACTCAAATAAAAAGCTCTAATTAAAAAATTACATATAGCACATACATAGTCATATGTTCGTTCGTTAGGATCGCGTTCGTTTAACTACAGCAGAGAGGATGGTTTATGCTGTTGATTACCTTTCTGAGTGATTATTATCCTGGCTACAGGATGATGGTGGTCTTCCAGTTCGGTGTGGACCCTGTGAGACCATAATAAAGCCAAAAGAAAAGACCGCAGTACTCCGAGAAACATGCTTCGTCTGAGTTGCTCTGTGGAAGTAGCGTTTTCAGTTACTGATAGAGGTAGTCAGCCGCTGTAGTCAGCTGCAGCTCTGCGCATGCTCAGGCAGATACACTTCATATGTATACACTACAGTTACTGAATATCTCTGCTTATTTAAGGAATTGTACATATAAAATACACTATTACGACGAACTGTGCTACCTTTGTCGACACGGTTCTGGCAATATTCAGGGAAGGGGAGAGGCTTGTTCGTGCAAAAATGTAAAATGTAAAATAACTTGGAATATCTTTACAGACTTTTATTAATTAAATGACATACATTGTAATCCTGACACCTACCGTTCTAAATTGAGAACTGCCTTTCTTTGCAGAATACGTTTAATCAGTGATTTCCTTGAGTGAAGCTGACAGATCCCAGTAACAAGGGCTCCCTGTCGACTGCAGATTGATCCTGGATTGATCCCCATTCTGAAGATGTTGTAAGGTGAGAGTGTTCCAGAGTCTGAGAGCAGAACTGGAGGAAGCTCCTAGAGGAAGCTGCTCATTAAGGCTCAGGAGACACAATGTTGGCCCTCTTAAAATTCTTTGATAAATGCATTAGAGAAAAGGAAAATGGATATGGGGCGGGTGTGTGAGCAGTATGTGTTTAAATATTAAAAACACATGCAGTTTTGACAGTGACACTTGGCTCAGTGAATGATTTTGGAAGAAGGGCGAACATTGTGTGATGAAACATTGCTTTAGCATTATGGAGGACCAAATTCAAAATATTTAAATAAATGAATAAAAGTGTAATTAAAGAAAAAATTAAAGATTTCAAATGAGGAATGAAAATAAATAAATAAAAAATGGCAGCTCGGTAGCGCAGCAGGTAGTGTCGCAGTCACACAGCTCCAGGCATCTGGAGGTTGCGGGTTCTAGTCCCGCTCAGGGTCACTGTGTGTGAGGAGTTGGTGTGTTCTCCCTGTGTCTGCGTAGGTTTCCTCCGGGTGACTGTCTGTGAGGAGTGTAGTGTGTTCTCCCTATGTCTGCGTGGGTTTCCTCCTGGTGCTCCGGTTCCCTCCCATGGTCCAAAAACACATGTTGGTAGGTGGATTGGCAACTCGAAAGTGTCCGTAGGTGTGAGTGAATGTGTGAGTGTGTGTTGCCCTGTGAAGGACTGGCGCCCCTTCCAGGGTGCATTCCTGCCTTGCGCCCAATGATTCCAGGTTGGCTCCGGACCCACCGCGACCCTGTGTCACGCCCTTGTTCTGTCTTGTCTGTTGTCCCTGTATTTAAGTTCCCTTGTCTCTTTTCCTTGTGTTGGACATTCCATGTTTGCCTGTCTGTCTTGTTTGGTTTTTTGATTCGGTCCATGTTTGCTTGTCTGTCTTGTCTGTTTCTCTATTTGATTCACATCCCTGGTCTGTCTATTTTCTTCCATGTGCTTTGTGAGTTGTTTGGTTTGTCTATTTGTATGACTCTGTTTAGTTCTGTGTTCTAGTTTAGTTTGTTTAGTTCTGTGTTCTAGTTTAACTCTGTGTTCTAGTTTAGCCTCTGTAGCTCTCTCTGTCTATTTAGCACTCTCGGTCCAGTGCCCTGTCAGTCCAGTTCCCTCTCTATCTGTCTAAGTCTCTCTGTCCAAGTCATTGGTTCCAAGTTTCTCAGTCTCAGTCTTTCTTTGTTCAAGTATTCTCTCTACCTTAGTCTGTCTTTGTATTGTGATCTTGTGTTGTAAATAAAAGTCGCTGTGTTTTAGCGTGTGCATCCGCCTCCGTCAGTCTGCGTGTTCCTGATACCCTGAACTGGATAAGTTACAGATAATGAATGAATGAATGAATGAATTAAAAAATGTATATATATGCACATTTTTAAATGTTGTGAATTTATTACTCAATATATTTATTTGCATTATTTACTATTTTTATCGATTCCTATATTAATATTTTTTGTATTTATATTTTTGTTTTTTATATATTTTTGTTTACCTTATTCCTTTATTTATTCTTTTTTTCCCATTTATTTATTTCTGTATTTCCTCCTCAATATATGCTAATGATGGGAGCGTGTTTTTCACGTTCAGACTCAAGTCCAAACCAGAGCAGTTGATTCTAATAGAAGTGTCCGAAAGCACAAATATCAGGGTGAAGGTTGGTATCGGATCTGTTCAGAGAAGCAGCTGCTCGCCTCAAAGGAATGGAGCAATGTATGTATCCGCTTGTTAAATGTGCCACATCATTTCAATCACACCTTCGGTCCGTGTCATACATTCATACACGAGTTTTCTGTCTGAATAAAGCTGAACGCCTTAATCAATTACGTGATCTCAGTTCAGGAGTTCAGAAAGACATAATAAATTCAACGCAAATAAAGTAAATGTGTTTTTGGCAGCACTTTTTTGCACATTCTGATGTGTGTGAGCTGTCGGGTGGACTGACTGTGCTCCTCCGTCTCTGGTAGCAGATGTGCTGCATCGAGGGTGCTGTGTCTCCCGCTGCTCCATCTCTGGGACGGATGTCAATATCAACTACTAAAATAACTCACACTGACACTATTTATGGCAGTGAACTTCCACTTTAGTTAATGGAGATACTCAAAGCAATATACAAATTACACTTACAAATAAATTGACAGGTACTTTGGCCTTATTGCCAGTAGAGGGAGATAGTGTTACATTCTGAGGGTTTGTAATTAAGTCACCTGTTGATAAAGATTATACATTGACCTTGTGCTTACACGCTGCTGAAAGAAATCATAGAATTCAAGCAGTAAAAGTTTCTGTTGGCTCTTGATGGTGAACAGGATTCTTCAAGGCTGCTTTTGTGTTTTGTTGATGAGGCCTAGATCTAGACCAGCGTTTCTCAAAGTGTGGAGCATGTAGGTGATGGGGCGCCAGAAATAAAAAAAAAAAGACAATTTCTTTGCCTATAAAGTTTACTCAGTAAAAAAGCACCCACTCACAATGGATTCATTAATAGCTCTTAAACATAATAATAGGGCATTAGATGAGGCCCCTGAAAAACGTAGCTTGCCTGGAACCAAAATATACTCTTATTCACAAACCTTTAATTTGAAAATTCGCCACCAAGATTAATGCGTTTTAGCTGCGAGTCAGATAAGATGGGTCTTCTTTCAGCCTTCGTTAAGGCTCCTGTTCAAATATAGAGCTGCTCTAATCATCAGCTTCATTGGCCTCTGATTCAGAGTCTGGTTAATAAAGTTAGTTTTTACCAACTCTGGGCTTGAGCTCAGTAACAAGAGCACAACAGATAACAATGGCGGCTAATTACAGTTCTAAAAGAGGCTTGTATATAACTGTTATGGAAATACAGGAGGATCTGAGAGTTGGTTAACGCACACTGCTGTCCCAAACTGCACACTGCTGCACTGAATAGTATGAAATTATACACACCACCCTCAGCAGTGTTTCTGTAGTGTAGTATGTAAAGTTCCATAGTGTGTTGTTTGGGACACAGCCTCACTCTCTAACATTAATGTTAATCAAATGCTGTTCCATATCATTATAAATGCAGTATTTTAGTGCTTTATCTACATCGGAATTAGCTTATATCTATCTAATATTTTGAGTCAAATTGAGCAAATATGTTCCCCCACCCACCATTATCAAACTCACTCCTACTCCCTTGCACCTGCCTTTGTGAGAATCTGAAGCACAGTTTAATTTTCACAGCTTGTGAAAATTTCTGTATTTTTGAACATTGATTTAAATGTTGTATCTGGTGTTATAATGTTTATTTACTGGTTTAGAGATAGAAGTCGATGTTACAGTTAGAAAATTGTAAACTTGCATGTGTATTTTATTACCATTTTTTGGGGGCGATATGGTACAGGTGGGGAGCAGAAATTCCCTTTTGTCTGAGGTGGGGAATGATATTTATGGCTCAAACTCTAATCTTGCCACTGTAAATATCATAGGTTATTTTCAGAAGCTGTATACAATTTCAAAGCAACTGGAAATATAATATACCATATTGATCTACTTCTGATCTGTTCCATGTGATGACGTCTGGCCTCTTCTTCCTGCTCGACTCCGCTCCGATACCACTTCAGTCATCAGCATAATTAATAAAGCGCATAAATGTCTTGCATGCCTGTAATTTGTGAGGGCTCGGCTTCACACACAATCTGAAGGCAGCACAAAATGCTGCCCAAAATATATGAGTTTGCCTCCCTGTTTGAACCTTCGTACTAGCAAATAAATAATAAATATGTAAAAAAAATGTTCTTACCATTGTAGAGGGAAGGTTCGTTTATTTGCACTGGTTGCTTCATTGTAAAACAGTCCACTGCTTTAAGTTCTGAAGTCTGAAACAAATGAAAAACACAGCAATGCTTTTGTAGAAGAACTGATCTTGGTATAATTTTGTTTAATATATCAAAAATAATACACAACATACCACAAAGAATGTGCCATAACCTGTGCACAAGCCACATTTTTTGCATTGTTTTGCACTTAAAATATTTAAATACTAAATTAAAATGTATGTTAAACAGTAACAACACTTTAAAATGTGCAAATATATGTGTGCATGTGATTCTGGCATACCACAGTACAACATTTAGTTTCATCCACAGTTTTCATCTTTCTGCACATGAATAGTGGATTTCCATTCCTTCCCTCGGTCAGCACAGAAATCTCATAAGAACACATCTGGGAAACACACAAAAAATACAGTTAACAACTCATGAAAATACACCTTCTTTTAAGGTAAGTAAATTAGAATTGAATCATGTTGTTTCATACATGTGAATCATATATGTTTCTTTCACTCAGCACAGTTCTGGGCACAGTTCACACCTTTGGGAATTTAAGGTTTGCTTCTATAACAATGTTTGAATAATGTTTCAATAACAATAATATGTTTTTTAAACACATTTTCAATATTCCAATATACATTATTTACAGTGTCTGTTACTGACTGATGCTTCACACTCAATTTTAAATTAAAAAAAAAATAATGTTGATCAAGTCAAGAGGTTTGTTTGATGGCAATTTTCCTTTGTTCCTGGCAGCTTTTATGTGGCTTTTATATTCATATCAATATCTGAATTATATTCTATCAACCGAAGAATTAAGAAATATATTGTGATAAAAATTTTGCGAGTATCATCCAGCCCTATTTCAAACGTATCTCACACATAAAAACACTATGTTCTAAACATATTACTGCACATTAAAAAAAAAAAAACCCACAAGGACATGTTCAATTCTGTCTTAAATACATAATTAACTAATCTTTAGTTTGGAAGTGGTAAGTACAAATTAAAATATTTTAAATGCATAGTTAGTTTATAATAAAACTTACAGATGTATCACCATTGCATTCTTCATTATCAACTGGCACCTGCAGAGAGAAAAATTACACGCTTGACACATCAGTCAGTTTCTTAATGTGAACAGTAAGAGGAACTGTAGCTGCATGTAATCTGTATTGCTTTAAACTGCCTTTTTTAAAGTTGCATTTGAAAAGATTTTAACAATAGAAACAGTGTGTGATCAGCTGAGCTTCAACATGACCCCAAGAAAACAATGAAAATGTGTAAATTTCATCCTACACTTGCCACATATTGGAACTAATGAACTGCACCACAGCAATATGCAGAACGGACAATATGAAGCTTAAAGCATTAGTTGATGTAGGGACAATTTATCAGACTCACTGCTGACTTTTCTTTTCCTTTGTCCAACTCATACAAGCCTTTCAGACCTCCCGCATAAACCTTTGAGCCAAAAGGATCCTTCACCAGTTTCAGCACAGCTTGCGGAATGATAAATGTGCTGAAATTAGCCTCTGAAGAACAGAAAAAATAAGTAAATAGATAGACAGAGATAGACAGAGAGAGAGAGAGAGAGAGAGAGTGAGAGAGAGAGAGTTTTAATATATGCTGCTCATGACTGCATAATGAGATTCTAAATCAACAGCACTGATCAAAGGTCCCATTATATATAAACACAGCATCTACAAGCACGCTTTATCATAAAACAACAGGTGACAGTCATACGAAATACCTAACAGAGAGCAAGAAAATCTGGATTTTACAGTGACTAAACGACGTGTCAATATGTGTTAAGACGCCTGTTGCAATTAGTAACACAGTCATAACAGAATAGTATGACCACAGGCATCGTTCATTCTTTGATCCCCACTAACCTTACAGAAGTTCTACAAATCTTCAAAAGCAAATACAATTGTAGTCTGTTTGTTGTGCTTCATATATTGTTTGTCCCCTTTCACTGTGTTCCTCAATGGTCAGGACCCACACAGGACCACTACAGAGCAGGAATAACTTGGATTGTGGATTTTTGTAACTGCTGCAGTGACATTAATGTGGTGGAGGTGTTTTTTTAAACACTGTGTCCACTCACTCTCCATTACGTTAAACACACTTATGTTGTTGGTCCAACTTCTTAATGTAAAGTCAGAGACAGTAGGTCATCTGTTGCTGCACAGTTTGTGTTGGCCATTCTCTAGTCCTTCAGTGGTCCACTGGATACTGTTGGCTGGACATTCAGTCTAGCAGTGACACTGAGGGCTTTATAAACTTAAGCAGCACTGCTGTAGCTGATCCACTTGTACCAGCACAACCCATATACCACACCACTGAAGCACTGAGAATGATACACCACTCAAATCATAACTGCTCTGTGGTGGACCTGAACAACCAAGTGAAAGAAGACAGAGAAATATGTACAGAGAAGTATGCAATTCTATAATTGTAGAACTACAAAGTTCTCCTGTGTGGTCCGTGAAGCTGATAAAATGAACAGGTAGGTGGTTAATCTAGAGAAGTTATATATATCATCCTAACCCTATGCTAAAAAATTTCATAAGACTTTAATATTTAATATTTTGGCTACCAATAAGCTAAATATATAAGTATATATTTAAAAGAAATAAACAAACAAAAAATACATTTTCACTTAAACTTTTCCTGAACATAAGCTAAAAAAAATGCATACATGTACCAGCAAAATAACCCAAGGTATACAACTGTATGTGTAACTAAGCCAAAACTGTTGTATGAAGTTAATCTAACAGTGACACATTACTCAAATAAAAAGCTCTAATTAAAAAATTACATATAGCACATACATAGTCATATGTTCGTTCGTTAGGATCGCGTTCGTTTAACTACAGCAGAGAGGATGGTTTATCAATGGTTTACCTTTCTGAGTGATTATTATCCTGGCTACAGGATGATGGTGGTCTTCCAGTTCGGTGTGGACCCTGTGAGACCATAATAAAGCCAAAAGGAAAGACCGCAGTACTCCGAGAAACATGCTTCGTCTGAGTTGCTCTGTGGAAGTAGCGTTTTCAGTTACTGATAGAGGTAGTCAGCCGCTGTAGTCAGCTGCAGCTCTGCGCATGCTCAGGCAGATACACTACATATGTATACACTACAGTTACTGAATATCTCTGCTTATTTAAGGAATTGTACATATAAAATACACTATTACGACGAACTGTGCTACCTTTGTCGACACGGTTCTGGCAATATTCAGGGAAGGGGAGAGGCTTGTTCGTGCAAAAATGTAAAATGTAAAATGACTTGGAATATCTTTACAGACTTTTATTAATTAAATGACATACATTGTAATCCTGACACCTACCGTTCTAAATTGAGAACTGCCTTTCTTTGCAGAATACGTTTAATCAGTGATTTCCTTGAGTGAAGCTGACAGATCCCAGTAACAAGGGCTCCCTGTCGACTGCAGATTGATCCTGGATTGATCCCCATTCTGAAGATGTTGTAAGGTGAGAGTGTTCCAGAGTCTGAGAGCAGAACTGGAGGAAGCTCCTAGAGGAAGCTGCTCATTAAGGCTCAGGAGACACAATGTTGGCCCTCTTAAAATTATTTGATAAATGCATTAGAGAAAAGGAAAATGGATATGGGGCGGGTGTGTGAGCAGTATGTGTTTAAATATTAAAAACACATGCAGTTTTGACAGTGACACTTGGCTCAGTGAATGATTTTGGAAGAAGGGCGAACATTGTGTGATGAACCATTGCTTTAGCATTATGGAGGACCAAATTCAAAATATTTAAATAAATGAATAAAAGTGTAATTAAAGAAAAAATTAAAGATTTCAAATGAGGAATGAAAATAAATAAATAAAAAATGGCAGCTCGGTAGCGCAGCAGGTAGTGTCGCAGTCACACAGCTCCAGGGATCTGGAGGTTGCGGGTTCTAGTCCCGCTCAGGGTCACTGTGTGTGAGGAGTTGGTGTGTTCTCCCTGTGTCTGCGTAGGTTTCCTCCGGGTGACTGTCTGTGAGGAGTGTAGTGTGTTCTCCCTATGTCTGCGTGGGTTTCCTCCTGGTGCTCCGGTTCCCTCCCATGGTCCAAAAACACATGTTGGTAGGTGGATTGGCGACTCGAAAGTGTCCGTAGGTGTGAGTGAATGTGTGAGTGTGTGTTGCCCTGTGAAGGACTGGCGCCCCTTCCAGGGTGCATTCCTGCCTTGCGCCCAATGATTCCAGGTTGGCTCCGGACCCACCGCGACCCTGTGTCACGCCCTTGTTCTGTCTTGTCTGTTGTCCCTGTATTTAAGTTCCCTTGTCTCTCTTCCTTGTGTTGGACATTCCATGTTTGCCTGTCTGTCTTGTTTGGTTTTTTGATTCGGTCCATGTTTGCTTGTCTGTCTTGTCTGTTTCTCTATTTGATTCACATCCCTGGTCTGTCTATTTTCTTCCATGTGCTTTGTGAGTTGTTTGGTTTGTCTATTTGTATGACTCTGTTTAGTTCTGTGTTCTAGTTTAGTTTGTTTAGTTCTGTGTTCTAGTTTAACTCTGTGTTCTAGTTTAGCCTCTGTAGCTCTCTCTGTCTGTTTAGCACTCTCGGTCCAGTGCCCTGTCAGTCCAGTTCCCTCTCTATCTGTCTAAGTCTCTCTGTCCAAGTCATTGGTTCCAAGTTTCTCAGTCTCAGTCTTTCTTTGTTCAAGTATTCTCTCTACCTTAGTCTGTCTTTGTATTGTGATCTTGTGTTGTAAATAAAAGTCGCTGTGTTTTAGCGTGTGCATCCGCCTCCGTCAGTCTGCGTGTTCCTGATACCCTGAACTGGATAAGAGTTACAGATAATGAATGAATGAATGAATTAATTAAAAAATGTATATATATGCACATTTTTAAATGTTGTGAATTTATTACTCAATATATTTATTTGCATTATTTACTATTTTTATCGATTCCTATATTAATATTTTTTGTATTTATATTTTTGTTTTTTATATATTTTTGTTTACCTTATTCCTTTATTTATTCTTTTTTTCCCATTTATTTATTTCTGTATTTCCTCCTCAATATATGCTAATGATGGGAGCGTGTTTTTCACGTTCAGACTCAAGTCCAAACCAGAGCAGTTGATTCTAATAGAAGTGTCCGAAAGCACAAATATCAGGGTGAAGGTTGGTATCGGATCTGTTCAGAGAAGCAGCTGCTCGCCTCAAAGGAATGGAGCAATGTATGTATCCGCTTGTTAAATGTGCCACATCATTTCAATCACACCTTCGGTCCGTGTCATACATTCATACACGAGTTTTCTGTCTGAATAAAGCTGAACGCCTTAATCAATTACGTGATCTCAGTTCAGGAGTTCAGAAAGACATAATAAATTCAACGCAAATAAAGTAAATGTGTTTTTGGCAGCACTTTTTGTAAAACAGTCCACTGCTTTAAGTTCTGAAGTCTGAAAAAAAAGAAAAACACAGCAATGCTTTTGTAGAAGAACTGATCTTGGTATAATTTTGTTTAATATATCAAAAATAATACACAACATACCACAAAGAATGTGCTATAACCTGTGCACAAGCCACATTTTTTGCATTGTTTTGCACTTAAAATATTTAAATATTAAATTAAAACGTATGTTAAACAGTAACAACACTTTAAAATGTGCAAATATATGTGTGCATGTGATTCTGGCATACCACAGTACAACATTTAGTTTCATCCACAGTTTTCATCTTTCTGCACATGAATAGTGGATTTCCATTCCTTCCCTCGGTCAGCACAGAAATCTCATAAGAACACATCTGGGAAACACACAAAAAATACAGTTAACAGCTCATGAAAATACACCTTCTTTTAAGGTAAGTAAATTAGAACTGAATCATGTTGTTTCATACATGTGAATCATATATGTTTCTTTCACTCAGCACAGTTCTGGGCACAGTTCACACCTTTGGGAATTTAAGGTTTGCTTCTATAACAATGTTTGAATAATGTTTCAATAAAAATGATATGGTGTTTAAACACATTTTCAATATTCCAATATACATTATTTACAGTGTCTGTTACTGACTGACGCTTCACACTCAATTTTAAATTTTAAAAATAATAATGTTGATCAAGTCAAGTGGTTTGTTTGATGGCAATTTTCCTTTGTTCCTGGCAGCTTTTATGTGGCTTTTATATTCATATCAATACCTGAATTATATTCTATCAACCGAAGAATTAAGAAATATATTGTGATAAAAATTTTGCGAGTATCATCCAGCCCTATTTCAAATGTATCTCACACATAAAATGTTCTATACATCTTACCGCACATTAAAAAATACGAAAAACCCACAAGGACATGTGCAATTATGTCTTAAATACATAATTAACTAATCTTTAATATAGGAGTGTTAAGTACAAATTAAAATATTTTAAATGCATTGTTAGTTTATAATAAAACTTACACCACTGCATGTTTCATTGTCAACTGGCACCTGCACAGGGAAAAAATACACATTTTTAATGTATCAGTCAGTTTCTTAATGTGAACAGTAAGAGGAACTGTAGCTGCATGTAATCTGTATTGCTTTAAACTGCCTTTTTTAAAGTTGCATTTGAACAGATTTTCACAACAAAAGGAGCCAAAAGGATCCTTCACCAGTTTCAGCACAGCTTGCGGAATGATAAATGTGCTGAAATTAGCCTCTGAAGAACAGAAAAAATAAGTAAATAGATAGACAGAGATAGACAGAGAGAGAGAGAGAGAGAGAGAGAGAGAGAGAGAATTTTAATATATGCTTCTAATATATGATTCTAAATCAACAGCACTGATCAAAGGTCCCATTATATATAAACACAGCATCTACAAGCACGCTTTATCATAAAACAACAGGTGACAGTCATACGAAATACCTAACAGAGAGCAAGAAAATCTGGATTTTACAGTGACTAAACGACGTGTCAATATGTGTTAAGACGCCTGTTGCAATTAGTAACACAGTCATAACAGAATAGTATGACCACAGGCATCGTTCATTCTTTGATCCCCACTAACCTTACAGAGGTTCTACAAATCTTCAAAAGCAAATACAATTGTAGTCTGTTTGTTGTGCTTCATATATTGTTTGTCCCCTTTCACTGTGTTCCTCAATGGTCAGGACCCACACAGGACCACTACAGAGCAGGAATAACTTGGATTGTGGATTTTTGTAACTGCTGCAGTGACATTAATGTGGTGGAGGTGTTTTTTTAAACACTGTGTCCACTCACTCTCCATTACGTTAAACACACCTATGTTGTTGGTCCAACTTCTTAATGTAAAGTCAGAGACAGTAGGTCATCTGTTGCTGCACAGTTTGTGTTGGCCATTCTCTAGTCCTTCAGTGGTCCACTGGATACTGTTGGCTGGACATTCAGTCTAGCAGTGACACTAAGGGCTTTATAAACTTAAGCAGCACTGCTGTAGCTGATCCACTTGTACCAGCACAACCCATATACCACACCACTGAAGCACTGAGAATGATACACCACTCAAATCATAACTGCTCTGTGGTGGACCTGAACAACCAAGTGAAAGAAGACAGAGAAATATGTACAGAGAAGTATGCAATTCTATAATTGTAGAACTACAAAGTTCTCCTGTATGGTCCGTGAAGCTGATAAAATGAACAGGTAGGTGGTTAATCTAGAGAAGTTTATATATATCATCCTAACCCTATGCTAAAAAAATTCATAAGACTTTAATATTTAATATTTTGGCTATCAATAAGCTAAATATATAAGTATATATTTAAAAGAAATAAACAAACAAAAAATACATTTTCACTTAAACTTTTCCTGAACATAAGCTAAAAAAAAATGAATACATGTACCAGCAAAATAACCCAAGGTATACAACTGTATGTGTAACTAAGCCAAAACTGTTGTATGAAGTTAATCTAACAGTGACACATTACTCAAATAAAAAGCTCTAATTAAAAATTACATATAGCACATACATAGTCATATGTTCGTTCGTTAGGATCGCGTTCGTTTAACTACAGCAGAGAGGATAGTTTATGCTGTTGATTACCTTTCTGAGTGATTATTATCCTGGCTACAGGATGATGGTGGTCTTCCAGTTCGGTGTGGACCCTGTGAGACCATAATAAAGCCAAAAGAAAAGACCGCAGTACTCCGAGAAACATGCTTCGTCTGAGTTGCTCTGTGGAAGTAGCGTTTTCAGTTACTGATAGAGGTAGTCAGCCGCTGTAGTCAGCTGCAGCTCTGCGCATGCTCAGGCAGATACACTACATATGTATACACTACAGTTACTGAATATCTCTGCTTATTTAAGGAATTGTACATATAAAATACACTATTACGACGAACTGTGCTACCTTTGTCGACACGGTTCTGGCAATATTCAGGGAAGGGGAGAGGCTTGTTCGTGCAAAAATGTAAAATGTAAAATGACTTGGAATATCTTTACAGACTTTTATTAATTAAATGACATACATTGTAATCCTGACACCTACCGTTCTAAATTGAGAACTGCCTTTCTTTGCAGAATACGTTTAATCAGTGATTTCCTTGAGTGAAACTGACAGATCCCAGTAACAAGGGCTCCCTGTCGACTGCAGATTGATCCTGGATTGATCCCCATTCTGAAGATGTTGTAGGGTGAGAGTGTTCCAGAGTCTGAGAGCAGAACTGGAGTCATGCCATTGTGATTAAAGGATTCAGCACTTTGAGGCTGAGAGAGAGAGCTGGAGGACACAGTCTGGGGTAAAACAGAAAAAAACAGAGACAGACAAACAGGGATTAAAACTACAGGGAAATTAAAAAAAAAAAAAAACACACTAAGGCTGGTGGTGTCCACTGTTTTGGTCATGGAGAGTCCAGAAGCAGATGATCTGTCAGAGCTCCAGACTCTGTGGCAGTGTGTGCTTTTCTGCTGTAAAGGGATGATAGAGGGGGTCCTGCTTCTGCTCTTCATCGGGTTACTGCTGCAGGTTCTCTACTCCAGGAATCTGCAAGGTACGCCACAACTCCCTGAGATGATCTCCTAGAGGAAGCTGCTCATTAAGGCTCAGGAGACACAATGTTGGCCCTCTTAAAATTCTTTGATAAATGCATTAGAGAAAAGGAAAATGTATATGGGGCGGGTGTGTGAGCAGTATGTATTTAAATATTAAAAACGCATGCAGTTTTGACAGTGACACTTATCTCAGTGAATTGTGGAAGAAGGGCGAACATTGTGTGATGAACCATTGCTATAGCATTATGGTCCAAAATTATTAAATACATTCAAAATAATTAAATAAATTAATAAAAGTGGAATTATTCATTCATTCATTATCTGTAACCGCTTATCCAGTTCAGGGTCGCGGTGGGTCCAGAGCCTACCTGGAGTCATTGGGCGCAAGGCGGGAATATACCCTGGAGGGGGCGCCAGTCCTTCACAGGGCAACACACAAGGAAACCCATGCGGACACAGGGAGAACACACCAACTCCTCACAGACAGTCACCCGGAGCGGGAATCGAACCCACAACCTCCAGGCCCCTGGAGCTGTGTGACACTACCTGCTGAGCCACCATACCGCCCTTAAAAGTGGAATTAAAAAAGAAAAAAAGAATTCAAATTAGGAAAAAAAAAAAAAAATTAATTAATTAAAAATGGCGGGTCGGTAGCGCAGCAGGTAGTGTCGCAATCACACAGCTCCAGGGACCTGGAGGTTGCGGGTTCTAGTCCCGCT
Organism: Hoplias malabaricus; assembly: GCF_029633855.1. Taxonomy (NCBI): domain Eukaryota; kingdom Metazoa; phylum Chordata; class Actinopteri; order Characiformes; family Erythrinidae; genus Hoplias; species Hoplias malabaricus. The sequence goes on from NC_089810.1 coordinate 29,866,548, forward strand.
CCAGGTCACTGTCTGTAAGGAGTTGGCGTGTTCTCCCTGTGTCTGCGTGGGTTTCCTCCAGGTGACTGTCTGTGAGGAGTGTGGTGTGTTCTCCCTGTGTCCATGTGGGTTTCCTCCAGGTGACTGTCTGTGAGGAGTGTGGTGTGTTCTCCCTGTGTCTGCGTGGGGTGCTGTGTCGAGGGTGCTGTGTCTCCCGCTGCTCCATCTCTGAGACGGAGGGTCAGTGCAAGGAGGGCAGTGTCTCCTATAGATCCATCCCTGGAGCAGAGAAGCTGCATAGAGAGAGACGTGTCTTCCACAGTTCCATTTCTGGAATCAGAATAACCATGGGGAGGTCATTCCCAGTCTTCCATCGAGTTGTGCTATGGGTATATCAAGGCCACCTTTACTATACCACAGAATACCGCTCATGGAGCAGGACATGTACAGTTGATCTACAGCATCAGGCATCGATCAACCAAAAAGAATGTTTAGACTCTGTGACATCATTGATGGACATCCCCCTTATTATCCTATAAGACCAAAGAAAAAAAAAAAAATCTGGAACAAAATGAAGGGAAATAAATTGTTATAAAAAATAAATGAATAAATAATAAAATGAATGCATAAAAATGAAATAAATAACATAACAAAATATATATTTTAAAAATTAAAAAAGAAATCAGGAGAGAGAGAAAAAGTAAATTAAATACAAATGCAGGTAAACAAATTTATGTAAATTACAGTTATTTATGTAAGGTTTTATTTATTTTCTCAGTTTTTAACATTTATTTTTATATTCATTATAATTATTATGGAGGAAATTAATTGTATTTTGTCATTAATTAATTAATTAATTAATTAATTCTTGACGAAGCATTCTGACTCAATATCAACTGCTAAAATAACTCACACTGACACTATTTATGGCAGTGAATTTCCACTTTAGTTAATGGAGATACTCAAAGCAATCTACAACTTACACTCACAAATAAATTGACAGGCACTTTGGCTTTATTGCCAGTAGAGGGAGATAGTGTTACATTCTGAGGATTTGTAATTCACTCACCTGTTGCTAAAGATTATACATTGACCTTGTGCTTACGCGCTGCTGAAAGAAATCATAGAATTCAGGCAGTAAACGTTTCTGTTGGCTCTTGATGGTGAACAGGATTCTTCAATGCTGCTTTTGTGTTTTGTTGATGATTTTATATCATGCTGTAAATCCAAATGATTTTACAACTGATTCCAGATATATTCACAGCCATCAGGTTTCAATTCTAATTATTGAAATCTTTTTAGCAGAATATACTGGCTTTGCTACAGATATTTATGGCTGTATTTCTCTTTAAAATCTCTCTTTACTTTTTTTTTTTTTAAGTATAAACCCTATCTAACAACACCAACAGACTGATTATATTTCTGTCTACCCTGATATTTGTACAAGTTAATGTTGTGTAAATTACTTTTCAAGATACTGTTGATAATGCTGATAAGGTGTAGGCCTTTTTTGCTATGCTCAGTTAATGCTGGCCTTTTGTCAGTTAAGAACATTGTAGATTTTTGGTCCAGTTCAGAGAATGCAGTGGGACATCTTTTTAAATCTCATGTGAGATATTGGGCAGAAGAAGCTTCATAGTTTGTAGCAACATTAAAATTCTTATAACTTTAAAAGGGTGCTCCAGTGATACCACAGCCATGCATAAACAAGAGCCCAATTTGTTGTAATAATTCTCACTCTCTCTGGGTATACTGTCAGAAATTTGTCACCGTGGTGGTACCCTCAAGCACCTAACATTATTGTACCATTTGATTTCATGTGACTTTTACTATGCTTTTTTTTTATTTTACAAAGATATAAAATGAAAGATTGCAAATAACCATCTCTCCTTCTGGAGAAGAAGATGTAATGTACCTCTAAGGAATACATCTGGATTCTAAAACATACATTTTAAAGGTACATTTACAATGTTTGTAACTGTATTGACAATAATGTACCTATACACTTTGTTTTTAAAAGTGTAGGATGTTCCGCCATCTGCCTCCGCTGCTCAGTTTAATGTTGACCAACATAAGCAACTGTTAGTTAATGTAGCAGTGTTCCCCTTCAAGCCTGATGAGTTCCAATAACGTTCAGATTATCGCAGTTTAAAAGGATGAAAACATACAGAAGGTCTTACCTTAAAAAAAAAATAAATAAAAAATTTTGGTACCACTGAGTCACTGAAGGATTATATGCGTGGCTAAAATAATCACAAAAGGCCTAAAAAGACCCCAGCGCTTAAGTAAGAGAGGGATTTAGTTTCTCTAAGTGTGTGTGAAGCATTCTTATAAAGAAGCTTAGGGTGACAGATTTTTGTTTCTGTTTGTAATTCAGATTTGGTGGGTGCCAGAAAGATTTCTTGATATAAAATAAGTGTGCAACTTCCCACTTGGGTTAAATGAAGGGAAAGTCCTGTTTGTGTATGTGTGTGTGTGTTTGTATGAGCATTAATGTGTTATGTAACTGAAGAACAGTGACTAAAAGGCTTAGGATGATGCTCCAGCATTTGTGAATGCATTCAGAAGAAGCAGCTTTGAAGTGCACTGATTTGCTATATATGATGCCGCTTTGTAGGTTTGGGTGAGGAAACAGTATATGCGCATGTACAAGTAACCAAAGTGTCATGTATAGCACACATAGTGCTAACACCTTGTAAAAACATCAATAAAAAACTACATTTAAGTACAAGCTTATTTATTAAATAAATTTAAAAAAATAGGATCTTCATCTTTAAAGCAGTAAGTTCATACAGCATTTTGAAAATCAGATATTTTGAAGTAGCATTACATTCAACAGCTTAGTCTATTTTGAGTTTTTCATTACAGAACAACCTCCACAAAACACTCCATTTTTAAATTGAAGTATTTAAACTAAAGAAAATAACTTCAGTTTTTAATGTGCTAGCATGTAATGTGCATAGCAAGTACATTACCTGGTGGAAAACAAATTGAAAAAGCATAACAGGGAATGTTCCCACAGCTTTGGCTAACGCTACCCACAAGTTCTAATAAAGTTTTAAAGAAAACAATGTTCAAATTATAATAATATAATAAATAAATAATATTTAAAACTACAAACATCATTAAAAAGTTGAACAGTTGAACTAAAATATTTTCTTTAAAACTTTATTAGAATTTGCAGGTATCTTAGCCTTCCCTGCTAGCTGGGTATAGCCTTAGCAAGTCACATATTGCATTCCATTTGAACTTCCATTTTCTGATTTTATAGTAGGAAATATTGCCTGAAATGCCCCCACAAGCTGGATTTTCTACTTGGAATGTCAGGTAAGCCTCATCAAACCTGAGTTATTAGAATCCAGCAGTAAAATCAAGTATTACAGGTAATTAGAGCGTCACTCTATTTAACAGACCTTGAGAACTGAATATTTCTAAACTTTCATTATGTGAAATATATTATTAGTCCTGGAGATGAAATGAGGCATTTGTAATGAGGCCATTTTAAATCTACAAGTAAAATAGAGTAAGATATAAAATTATGTTCCCTTATTAAAGGAACAGAATATGTTTCCTTGAGGGTACAACCTTCCCATTGTTGAAATGCATGAAGACATTGGAATGACAATACTCTGCAGCTGATGGCAGTTCGGCAAAAAAGGCTTGCCTACTCTTGTTTGTACCACCAAAAACTAACAAACAATATTTCATCCATTCATTCGTTGTCTGTAACCTCTTATTCATTTCTGGGTCGCGGTGGGTTTGGCACCCACCCGGAACCACTGGGCGCAAGGCAGGAACATACCTCACAGGGCGACACACACCCACACACTTACACCCAAGGACACTTTTGAGTTGCCAGTCCACCTACCAACATGTGTTTCTGGACTGTGGGAGGAAACAGGAGCACCCGGAGGAAACCCACACGGACATGGGGAGAACACACCACACTCCTCACAGACAGTCACCTGGAGTGGTGTGACTGTGACACTACCTGCTGTGCCACAGTGCCGCCTGCAAACAATATTTATGAATGATTATTTATATTCCTTTACATCATTTATTTATGAAGTGCAACTTATGTGAGATTATTCATTCATTCATTATCTGTAACCACTTTTCCAGTTCAGGGTCACGGTGGGTCCGGAGCCTAACCAGAACCAAGGCAGGAACACTCCTCACAGGGGCTCCTGTGAGATTAAAAAAAGATACTTTTTAGATTCCATAGAGTGTGTCCCTCCATATGAAATGAGGCCAAGTTTAAAATGGGTTTAACCAAGTCTTTAATGCATTCAGACCATTGCAACAATGATCAATATAGAAAATCATGAAGAAAAATCACTGCAAGAAAACACAGCTCCTTTCAATCTTTAAAATGATTATTTTTTCCAGAACATAAAAGCATTTAAGGTGAATCATTTAATGTGAAATGAAATAGCTACAAATTAGAAACTAAATTTAGCCGCTACTCTGATACACATACATCAGTTACACACACACAATGTTTCAGTGCTTGTTCATCCATGTCCCAGCAGCCTCCTGGAGCATTTCCATTTTAAAAGAGAAGCGGAAGCTTCACTGCCTGCAGTGTAAAACTTCTGTAAATAGATGTTTCCCCTCATCTGCTCAAAAGCAGCACTGAGCTGGAAAACTGCAGTGTGCACAAATGTGCTACACTTAATCTCTGCAGTGCTAACGTGATTAGCAGATCGTGTGATGGACGTGGGTGCTTTGGAGGGGGTGGAAAACCAGCTCAGATCAAAATGATTATGGATATAAGTAAGGCTACGGAGTAAGACATGAAAAATTACACTCACATTTGTTCCCCTGTTAATCTCAGTAGGAATCCCCCATAATTGATATTTTCCCGAGGACGCACTGCAGCTCCCCATCACATAGGAATGAGCTGATCGAATTAATTTGGCACAACTCCTCAAAGCTGAGTCAGAGAGAGAGAGAGAGAGAGAGAGAGAGAGAGAGAGAAGCAGAGAGATATTAAGTGAATTAAAAATTCATAAGAGAATGTATTCGGGTGGATTGAAAATAAAATCCTTCCGAGATAGAATTTTTTTTATTTAATCAGTTTTATTTGACCTATACTTATCTTTATAAGATTTATATTAAAGTTACATTTTTATTTTAACCTTTAACAAGACAAGACATTAATAACATTATTAATAACATGCATTATTTACAACAGCAGGCTGGCAAGCAGCAACATCTACTTGAGGACAAGGGATAACAAGAGATAAAGGGATAAAGAAACAGATAAAGTATAAAACATTTCCTACATGATTAGTACAGGAATACAAATTAATAAACAAATGTTACAAATTCAATTAGCAGGAACAGGTAGCTGTATCAGTAATAACATTTCTGCCACTTTTGAAAGCTGAGCTTGACCTTAAGGTATTTAATTTGAACCTTTTGGAAGGGTATTCCAATCTTTCAGGAGAGTTGACTGGAATGATGAGAAGCCAAGAGTCAAAGTTTTCTTAAACTGTCAGAAAAATTGTCACAGTGGTGGTATCTTTGCTGTGGTGGGACACTCAAGGGTAAATATTCAGTGCCTTTAATTAAGGAACATAATTAAACCTTATTCTAATGTAATTGTAGAATTGTTACAGTTTTATAGTGATATCTTACATTTATAATGACACAAATTTTTACCCCTCTACAGCAGTTGTATCATATCTTGTAAATAGGTTGTGGATTGACGGATGAGGATTTTAAATTAGTGTGCACCAGTGTATGCGATGAATGTGTTAGCAGCAGTGATGAGTTCTAAAGGGGGCATTTGTAACAAAGCAAAGTGCAGAATGGTACAGAGCATCATGCTTCTGAAGAGTAATTTTGCATGCCAGTCTATGGTCAGTATCACTGTAATCACACAGCAGGAGTCATCTGCACCAACGTGAGTTTTGCGGCATGAGTGAAAGAGGAACAACTTTTATACAAAAATCTTTGCTAAAGGTTTAGCCTTGACCTTTGGATGTAACTTTGTAATACTATAAGAAAATGATAATGAACTGTCTAACCAGATACATAGGCATTTGTAAGTTGTAACCTGTTACCAGAGCTCCCGCACTAGAAGTGAACTTGAAAGTGAGTTCATTTATAATGCCCTTCAGTCCAAACCACATGATCTTTGTTTTAGAGATGTTTAATGATAAGTACATAGCGGCAAAGCTGTTTTGAACAAACTGTCCTGGAGTGTAAACAGTACACATGTTTAGCATTAATACTGTAGATACTGTAATACTGTAATTCTGTAGAGAGATAGGTAATATTTCTCATTTCATTTTTAAAGGCATCACTATGTAGCGCACAGTAGCCTATATTGCCCTAAAATTAAGAAATGACATCAAATCTTAAAAAGCACTCTTGTGAAAAGCAAGTTTTTAACCTTGTTAACATGTCCATGTGATGTTGCTTGTATGCTAGACAGTGATCAAGAGTGAAAACATAAATCAATGCCACAGTCAAGCATTTGCACTTTGAAACTGAACTGGTAAAATGTAACACTTGCAGATCTTAAACTGGCGATTCAGAGAGCAAGGGTTTGTTACATCATACACCTAAGGAACCAGTAACATCAACTCGCAAGGTGGGGCTTTCAAGCTTCAAATGTTTGGAGGGGTGTGGGAGAATACACTAATTTATTATGTATTCATAGATCCATGTGTTCTGAAACAAGATGAAATTGTTATATTCAAGAGTTATTAAAGGCTTGTTATAAAAGTAGTTTTTTTTTCATATAAACATTTCATTTTGTTGGACAGAGAATGCGTATTGTTATTATTTATTTATACAATAGACAGATAAACAGACAGATAGATCTCTAAGAGGCGTCGCTCCGAAAAGGCGTTAAAATGACGTAGCAGCGCTAGAGCCCTGCCATTGGTCGGTGTGTGTGCGTGCATTTTATTTCTCTGTCTCGTGCGCGCGCCTGGCGGTTAGTGGAGACGCTGAGCGCGCGCTGCTCGGAGGGGGGCAGTGAAGGGTCTAATAGAGAAAGGGGGTCCCGCAAACGAACACAAACAGAGAAACAGCGAAGACGAAACCATGAAGGTTCAACTGGAAGGTAAAGTGTTGCATCATATGAGTCTGTCAGTACGAATAAGAGTCATTGATTTATTTGTGTTTTATCTCATTAATGTCTGCGGCCAGAAATGAGCCAGTGATTTTATCAAGACTGCTTTGTTAAAGCCTGGTGGCAGATATCGTGTGCTGCAGAGTTTTGTGGGATACTGTGTTAATATAAGTTAAAAGAACATTACAATAGTGGATTAAATGGGCCATTCGCAACTTATTTCTGCGTCTTAAAGGGAAACGCCACCAGCTTTTCAAATTGTCTGTAATTCGCTCATTGAGATGTGCACAAAATCATGCAGAGAATTTTGATATGAAGTGGTTGACTGCAGAGACACAGGTGCAGATTTCTCTACAGTGGTGGTGAATGGACACAGGCATCTCAATGTCTATATCATATCCAGCATTTTAATCTTCACCAGTGAACAGTTATTTATTATTTATTTTTTAAATATATTTAAAATCTGTTTACTAACTGTAAATTACCATCAGATCTCTGAGTTTGATCTTAAACACTCCTTATAACTTTAGTCTGAATGAGTCGAAGCTACAAGATGGAGGTTTAAAAGGATAAACGTAAGCTAGCTGTGCTTGTTTTGTCACTTCACATAAACAGCAAACTCAAATTGACCCTCGGAATATGGATTATATGGACAATGGGACTGGACACTAGATTTTGAAACAGTATTATTATTATTTTTATTATTATTAATTGTTATTATTCTTATTACACTAAAAAGTCTATGGTACCAAATTTTAAGGTCTTTTAAGGTGGTAATGTTGGACAAGGAGGAATTGGGAATTATGGCAGAGTGTTTTAAGTTACACTGAGGGATGAAGGAGTTAGATGTTTATTGATTTGTTATCAGTTAATTTCCAGATTAATAAAGTTAATTGGAGTGTATATATGGTGCATGGTGTGCTGTATTAATGCTTTGAGGCAGTTTGCTGGGATAGTAGAATCAGTTCACAGGTTCAGAGGCCATTATAAGGAGCCTTTAGTGTGCCGTTTTTATTCAGCTCTCCTAATGAGTGTATGAATTCATGTCTTGTTGTTTCAGTCACTCGGCCATAACATGGACTGAAATACGTGACTCGCATTTTTATCTCTCAGGCTCTCAGCTTATCTCAGGCACTTAAAGACCTGGCAGGAAACATGAATAATATTTTCCACCTTAAAATAAGAGCTGGGCTCTGTGTCTTGCTGGGCATTAGAGCTGCTCTGGTGTGTGCAGCCGGTGTGCTGAGTCAGTGTGTGAAATGTATAGCGGTGTGTGTGTGTGCTCTATGCCAGTGAGTGCGGTACCACTGCACCGTTCACTCTGCACTGACTGTCCAGAAGTTTGGGGACACCTGCTCATTCCTTGAAATGAAGGGGGTTGGTATTGAGCTTGTCTCTGCATAAGTGCATTAATAGCCTCAGTCCTTCAGGGAAGTTTTCACACCGGACGTTGGAATTAATAGAATGAATAGATGTACAAACTTGACTGTATTTTGACACAATTGCATGAGTGAAGTCAGGTGTTGAGGTTCAGCAATGAACTCCATCCGAGTTCTGGATCACATACACTAGTCTAACTCATCCCAAACATATTCATATAAACTCAGCCATGAATGAATGGAGCTTTATCACCCCAGGGAACAGCTGTGCAGCTCTAGAGCTCAGTGTGGGCGGACTTTATCGCCCTCTAGCTTACACTTGACACTCGATAGGGTGATCTGCGAATGATGTCTGTTTTTGGTATATACGTAAACCCACAGTAAAGAACTCAGAATACAAGCTTGTCAGGGTCTATAACTACTAATGGGGTAATGATTCTCCAGTGTATCTGGCGTCACATGGAAGTGGACACTTACTCGATTGTCCAGTACACAGAGGAGTGTCCCGGTCAGACTTGTCTCTGAGCAGAAGAGCAAGTGTCCGGATCCAGCAGAGTCACATGAAGGCTCTGTTTTAAATCAAAGTCTGCCTGCTTGGGCTCCTTCTCCATCTCTGAGCAGTTAGCTGTGATTAGGACCAGGGACATTTCCTGTGGCCTGTAATCAGATAACGAGCGATGTGTGGAGTGTGAGGAAGGAGAAAAAGTGCAGCGCTAAGCGAGGAGTGTGGAGGCGAGGCTGGCTTGGGAGCTCTTTTTGTCATCACTGCTGGTGGAGTCATTATCATTCCTCACCTTCCTCAGATAAATCATTAATCCGGCAGAAACAAAATCAGTCTATGTTGTCAGTTTTGACCACAGTTATTTACATTTGTTGAATTGTTTGATGATGTTTAAGCTCCCTCACTAAAAATGTAGTAATTCAAAGATCCTTCTTTGTTTTATGATTTTAAAGATTATTATGTGTGTATTTTTAAATACTTTTATGAGCCGAGAGGTGAAATATAAAGGAATTGTTCAGAATGATTTTGTTTACATTGCAACAAGGAAAAGTTTGGTGGGATTCCTGTTAACATCTAAAAATGTACTAATTCAAGTGTTAGAATAGGGGCCTTCCTCTTTAAAACAACACTAGATAGTATTTTTCCTTAACATTGCAGCTTCAAAATCATTGTGATGTTTCACTGACCTGTAATAGTATGAATACACTGAATGATATCTGGATTAGGAACACCAATCTTTTATCTAAATTCATTGTCTATTTTATAAGCCCCACTGACCATACAAGGGCCATTACTACAGAACCAGTACAGAGCAGGTATAATGGATCATTCTTAGTACTGCAGTGACACTGGTATGATGATGGTGTGCTATTATGTCTTGTGCTGGTAGGAGTGGATCAGACACAGCATGACTGCTAGAGGTTATAAAGCCCTCAGTGTCACTGCTTGACTGAGAATAGTGCACAAACCAAAAATATCCAGCAAACAGTGTCCTTGTCCACTGATGAGGAACTAGAGGACGACCAACATCTACAAGGTGGACCAACGAGGTAGGTGTGTCTAACAGTGAGAGAACACAGTGTTTAAAATCTTGAGCAGCACTGTTGTGTCTGATCCAATCATACCAGCGCAGCATACACTAACACACCACCATCAGTAGTAGTGTCACTGTGGTGCAGAGAATGATCCTGTAGGGGTTATTACCACTGAAATGGGGTTAATAAAGTATCAGGGAATCAGGAGGACTACAGTCTTTAATTGTAGAACTACAAAGTGCTCCTGTATGGTGAGTGGAGCTGGTCAAATGGACAATGAGTAGGCACAAGGTAGATGATCCTAATCCAGTGATTGTTCAGTGCAGAGCCTTTGTCATCACCATTCTGGGCTCAGCAATTCAGAAACAGCATTATGTAACATTTGGAAGAGGGTAGGAAACCACTCATCTAATCTCCCCCCTCCCCCGTCCTTCAGAACAGTGCTGTAAAACTGAATTACACTCTGCAGCTCTAGGGGGATCCCAGGAACACAAATAATGAATCTAATAAACCTGGTGTTGCTTTAACTCCTCTACAACATACAAGGCTTTGGAATGGCATTGGTCTTATCATAACCCATATCAACCCTGTAAGATATGATTTGATCTTCTAGACTGGATTGGAGTATCCATAACAATGATTCATGCTTTATAATCTTTCATCACATTCAGGTTATTAAATCTATTTTATTATTTGCTTGTTTGTATTTGCATCAGTCCATCTCCAGATCCTGCTGGCCGTTGGCCTGGCCATCTTCTGCTTCTGCCTTGTTCTAGGCTGCATTATTTGCTGGTGCCGCATGAAGTCCCGCCCTTCTGCCAAAAAGGAGGTGGGGCTGTGCCATCCCTCCCTGCCTCTGGATCATGTGACTGTAACTCTAAGCCCCTCCCCTTCTATAAATGTTCTGCCCATCAAGCAACAGTATGAGGAGCTAGAGGGGGATGTGCTGGACTATCCGTCTCAGAACAGCAGTTCCACTCCTTCCGAGGATGACCTGAGCCTTTCCCGCACCCCAATGGATGTCAAAGGACCTCAGAAGTCCAGGTTCCCTTTGAGGCGCCTCAGTTCCCCAGTTGTTCCTTCATCACCTTCTAAAATGGCAGTCCGAGGTAGAGCTTCCCTCCCCAGCATCCCCAAACTCAGTCTGGTGGCCAAAACCCGCCGAGCCTTGGACCGTCGCTCTACAGTGACTGGTGACCACTTTTTGAGTACAGAAAGCAGCAGACTGACTAGCATAGACCACCAGGGGCCACCATCTTCCCCGCAATATGGCTCCAGCCCACAGGGGGCGCCATCATCGCCCCAATATAGCTCCAGCCCTTACGGGGCACAATCCTCACCTCAATATAGTTCAAGTTCTAGACGCAGTTCCATCTCTAGCAAACAACCGCCATCATTACACTTCACCTTGCTCTTCTCTCCAGTAGATGGCACTCTAACAGTCACAGTGCTGGGGCTCTTCAGGGCCTCGCGGAGGGTTAGTGGTGCCATGGTTCGAGCCAGCTTGCCCCCTCTTTGCCCCGTTCCCCTCCAGGGGGCCCCATTTCGCAGGCAGAGCCTTAGTCCAGAGCCCCAGGCCCAGGTCCTCAGCCTCAAAGCTGGATCAATGGACGAGCTCAAGGCCTGCACTCTGAGGCTCGTGGCTTTTGGAAAAGATTTCTCAGGGCTCCGGGAGACACAGCTGGGTGAGCTGGAGCTGAGCTGCACTGAGATCGACTGGGAACCAGACAACGTTCTCATGTACAACCTCCAGCTCAACCCGATGAGGAGGAGGATAAAAAAGGTAGTGGACCTTTTGTGTTCTATACATTTATGGCATTTAGCAGGTGCACTTTGGTACTTAGGACCTGGAACCATGTACACATTTAATACTTGCTCTTTGAAGTTCTATGCAAGCAGAGCAGGGAGTAAACAGTGACATGTAAAAGTGCTGATCACTCTAATATCAAATGCAGACATCCAGCACAAATATCACATTTGTTTTTATCACACTCACAATGACAGTGAAAATACACCTTGGCTTTTTTAAAGAGGTACCTTGGATTGGTGGTAGACAAAAGAATGAAGTGTTGGATGGTACAACAAAGAACAAAACGCTACACTGATCTGTCTGAACTCATGCTCAACTAAGCTGTGATCAGTCCCAATAAACACACGAATAAACAGCAAGTAAACAACTCTTAAAGTTAATTCCACTGTAGGTAGTGCTGGGCGATATGAGCGCAAATCAATATCACGATTAATTGTATATTTTACCACGATTGCGATTAATGAACTGAATTATGTTTTTGTATTTTTACACTCCAGTACGCTCCAGTATTAAAGCTGGGATATTTTTTCTAATTTTGCTTGGAGCTTGTTCCTCTCTTGTTTTTTGAGCACTGTTTATATTTGGTGTGTTATTGTGCTTTGGTTGCTGAAATGTTTTTTTCTCAGTGTTTACATTTGAATTCTTTTTGTTCGGTGTCGTCTAAATTAAAGAGAAAACACAACACGTGTTCGGTACGAGCTGCTCGTTCGTTCGATCATTCTGCCTCTTTGTTTAGGTCCTCTTGCAAGTTGCTTCCATGTGGCAGATAGGGGCAGAATCATGTGACTACAGCATGGTAGTGTGGTTTTAAAGTGACAGTACTTGAACACACATTGGGGACATAACAGAATTAAAAATAATGATAATAAAACAGTTTAAAAAATGTATATAATTGATATAGACAGGATTATAATGATTAGAATTTCTGAATGTTGATTTCAATTATTTTTCGATTAATTGCCCAGCCCTAACTGTAGGTGTTGTTTCCAAAGTTTGTACATTTTTCGAATATATGGGAAATTGCTGCTGCCACTGCTACAAGATGCTATGATATGTCATGAAATCACAGTTACACATATGAGGGCTTTTTATCTAAAATGACAGCTACAGGGAATGAAGAGAGACAGGTTGATTTAAGTAGCTAATTTTAAGTTTGCTATATTTTACAGTTACAATTTGTTAAGTTGGATGGTACGGTGGCGCAGCAGGTAGTGTCGCAGTCACACAGCTCCAGGTTACTGTCTGTGCTCTCCCCATGTCCGTGTGGGTTTCCTCCGGGTGCTCCGGTTTCCTCCCACAGTCTAAAAACACACGTTGGTAGGTGGATTGGCGACTCAAAAGTGTCCATAGGTGTGAGTGTGTGTTGTCCTGTGAAGGACTGGCGCCGCCTCCTGGGTGTGATCACGCCTTGCACCCAGTTATTCTGGGTAGGCTCTGGACCCACTGCGACCCTGAACTGGATAAGCGGTTACAGGCAATGAATGAATGAATTGGTTAAGTCATGTAAAACCCATCAAACACTGGCTGCGCTGTGTCATGTCCAAATCTGACAGCATATGATCCTTGGGCCTGAAGCCAACTGGGTTCCCTTATACATTACATTATCACCATATTGAGACCACAGAATACCACAGTAGATCACATGACTGGACATTTACGCAGAGAAAGGAAGCCAGTCTTTTGGTAAACAAATACTAAGGCTAAGCTGCCTCAGCTTATTTTACTCTCTTAGCCTTTATCAGCTCAAAAATAGCAGGTTTGTGAAGAGGTAGTAAAATGATACCAAGTGTGATAAGTGATGCTTAAAGGCTAAGCACCACTTAATGAACCTCCATGAATATTTCACATTATTTTATTTACTGACATATATAAGTATGAATTAAAATGAAAATAGCATGCTTAATTTGCTTTAAAACTGACAATTTTATTAAATTGATGGAAAAACCCGAGCTCGCTACGGAAATTCTTGAATGCAACCGTGACGTCACTGGTGGACAACAGCTGAACAACGCCACGGTAGAACACCGTTATGACTGACTGTTATGACAGTATCTAGCTAGCTAAATAACCAACATTATTCATGACAATAGCCGTTATTCTTGTAAATGTGATCGAAGTTGAACTCGAATTCATCCGACACTATAAACCTCCGTAATGCAACTACGTAGCCTAGTATAATGAGCCACCAAGTTTAGCAAGTCAAGCTAACGTTAACTAACACCAACTAAAATAGGCGAAGTGAGTGTCCTTACCCTGTTTACCTCCATGTTACAGAGGCTCGTGAAAACCTTTTGTTGGTTTCCTTACATGCCCATATTGTTGGAAAAGCGCCAGTGAAATGAGTACTACAGATAACTGAGTGAGCGGATGGTCCTTTCCAAAGTGCCTGTTTAAAGTTGACAAATTTAGTCCATTGGGATCTTTGGGCCATTTGTGCACAGATGTCCCACTGTACATTGAATTATTGCAGCCAAAAACAACACACATTTTCGTTATTTTGCATTAAATTAAGTGCGACTTCTAGAGTTTTTGTCCACCATCTACGTCACATGCAAGACGCCTATTAGAGTTTTCGAACACCGTTGGGAGGGGGGAGGGGGTCTTTTAAACCTTATTCTTTTAATTAGTAAGAAATAACATGTATTCTGACTATTCTGACTAGACAAAAAACGACAAAAAAAAAAAAAAAAAACAGTAGAATCAAGTGCAGTAAGTAAATGCCATTATACAGAGCAACCTACAGTACTTATGAATTGTATAAGACCTGCAGGGTATGTGCAGTGCATTAGAAATGTATTGCCTCTTACTACAAAGGTTCAACTAGCTTTTACCTCAGAGTTTAAAAATACATCCCTGCTTCCCCTCCTTTGCCTGAACAGCAGCGTAAGTGTGCCCTGAGGCGTGTTTGACCATGTGTCACCAGCTCCATCAGCAGCTCTCCATCTGTGAGGTCAGCAGTAGCCTTGACGTACCACCCCGGCCAGGTGACCCAGGTGGATGGAAAACTGTAATAACGTCTATCACAGTGGCGCTATCTCTGTGAGAATGTGTGTGTAATCAGCTCTGCGCTAGGCTTTCGTATATTTTCCGCTCCACTGCGAGAGTCAGATAGAGCTCAGTGCTGAGTGACTGGACTCTGGAGAAAAAAGTGTAGGGGTTACCGGCCCTATCTGAACAAAAACCTGTGTCTCCACTTGATTTAAAAAAATAATAAATCAGGTGCATATTAAAGTAGCTGAATTAAATTACTAGGTGGTGTGTGTTTGTTGTATGTTTTTATATATTAAAGGTTACGTCTTACCTGTTTTTAATTTTTTAGGATTTTAGCTTTTTAACTGATTCAGGCGATATTTGTATTTTTCCTCTTTTTTCATATTTTACTTTTTCTTTTGCACATACTTTTTTGTAAATATATTATAATCAGAAGAATTTATGACTGGAAAGGTAGTGCTGCAGGTAGTAACTGTAACACTGCAATATGACCCTGGAGTTGTGGCTTCAAACCCCTCAGGTCAGTGTCTGTGAGGAGTTTGGTGTGTTTTCCATGTTTCAGAGTGGGTGTCCTCCCACAGAACCGCATAGGTAGGTTCTGAATTCAGCATGGCCCTGAAAAAGCTGAAGCAGTTACAGAATATGAATGAGTTGATTACATTAATTATGTTGACTGAACATTTACTAAAAACACCCTATTTAAATACAGAAAAGAGTTTTGAAAAAATACACACTCGTTCCTAATGTGGTTGAGAGGGTTGGGTTTTTTTTTTTTTTTTAGGTCATGGATTTTTTTTACAGCACTAGACCTGGGAAACACTGGTCTTTGGTTTCAAAAAGGTAATTTTTTCACTGGAACCTACAAGAAGCAAATAAATACATTTGTAGGTTATAAGCATGGAAAGGCAGTTAAAACAACTAGATGCTTTAGCCTCCACAAATGCATTTTCATTAACAATAAGGGCCTAAAGTCAGTCTGTGGGGTTAGATTTGAATCAGTTCTAACAATGTATTCAAGCAATTGATATACAAAATATCTGCAGTCCTTTTAAACGACTCTGTGTATAGAAAATATAAAATATGAAAAGATGACTTCCTCTTTAAGCTAAATTAAATAAATCAAACAAACAAAACACATTTTAGTCTAATAACATCTTATGTGACCAAAATGAATTGTGTGCTACAGTTTTTCAGGTTGAACATTTGGGTCACTAACCTTTGGTAAACCTTTTTGAGATATATCGCTAAAAAAGAACATGTTTGTGGCTAGAATATGTCTAGATCACTTTTTATTCTCTTGCCTAGATCAGATATTTCTGCCCTGACGCTTCCCATTTGAGGTTGAACATGTTATTGATTTCTAAATGTGCTCATATGAGTCTTCTGGGACAGAGGGGTGTTCACAGTCATCAGAAGATCTGATATGAGTGATTGAGAGCTAAGACTAATGTGAATATAGCCAGAAAGAAGGAATGATGAAGTGAGAGAGAGGCGAGGGTGGGTGAAAGAGTGGAGAAAATCTGAAGAGAAATTGTGTGGGAATAAGATGAATGGGGTTAGCACCATAAAGACAGTGTCTACTGGAGGCAAAAGCCCTGTGTCATAGAGTGGGGACTATTTGCAGAGAGAGAGAGAGAGAAAGAAGAAGAAGAGAGAGAGATTATCAAAGCTCCTGTGGCTTATTTTAATTCAGCTGTCACTGGATCTACATCTTTCCCCTTAAGAGTGTGATTAAAGTGGCATTAAAGGCACATACCCTCAAATTTATTTTCTGTAAAAAATGTAACACAGGATTTTTTACACAGTCTTAGAACTTTCATTCAAAAAGGTTGTAATGTCACAACTGTGTATACATAAGACCTTTCATTAACATTAAGGAATGTGTCAAATCAGAATGAAGCTCGTGTACATAGGTCAGTCTTGAAGAATCACTGCACCTTTAAAGATAAAGGTGTTACAAAGTGTCCTTTAAGCATTGTCCTATTAAAAAAACACTTTTGGCTCCATAAAGATCTGTGTCTGTTAAAGAGTGTCTGTGTGAGTTTGAAGAACCTTCTAAAGGTTTAAAAATACATCACTTGAGCTTAATGTTCTTTACCCATTTAAACATATTAGCATCAGAAATGTTTCTTTATAGAAACAAATTTGTATTTTTTTACTTTAAAACTGGAGTTTCAAAATCAGTTTTAGGTTTTACAGACCTGTAATGGGGAGAATGGATCCTCTGTCTTTGCTAACCTGGGCTCAGTTCTGCAGAAAAATGAATTAATTCATTGTCTGTAATCGCTTATCCAGTTCAGGGTCAAGGTGGGTCTGGAGCCTACCCGGAATCACTGGGTGCAAGGCGTGATGACACCCTGGAGGGGGCGCCAGTCCTTCACAGGGCAACATATTTATTCACACACTCACACCTATGGACACTTTTGAGTTGCTAATCCACCTACCAACAAGTGTTTTTGGACTATGAGAGGAAACCGGAGCACTCTGAGAAAACCCACACAGACACGGGGAGAACACACCACACTCCTCACAGACAGTCACCCGGAGGAAACCCACATGGACACAGGGAGAACACACCACACTCCTCACAGACAGTTACCCGGAGCAGGACTCGAACCCAGGTCCCTGGAGCTGTGTGACTGCTACACCACCGTGCTGCCCTTCTGCAGAAACACCACTTTGTAAATTTTAGAAGAGGGAGTACGACACCACCACCATTTTCTTGGTTTACCTGTTGTCTGTTTATCTATTAGCTCAATTTAAGTGTGGTCACTCTGGGCAGTTTACAGCTGAAGAAAGTTTACACTATTTTGTAATTTGTCATAATGCCTTTGCCTTTACATATCGGGAGCAACATGATTTTATACCATTATTCCCTGCCTAAAGATGCCAAAATTAAATAAACTCCAACAGTATTTGTTTTATGTGAGTTTTACACCCACTCTACAGAGTTAAAGCACAGATTCAGTAAACTCTGTAGGAGGGAGTTAATTCATTAATTTACAAAGAAGAAAATTCAAAAGCATGATAAATATCTGAATAAACCTAGGTCAAATTTCCCAGTGTTGTGTCATGGAGATTAGACAGAAAGTGTTAAATGTGCACTGTATTACAGTACATATTAAATTTGGAATCAAAGTCTTAAAGGAACACGAGGCTGACAGAGTGACCGCAGGGGTGACATAATCATCAGTAGGCGTGTGTGTGTGTGTGTGTATAGAGTGTGACTTGTGATTATACTGTATGTTGGTGTTAGATAAGCCAAGACCGCCCAGTGAGTTATAATGGCCAAACTCAGAGAGGCATGAAAATGGAATCAGTGTCCAACACACTGCCCACTGACCAACCCACATCAAAACACATCTGTCACGACATAAACAAAATAAACCATCCAACTGGAGTCTGTGTAAAACAGTAAGTCAGGATAATCTTCAGCTGGACTTAACCATATATTAAAAAAGTGGATCATCTGACCTGTTGATGCCCCTGTTCTGTAATAAATATGACCACAATACAAACATGTATTGTGGTCTTTTATGGCAAAAGATTTGCGGAAACCATTTATGATTGATGAATTGTGCTACTTTAAAGTGCATCCACTGCTAATACCTTCCATTGTGCACACAAATTTTTTTAACTTTTTTTTTTTTAACATAAATGCACAAGAACCGAAGGTCACCATGCTCTGTAAGAGGGTTATAAAGCCCCCAAGTAAGACACCCCCGAGTAATATGCTTGATTTCAGAAGCAGAACTGATGGATGAGCAGGTGTCCACAAACATTTGGTCATGCATTGTACCCCTGATCAGATTTTATGAGTGAAACAATATTAAATTTGCGTGGTTTTATAGCCAAAACAGTTATGCCAATTTTTAGTGTAGCAGCCTTTGTACTGCTTCAATGATGTTTTGCTGTTTCATTTCAGAGTCAGAGCACTCAGGAGTCTCTGGGCAGTCTGAAGGCTGTGTCTCCTCCGAGGCCGTTGGGTCAGCTCTTTATTTTGCTGCAGTATCAGACCCAGGCCCATCGTATTAAAGTGATGGTGCGCAAGGCTGAGAACCTGGCCAAGATGACCAGGATGCCTGGAGCTGCAGGTAGTCTCTCAGACATTATTCCATTAACTCTATCCCTGATTTGACCAGCGTGTTAATATCATGGCATTTTAGGGACCATGTAAACAGAATAAAGCCACATTTTTGAGAATAATACATATCATTTTGAGAGTAATACATATTTCTAGTAATATTACAGAAACATTCTTGAAAGCTTCTCAATGTTGTGTTTTTACCCTCAAAACCGAACATTAGTATTTTTATATTTATATATTTTAGTATTAGTGTCCCTACAACACTATTGTAAAGTCCCTTGTAATGAATAGATCACAAGGCAGTGCTGCCCCCTAATGGGCGCCAATAAAATATACAAACAAAGCTTCAGTAGACGGAGAATTCTATTAATTAAAAGAAAATGACGCACAAGATACAACAGTGAAGTAATGTGTCCCTACAGATCACTATGTTGTCATAAACCTGCGCCAGGGAGGGAAAGTGATCAGCACAAAGGAGACGAAGGGAGCAAGTGGCTCTAATGCAGTTTGGAACGCGCCTTTCCTATTCGATTTACCAGCTGGTGACATCATCAGACTCCCACTGGTATTTGAGTTCATCGTCATGCAGGTACAGTGGAGACACCAGTAATGTTTTTTGCAAAGAGTTTCTTTAATGGGTTAATATGCTATCATGTTGTTTAAAAAGTACTGAAGTAAGTCATTATGTTTATGTAGGAAAATCAGACTATTTACAGCACTAAATCATATATAAATATATGAGTAAATTAAATTTGCTTATATTACTATCAATATTTTTTTTTCTACGCAAAGCACTTCATACTTACTCCCTTATATACTCAGTCACTCACTCTTTCAAATACATACTCACAGACTCATTCATTCACATAAATACTGACATGCTCACTCTGGAAAATAAATTCAATCAAAGATTGATATCTGATTTTTTGGCAAAATCTGGGACAAAAATCGTGTAACGAAAAGGGAAATGTATGTAAATATGTGTGTTGAAATTAAATCAAAAATTGCAAAGCAGACTTTGATCATTGTTATATTTCCATAGGGTCGGCTATACACAAAGAGCAGTGTCCTGGGCCGTGTTTTGATTGGCTGCGAAGGTCCAGAGTCAGGGCAGCAGCATTGGAAAGAGATGTGCGATAGAGGGCAAGTGGAGTCGGCTAGGTGGCACACACTTCAACCAGACACAATGTAGAAATATGTGGAAATCACAGATTTGTCCCAAAAGGAATGGACTTAGTGGTGTATCTGTCCCTGCAAAAGCTCCTTTCTGGTGCTGTAAGTAGTGGATGTGGCTGTAGAAAGATATGCATATGGATAAACTGTCCAGTCATATGTCTGTATATGAACAGTACTTAGTATATTTATTATTGTGAAAGCGTTCCAGATATGTTTTGCAGATTCCCTCAATAGAGTGCCAACATGACATAGTGGACTGAACTTGTGTTAAGTTCTAATACGAATATGTTCAATATCTACAGTCAGTGTGTATGTTTTTTGTGTTGTTTTATTGGCCGGTTTGATACGTGCTGTCTGTCTTGTTCTTGGTTTCCTGTGTGAAGTTTCTTTTGTAATGTTATGTGTAATGTTACTTTTACACACCGTTAAATCATTTTTAAAAGTGATAATTTGGACATAAATGAAAAATTATACACAACTTTCAAGACTTTCGTCAAATCCAAAGAGGATCAGCTGAAGTATGAATGACATCTAAGCTTTAGCTACTTTAGTTTTGCACTGGAACTACAAGGCTAATTTAGCTTTCGCCACTAGATGAGCATCATGTATAGAGCATGTGGTTTTTGATAATAAGCCTTTTAGTCTTTTACTCAGTGTCTGTGTCTTTGAGTCTCACTGGTAAACTTAAGTCTGATAGTTTCTGTTTTTCTGCCATGAATTCAGTCTTTTTTGAGTCCAAGCTGAAGTTAAAGTGTTTGAAAACACTTGTAAATGAAATGAATGAGAACAGTAGCTTGAGTTTCAGACCATAAATTGGACCAGAGGATATCACATTTAGAAAAAGGAAATAAATAATTACAGACTCAACCAAGGTTTTGTTCATAGGTTTTGTGGATAATTACCAATAAACATAAATTTGTGCCAAATCCAGGATTTAAGGCAGGTTCTGTTTTTGTTGTTGTTTTTTTCTCCTTCCCAGTATATATATCGATTTCCATCAACTTACATTTTCCTACATTTTCCGATAAGGCTCCTCCCAATTTAAGTTTGACCTTTCAATATAAACAATTTTCTTTTTCACATTATAAAGGAAAGTTTACTCTTTTGGGGAAACAAAGTTCTAAGCTCTGTCTTTTTAAGGTGGAACGGTGTGTTTGAGGGAAAATAACCACTGTTGTTTATAGGTGGCAGACGTTTAACTTGTCTGTACAAGAATTACCACAGAAACTCATTTGTAAATTGTTTAGATTTGTAGCACTTTGCTAATACAATTAGCAGTCCCCTGAGTTTCAACTGATCTGAAACAGCAAAAATAATTCAATATTACCCATCTATGGAGCAGAAATAGATTAATGCTCATTCCGGTTTGTGCTTTTCAACCATTGAAGTTCTCTCCATTTTCTAAAAATCTGATTCCCCTGCCATGAGGAGAGAGAGAGAGAGAGAGAGAGAAAACAAGACAGAGGCAGTTTGATTTTTTACTCATTTACAGACACTGGGGCTTCATAAACACATTAGACAGGTTTCCAGCGCAAACACATTGGAGAGCAGCAAATGGTCAGGAAACAAAAGAGCTGTGAGTGAAATAAACAAACAGTAATGTCTCCAGCAGAAAATAAGCTTCAAAATATAATTAATGATGTTTACAGCTTTCAGAAATGAGTAAGCAACGTAAATTATTGCTTTTATTTCAGCACATCTGTGCCTGCAGGATATCACAAGTTTCTTGTGTTCTGTTCTGGTTTGCTTACACAGTTTGGTATGTTTAGTGATCAGGACTCTGGGTTGACCATTTGACTATGTTATTGTTAACGGGTTTAAGGAAATGTTTTACATGCCATATAGTGTGACTAGGGGCATTGTCTTGCATAAAAATCACTTCTTTTCATGTCAGGCTAACATTACATTGGGGTGAGGCGTATCTCTGGAAAGTAGGAAAATGTAATCTGTTCTCTGTCAATTTTTGTACACACAGGGGTAAGGTAATATTGTGTAACTTGGATGTCTGAACAAACCAGCATTTACAGATGCAGCTATTAATTGTGTACATTTCTCAGACTGATGAACTTGATTCTGTAACCACACAGCATGCACCAGGTTGGAAGTAAACATTTCTTGTGCTGTTGTCCACACTGTACATTCTATCAAATTTCTGGCACTGTCAGGAATTGTATGTACACTGTTTTTAATTTCTAATTAGGAATAATGCTAATTTCCACAGACTGTTTTGACCATTTGAAAGAGTGATCTACATGGCATCTGCAAATGAGTCTTATGTCATACTCAAGGGCTATAGCACTAGACTGTAGAGCATCCACCCAATACTTTAACAAATTTTTACCAGAAATGTATTAGGTGTATGAATACGTTGTAAAGCATTTTTTTTTTTTGTGCGTGCGTGCGTGTGTGTGTGACAAGTAATTGCAAGTTCAAACATTCTCCCGCTACTTTGTCATATTATGGTAACTATTGCGTAGTGTTAAAAATGACAACTGTCAAATTATTCAAGAAATATAACCTAAAATGAAATAGTTTGAAAGTAGTTATTTGACGATGTATTCAACATGAGTTCAAGGAAAAAGCTCTGTAAAAGCATGTGCATTGATTTGTTCTGTTCTTGGGGATAACATTTTATCCAAAAATATGTGAGTTTGGTTTGGACAATTTATAAAATGGTGATTTTGATGTTAACAATTGTGTCTGTAGCTTATTAAAGGCAACATCTACTACTGTGGGGAAACGCTGTTCCCTCTGATTTGTTTACCTTCAGTTCTCAGCATCTCTTAAGGTGGAACAGTATGTTTGAGGGGAAAAAAACACAATTTTTTTTAACTGTTTCATTTACAGCTCGTTTGTAACTTAAGTTTCTGTTTGTGTTTACTTTCATGCAGTTAGAACTCAACTGAATTTAGAGTCTGTTCTATCTACAGCAAAAACAAACTAATATTGCCCACCCAGGGAGCAGGAATAGAGAAACATCTTCATTTCAGTTCATGCTTTTCAATGTTTGGAGGTCTTTAAAAAAACTCCAGATGCCCTTTCTCTGGCATGATCAGAGAGAGAAAGACTAATAAACTGGGCTCATTTACAGACAGTGGGGGCTTCATAAACAGACTGCTTTCGAATGCACAAACTAAAAGAAGAGCTATCAAATGGTGAGGAAACATTTATTGAATTATATTAGCATTGATTAAAATTGTGAATGTCACTTTAATACTTAATTTTTAAGTTAATTATAGTTTAATAAATTGACAATTTTCATTTGAATACTACGTAATAATTACCATTAAAACTACTTACTGGTTCCTTAAAATAAATGTTGGATGAGCAGGAATCCATAATCCCTTGGCCTTGTGATCATATCTAGTGTCTATGAATCATTGCTGCAGAAATAAGCAAACTTTGGAGGCAGTTTAATCAGATTAGCTGAGTGTTTTTGATATTGATGAAGACACAGTATTCCTCCATAATAGATTACAATACGGATGCATGAGATTGCCCCAAGGACAGTGAATTACTAGAACACACTGATTTTATGCATGAGGATACTCTTATGTCCTTTATAATCAGTCGCCACACTCTCAGTCTAGCAACACAGTAACGCAGCCATCTACGGCATATACAACTCTTCTGTTTTTACTCTGAATGCAGCAAAACAAGGTTATTTTTAAACCTCAAGGACGAAGTGGGATGGAAGAGGAAATCAAGTGTAATGAGTTTGTAATTCAATTAAATTGGTCTCGCAGATTAACAGCCTTATTAAGATTAAAGATGGCAGGTTGGATGCAGTGATGACTCATTGCAAGCCTGGATTTGACCACTTGTGTGCTGTATACTGCTTTAAGTGGATGAATCTTTTAAATTGATCAAGGAAATGATCAAATCCTTTGCTCTAGTTTTGGCTGGACTTAGTGATCTGCGGGATTGCAAAAAAAAAAAAAAAAAAACTGCTATCAAGGCCAAACAGGGATGCTGGCACAACAGGACACTAGACAGGGACACAATAAATCCAGGACCCTAAGGTCACTCAGCTTAATGCTAAGTGTTGAATAAAGATGGGAGCCGGTCCAGACGTCTCCTGGGCCCTCCTTCCTGAACTCAGTAAGCAAAAATGTGACCATTTTTGACAGTTGCACCTGACACTTCACTAATATTCTCACTCTTTTTTTTTTGGATTAAAAAAATGTAAAACGTGTCTTTTTTGTCTTCTGAGCTCCCCCTACCTGTTGCGTGGTGTAATTCCCGTTTAGGGTACTGTCTTGAAAACACATCTCATACAATGCTCAGTAACTTTCAAAGCCCTGATTTTTCCTAAACCAAATTTATCACTAAACATCACATGAATTCACACTGTAACAGGTTGACCGCGGGCAGCAGTTGCAGGACAGACTTTCAAGAAGCCGCGTCCAGCGCAGAATTTATTTACATTTTTTTTTTCTTTCAGATTTTGTTTTAGAGATGCAAATATTTACAGTGCATAGAAGTAAACAAACAAACAAGCAAATAAATAAATAAACACAACAGAAAAGAAAAGCTGCCTAAATAGGCCTGTCAGCGGAACCAGGCTATATCACTAGACCCGGCCACCAACGTCTTGCACCTACCAACTCCTAAGGAAACATGACCGCTCTCTGTCAAACCGAGCTAGAGTCTTCTTGTAGCGAGGTAAACAACCGTAAGCTATGTGCCATAACACATTACACATTTCTCACGAGAGATCTCCACCCATGGTCCTGAAGTTGCCCGAGCACCCGGGAGCAGTGAGAGAGGCACTATTCTACCTATTACAGGTCTTTTCAAATATAGTTGAGTATTTATACTATTTTTTTGAGTACTTCATTGTAATAAATTAATAATGGGCTGATTGTCTATATAAAGTTCTTTCCATCTTAAAGGGGTTGTTAATCCTTTCAATCAAAAAATATTGAATAAATATTTAAAAAAATATATTATGAATGAATATTGAAAAAAATATATTAAATAAAATTTGTAGGATGTTTCATCGCCATTTGCTAGCTCTCTGTGTGCTTGTGTGTTACAAGTATAGCCTAAAGCTTGAGAAACTGACCCAGAGTTTGGCGAATATGACTGCATTTAAGGTGGGATATATAGGTTATGGCGCAGCAGGTAGGTGTCGCAGTCACACAGCTCCAGGGGCCTGGAGGTTGTGGGTTCGATTCCCGCTCCGGGTGACTGTCTGTGAGGAGTTGGTGTGTTCTCCCCGTGTCTGTGTGGGTTTCCTCCGGGTGCTCCGGTTTCCTCCCACAGTCCAAAAACACACATTGGTAGGTGGATTGGCGACTCAAAAGTGTCCGTGTGAGTGTGTGGGTGAATATGTGTGTGTTGCCCTGTAAAGGACTGGCGCCCCCTCCAGGGTGTATTCCCGACTTGCGCCCAATGATTCCAGGTAGGCTCTGGACCCACCACGACCCTGAACTGGATAAGCGGTTACAGACAATGAATGAATGAATATATAGGTTAAGAAATTCATGATATACTTGAATTTTAGTTAATATGAATATTTATATATAATTGAATATGTGTTTTAATCACTTTTTAATTGAAACAGAAATTCAAATAAGCAGCTGGGGATCAAGGAGCCAAAACTAATTTTAACAGCCACAGCATTTAAGGAGGAATAGAAGAAAATCGAGCCACTTTAAATTTGTGCCTCTTTAAATGGTACAGCATTTCATCCAGGCACCTGTTACTGTTTCCCTGTTTAATGAAAGGTTAAGCAGGTATTGGTGTGAATGTGTGAATACAGCAAGATATCATGGCAAGATTTAAATTAGAACGTAAACATCTATTCTGTTTTTAGGGTTGAATGGTATAGTAAGGTTCAGAGTGTGCTGGTGTATTTGGGGGAACTATCAGTATGTGTTCACAGCCCCTCGACTCTGCTCTAGACTCCCACCCCTAGGTTACTAGACTATTTATCTTGAAGGATAGTTTCACTTCAGATTCTGATTAATATTAGACACTAAACTCTCCCTAACTTGGCAGAATGCAATCAAATCCTCCCCACAAAGTTCCAACATGTACTGTAAAGTCTTCCTATAAGCATAGAACGTATTACAGCAATGGGTTAACCAACCTAAAGAGTGTTGAGACCTGCTCATGTGGCAAGAAGGACACGTGAGTCTGTGGTCATCCTGATCCTGAATCACTCATTCTCTATTGATTCAGAGTGGATTTGAATTTTGATTTGAGTTCACTGACCACGTCTAATGTGGCACATGCTGAGAATCTGACCAGTGAGTCACCATCTGTGTACTTTTATGTCAGGCCAGGTATTGGCTGTAGAAGCAAACTTCAAAATCTTTAGTCTGTTACATGTTTTTTTGTGTGTAAAGGAATCCTATTTTTCTCATTATATTAATGCTGGTTATCTGTAAAGGCTGTTTGGTAATATTAATAAACTTAATAATCCACTGTACATCCAAACAAGTTAGCAGAACAGAAAATAATATATATAAGGCAATCAGTTCCCAGTTCAATATTTTAAATTTCATACATTCAAACATCAGAAATATGCATACATATACATATCCAAATAAAAAAATCCATATCTGTTACTCAATACAATTAAGTACTAATAAGTAACAAGTATTTTCACTAAATATTTAATTTTGTCTAAATTGACAGTGTTAATATTCATTCTAACGTAACTATAAATTGATTCATTCACTAACCGCTTAATAATCCAGTTCAGGGTTTACGTCCGAGCCCACCTTAAATCACTGAGCGATGGGGCACCAATCCATCACAGGGCATCACACATTCGCAGTCCCAACTTATGGACTCATTTGCATGGACTGTGGGAGGAAACCCACACAGACACACACCAGACTCACAGAGAGTGAACCCACAACCCCAGGATCTGGGAGTTCTGTGACAGCGACACCACCTGTTCTGCCAAGTATAGTAATAATTAACATTGGTTCAATTTGAAAAAATGTGAAAATACACAGCATTTTTTTAATTAAAATCACAAACAGACTACAAACCAAAACTTACCGTTTCATAAACTCAAAAAACCTGAAATCAGAAACATACCCTGGACATAGCACCATTCACTCACATAATCACACCTGTGGACAGTTTCACATACTCATTCAGTCATTCACACATTCACCCATTCACTCACATCCTCACACCTGTGGACAATTTCACATACTCACGCAGTCATTCACCCATTTACTCACATAATCACACCTGTGGACAGTTTCACATACTCACCCAGTCACTCACACATTCACCCAGTCACTCACATCCTCACACCTGTGGACAATTTCACATACTCACTCAGTCATTCACACATTCACCAATTCACTCACATCCTCACACCTATGGACAATTTCACATACTCGCTCAGTCATTCACACATTCACCCATGCACTCACATAATCACACCTGTGGACAATTTCGCATACTCAGTCATTCACACATTCACCAATTCACTCACACCTGTGGACAATTTCACATACTCAGTCATTCACACATTCACCAATTCACTCACATCCTCACACCTGTGGACAGTTTCACATACTCCACCCAGTCACTCACACATTCACCCAGTCATTCACACATTCACTCACATTCTCACACCTGTGGACAGTTTCACATGCTCACTCAGTCATTCACACATTCACCCAGTCACTCACATCCTCACACCTGTGGACAATTTCACATACTCAATCAGTCATTCACACATTCACTCACATAATGACACCTGTGGACAGTTTCACATACTCACCCAGTCACTCACACATTCACCCAATCACTCACATCCTCACACCTGTGGACAATTTCACATACTCACTCAGTCATTCACACATTCACCCATTCACTCACATAATCACACCTGTGGACAATTTCACATACTCACTCAGTCATTCACACATTCACCCAGTCACTCACATCCTCACACCTGTGGACAATTTCACATACTCAATCAGTCATTCACACATTCACTCACATAATGACACCTGTGGACAGTTTCACATACTCACCCAGTCACTCACACATTCACCCAGTCATTCACACATTCACCCAGTCACTCACATCCTCACACCTGTGGACAATTTCACATACTCACTCAGTCATTCACACATTTACTCACATAATCACACCTGTGGACAGTTTCACATACTCACCCAGTCACTCACACATTCACCCAATCACTCACATCCTCACACCTGTGGACAATTTCACATACTCACTCAGTCATTCACACATTCACCCATTCACTCACATAATCACACCTGTGGACAATTTCACATACTCACTCAGTCATTCACACATTCACCCATGCACTCACATAATCACACCTATGGACAATTTCACATACTCAGTCATTCACACATTCACCCATGCACTCACATAATCACACCTGTGGACAATTTCACATAGTCATTCACACATTCACCAATTCACTCACATCCTCACACCTGTGGACAATTTCACATACTCAGTCATTCACCCATTCACTCACATAATCACACCTGTGGACAGTTTCACATACTCACTCAGTCATTCACACATTCACCCATTCACTCACATAATCACACCTGTGGACAGTTTCACATACTCAGTCATTCACACATTCACCAATTCACTCACATCCTCACACCTGTGGACAATTTCACATACTCACTCAGTCATTCACACATTCACTCACATAATCACACCTGTGGACAGTTTCACATATTCACTCAGTCATTTACACATTCACCCAGTCACTCACATCCTCACACCTGTGGACAATTTCACATACTCACTCAGTTATTCACCCATTTGCTCACATAATCACACCTGTGGACAGTTTCACATACTCACCCAGTCACTCACACATTCACCCAGTCACTCACACATTCACCCAGTCACTCACATCCTCACACCTGTGGACAGTTTCACATACTCACTCAGTCACTCACACATTCACCCAGTCACTCACATCCTCACACCTGTGGACAGTTTCACATACTCACCCATTCACTCACACATTCACCCAGTCACTCACATATTTACTCCTGTGGACAAATTCACACACTCACATAGACACTCACACCTGTGGATGTTTTTGATCAGAGGTGTTTTTGTCACGCTCTGGCTCTGTCCTGTGTCTGTTTTTCCCACCATGTGCTTTTGGTTATTGTTCCTGTCTCTGCCCTAGTCCCGCCTTAACTCCACCCTCTCGTTGTGCCTCCTTTGTAGTCCTGCCCTCTCGTTATCTGTTTGAGATGTACTTGTGTGTATTTAAGTTTCTTTGTGTCTGTACGTCTTAGTTAGACATATCTCTTCTCCTTCACAACGGTACCCTTCTAGTCAAGTCTGTTTGTGTCTTTAGCTAATCTTTGTGTCTCTTTTGTCTGTTTCACTTTCCCTCACTCTTGCTTTGTCTGTTCAGGTACTATGCTTAGCTCTCTCTGTCTAAGTTTAGTCTGTTTAGTTCTCTCTGTATTTGTCTCCCAGTCCAAGTTTCTCTCCATCTGTCTCTCTGTCAAGTGGTCTCTCTGTATCTGTCCTTCTGTCCCAGTCTTCCTCTGTCTAAGTATCCTGTCTATTCTAGTTATCTCAGTTGGTTTCCTTTGTGCCTCCGTTCATTGTCTTTGTTTCAGTAGTCTGTGTTATAGCATTTGCATCTGCCCCAGTCAGGCCACCTGCTCCTGACAGTTTTGTATATTGCTTTGTATGCACTGTTAAAAATGTGATCTTAACAAAAGTGGGATTTAACAATTCATTTACTGAAGATACTTCAAGAAATACACTGGACTCTGAATATTGCAGAAGCCACTGTTATGAATATTTCATCTTCTATAGTCCTAGTACTGTTTATGCTGAAGGTAATGTATCAATGAGAGAGCATATTGTATACATGACCACCTTCTAATCCTTACTTTAACTCTCCGGCAGTTTCTTGCCTCGTCACTGTGCTGCAAAAGTCTCTCTCTTTCACCAGCCCCATACACTTGTGACTCACTTTCCCACTCATTTCAACCTTGAGTTGAAGTAATAGACTCAACATCCTGACATTTAGATTTGGCCCCCTCATCTACTCTCTCACCCTTCTTTTACTTGCCCCTTCTCTATCTATTTCTCTCATTTCCCTCTAACTCTAACTCTACTGCTTTTCTCTCATTTTATTGCTATGTCCCCTGGCCTTCTTCTTACTCTCTCTCTCTCTCTCTCTCTCTCTCTCTCTCTCTCTCTCTCTCTCTCTCTCTTTTCCCCCATTACCCCCCTCTCCCTCAGTGATTAATACAGTCTTCCCATCTGTCCCAGACATAATCGATCACTGCACCACCACCCCCGATCCAAGTGACTGTACAGATCGATGTGTTTTTGTGTGCATGTTTTTTTTTGGGGGGGGGGGGGGGTGTGAGGCGTGGGAGGGTTGTTACAGTTCTGCCAGTTGGTTTATGTGTATTTCAGCTCGTGATGTGCTCCCACTCTGGGGAGGATGTTTAATGCCTGATGCTTCACATGCAGTAATTCAGACCTCTTGCTCTCCCACTCTCAGGTCCATGGTCCCTGGTTTGGACCAATATCCAGACAGCATCAGAGACAAAAACAGAACAAGAGTCAGAAATGAGACAGTAGCTCTTCAACACTGACCACTGGAAAGCACCATTTTTAATGCAAGGCGTAGTAGCATTATTCGAGTGTTGCAATCACGAGATTAGAAGCTAAACACATTGTAGATTTTCTATAGTAAAATGTAAAGTTTTAATAAAATGACACTGTAGCTCAACACGCTTGGAGGAGAACACTAACTACTTGCTGAAACAGTTGCACCACATAAACAGAGCTCCATCATATTTTTCTTCAGATATCCTTAAGAAAGCCCTCAAGCATGGAGCCAAATTTATATGTGCATTCATCAGCCTGAGGAGAGCATTCCAGCACAAACTCATGCTGAACAGACACTGTGACCTATGACTCATTCTCTGAGCTCACAGGCTAAATTAGTTGTAGCAGTGGCTGTTGTTTTCTTACCTTTAAAGTGTCCTGTACGTGGGTGAAGGGACATTGTGAGGCTGTGATCTCCTGAAAAAACGTTCTGCAGCATCAAAAGCATTTTGAACAAAAATTTAAAGCTCTTCTTGATGCTTTTTATCTTTATTCCCTTGACATTATTATTTTAAAAAATGTAAAAATTCCAGGTATCATCCACCTACTACAAAATTGTTAAACTGATGCTAGGGTACAATATATCCTTATCATAGCTTGAAAACCTGTTCCATACTTCTGTTAAAAACTCTTAATGTGCATCAGGTTTCATATGCAAAAACACTTCTCTAATTCAGCCATGATGTTTAGGGGGAATTGAGCAAAGCAGTAAAGTCCAGATTGAAGTTAGCAATAAAAGCATATGGAATAAAGGGTGTCTGAACTGTGTCAAAAGTATCCATCCAGTAGTTATACAAAAGTGGGCATTGCCAGAGCATATGAAATAGTGATGCTGTGGCATACTGTCATTGATCACACACTGGACTCACATCATCATATATTTTGGCAAGTCTTAGCTTTGTCATGTATAGAATTAGTCCATGTTTAGAGCCAGTTGAAGACGATTTTATGTATAAAAAGATCTGATCATAACCTTTTATGTAATTAAGTTTGCAGTCCAACACTATGAACCCTACCCATGTAAGTGTGTTAAAGGCAATATCTATGATTGTGAGGAAATGCTGTTCTCTCTGGTTTGTTTATGTTCAGAAGCATGTCTTTTAAGGTGGAATTGTGTGTATGAGGGAAAAAAAGATCAATCCATCAATCAACTTTTAGTTATATAGTGCTTTTAACATCAGAAGTGGTCACAAATCAGCTTTACAGAGATCTGGGTCCAAGCCCCTTATGACCGAGCCCTGAGTAACTATGGCAAGGCAAATCTCCCTCAGCACAGGAGGAAGAAACCTTGGAAGGAACCAAGACTCATATGGGGAACCCATTCTCCTCCGGTCAACACCGGAGAGCACAGCAAATAACAGAAAATGTAAGTTGCTACAAAAGTGCTACAATGTGGCATTTTGTCTTAAATTCTGTTTAATCACTGGTAGTCTGCACTGAAAACGCTGTGCAAAACTTCAGTGAACCTCCAAATTTGCCCTCAGTGGACCAACCATGGCTTGCTATCAGGGACAGAGCAGGTAGGACTTTGGTGGTGGTATGGAAAGTTGTTTTAACATTAGATCGCTTTCATCTATCTTTAATTAAATACTGCACATCTACAACAGAGTTTTGATTAATAACAATTATATTTTGACCATAAGTTGAATGTAAGGTCATGGTACAGCAGGGGAGGAATTACCCTACAAAAAGGGTCTGAGCCCCGAAACAGTAACAGGTAGGCTATTCCAGAGTTGAGGAAGAGAGTTGTAAGAATAGGCTCTTCCTCCTGTAGTGTTATTTGACTATATATATAATAGTTTAAATAGTCTGTAAGTTTTCGTTCACTATCTGAATTAGAGTTGTTTAGTTTCATGCAGTTAGAGCATTCCCAGATTTGCCATCAGTTCCAACATAAGTAATCAGAAACAGCAAAAAAAGAAAGGTCAATATTACCTCTATAGGGGCAGGAATAGAGAAATATCCTCATATATATATTGTCTAAAATGCCCAGACACCTTTTCTCTGCCGTTCTGTGCTAAAGAGAGGAAGCCTAGCATACCATGCAGAGACACTTTGTTTTTTTACTATTTACAGACACTGGAACTTCATAGACACATTAGACTGGTCTCAAGCACGCAAACACAATGGAGAACTGGCAAACGGTGAGGAAACATCTTCTGACTTTGATTAAAAAAAAGTGCTTTTTTGATTACAATCGTGAATGCTGCCTTTAAGTCTTTTTAAATGCAGTAGTCTCACCTTGAACCACATTTTATTGCTTGAAATGTGGTTTATCTCCATTGTAAGCCTGGTACTAAGCCTAAAAAACACACTATTTTAATCCTAACCCCTATTTGCAAAGCATAGTGACAATGTCAGTGTGTTTCAAAATTTCTACCCACAAATGACCACTTGCCAATCATATTCATGAACATGATGCATGCTGGGCTTTATTTCAGCTTTTTACTGAGGGGCGACCATCAGAAATGGAATTAAAAAGAATGCCACAATAATTTAGAGTATTATCTACGTTTTCATGTCTGTAAATTATATCTTATTATGGAAGTCCTGAGATGAGTAGATGCCAAATCATGCGTCAGAGCTGCGAACAGGGGACCGAGATGAGCTGGGGAAAATGGACTGTCCGAGGCCCAGTAATGGCTGGACATTAGCGCACAAACACACACACATCATCATCTGTGATGGACTCTGGGATTGATTTGACCCATGAAGGGCTTTGCTGCTCTAATGTGATGATAGATGGAGGTTAACGTAATATTTTTTTTCTTGCTGTATTTTTTATGCAAGTTTCCAAGGGTGTTTCAAAATAAGGTTACCAACTTTCTGAAATCAAAATAAAGAACGCAGGGCCCGGTGTGTATGTGTGTGTTGGTGAAAAGGGAGGGTTGGTATTGATGGGTAGAGTTTGAACCAGGACCCAGTATTACTTAGCCTTATTTTACTTATTTTGTACAACAGCTCTCTCTCTGTGTGTGTGTGTGTATGTGTGTGTGTTATTCAAATCCATGAGGTACTTTCTTATTCTGTAGTAAACAAACTCCATCTTAATTTCAGAAAATCCCCTACATTAACCTCACAAAATTAGCCAACCCTGAGTAATATTTTACACATAATCATGGTTGGTTATTAATTGTTTGCTCGCTAACATATCTTACCCCAAACAATCAGAGTATTGGTCAGAAGCTGACGCATCTAAAAGTAATGACTACTGACCCCTGGTGGTGAGAAAGAAAAGCCAAACCAACATTCTGGAACTGCTGCAATGTCAGCTGTTGTTTTATTCTCTGGCTGGTAACGTCACGCTGTCCGGTCAGAACAAATCTGGCAAAGTGCGAAGTGTGGAGGCGGTCAGTTTGACAAATAGCTCCAGGAGAGACTCTGTCTTTCCTCTGGACTTCAGAGTAGTGGTCAGGAGCAGTAAATCACTGGGCGAAATAGCATCACAAGGAACTACACTGAACGATCACTGTATTAGGAACACCTACATTGTATCTACACTCACTGCCCATTATATCAGCTCCAATGACCATACAGGGGCACAGTGTAGTTCTTCAATTACAGACTGTAGTCCCTGTGTTGCTCTGCATATTTTCTTATCCTCATTTCACTCTTTTCTTCAATAGTCAGGACCCCCACATGTATGACTTTGGTGGTGTTATGGCAAGCTGAATCCTTAATTGGTATTAAATATATCTTAAATTGGAATTCAACTAGTCAAAATGATATTTTCAGGTATCTGTACTCAAGCCATTGCGTGCATTACTCACTCCATACGCTGCCACGGTTGCCAGGTGTACTCGTTTTAACCAATTTTTGGGATTATTTTTCTGTAAAGTAGCTTACAAATATAGTTTTTCCCTCCTAGACTTCCCCACACAAATCAAAACCAATCATAACAACACCAGCCAATGCTCCATCAATGAGAAATATTCATAAGTTTAATTACATGTCAGGGACTGGGGGAATACAGAAAAAATATAACGTAGGGAAAGAGACTGGAAGATATATTCTTAACATGTGAAAAGAAAAAAAATACAAGTTTTGGGCAATCCCAAAAGGGCAACTACACTTTAGAAACAAGCTTTAAAAAGCAACTCACGACTACCAATATTTGTAAGTGACTTTACTGAAAAGTAATATGCAGACCTGGCAACTTTTACATGGCACGAAAATGTGTTTTAGCATTGGGTTTAGTCTGCAGCGCTGGCTTTATTTTGTAGCAGTGGCTTTATTCTGTAATATTGGCTTTAGTCTGTAGCACTGAGTTTAGTTTGCTGCAGTGGGTTTGGTTTGCAGCACTGGGTTTAGTGTTCACACAGAGTTAAGCCTGCAGCACTGGGTTTAGTTCACACACTGGGTTTATTTTCCTGCAATGAGCTTTGTCTGCAGGGTTAAATAAAAACATATTCATTAGAACCTTCACATGAAAACAAAACATGAATTGGTTTCTCTGCTTTTCATTTGCAAACGATTTAATTATCTCCCTCTCTCTCTATGTGTGTGAGTGTGTGTGTGTGTGTGTGTGTGTGTGTGTGTGCGCGCATGTGTCTGCTAACAGTTCCTGACATCTGATCCTGAGTAAGTGGGCCCACTTGTCCAGCTGGTCAGACACAGAGCTGAATAAAGCCACTCCTGATGAGTTGTGTATGAACTTTCCCTGCTTCTGTCCGCTACAGCGTAATGATGATAAATGAAGGTGTCCCGACCAGCGGCCATCTTTCCTTACCCCTGCGGTCAGCCTGTAATACACAGCTCGTGTTTCTGTGGGTTGAGCCTCCTGCACCTGATCAAAGCTGATTGGATGAAAGGAGACAGAACAGAGGGAATATGCAAATTAGGCCAGCTGAGATATCAGACGACATGAGAACTTCATTTTGATAACACTGCATTGAAAACAATGGAGAGGGGGTGGTTTCCTACCTTCTTCCAAAAGTTACATAGTGCTGTTTCTGCAGTGCTGAGCCCACAGTAGTGACAACAGAGGCTCTACTCTCCCCCTATTACACTTGAGTGAAGGATCACAATGATTTTGAACCTGTACAATTTAGATAACAATATTGCAGTGTTACTTTAAACTTTAGCTCTTCCCTGGCAGCACTCATCTGGACATAATGTTTTGATCAGAGCATTCCTACAATGGCAGGTGCTGTGGACACCTTTCTCTGGGTTCAAAAGTTGTCCTCCCTAGGACCATTTTGTTATGAACTTACCACTGCGTACCAGGAACATGCAACAAGACCTGCTGCTGTGGAAATGCATTGACTAAAATATGAACATGACAGTCAAAATGGCTTAAACCCTTATACTCACCCATGTCTCCTGCTTCCAAAGTCAAATTTGAATAACTAACTGATGAATTGCTAAAATACCTCACCCTCCAACAGGGGGCACTGTAACCAAATAATTACTGTTTTTCACTTCACGCATTGGTGATTTTTTAAAATTAATGTGTAATAGCCGAACAAAAAGGAACCGTTATTAAAAAAAATAGCAATGCAAACATTTTTCTCTGCAGTTCTGATGCCATATGAGCTGGATTTCTGTTAGTTTGATATAAACTCTATAAAACACATTGGCAGTGTTAAAGCACAGTGATGTTCACACGCACTGTGTGGACTGGAGCTGGAATTGTAAATGTCAGTTAACAGCAGTTCTCTGGTAAAACCAGAATATTTCTAAAGTGTGAGTGGAGGGTGGGAGTTATTGGGGGATAGCCACATTTAGGCAGCTGCTTGGGCTTTATAATCAGCTTTCAGGGAAAGTAACAACACTTCCCACCCATTCCCCCGCGTTCACACACACACACACACACACACAGAGGCTACACCCTCTCATAAACCCGCCCTTGTTAAAAGCTGCGGCCTTCCTTTACAGCTTGTGGTCCAATTTGTTTAGTATTTACTCTGTTGCTACTACTGTTTTATCCTCGCTGGGTAACTCTGTAAAACTCTCATTCATGTCTTTACACGCGTTTAATGAACAGAATGAGGTTGCGATGTTTACCTTGTTAAGTTCTGACGCGAAGGCTGGGAAAGCAGTGCTTTAAAAGGCACTTCCTCCCATTTTCACAATTTCATAATAATTTAGTCAGTGAGCTGTAAACAGCCCATGAGAGTGGTTCAGTGTGAAACGTACTAATAAGTAATAATATAAAGTATATGGTGCTTTTCTGCATGGGATTGGCTTTTCCACTAGAACAGCTCCTCCGCGAAATGGAGCCGGTGACGTCGCAAAACCCCATTTATAAAAGGGAACTATGGGCTTTGAAAACCACAACAATGCCAGTAATAAAATCAGGTGCTGTTTACTCGTTGTATATTTGCGTGTTTTTAGTTTAGCTGAGTCTTTATTTATTTGTTTATTTATTTATTGGACTGAACAAGGCTCTGCACCCAGTTCTCACAGATCAGTTTTCCTTGTTGTACGTTCGGCTTTCGACATTCTCGTTGCCCAGCAACACAGGAAACGTTTGTACCTCTTCAAACACCTCAGGGTAATGTTAGGAGCTGCCGTTGTGAGTCGAATATAAACGCTGCTTTTACAGTTGGCGAGCTTGTGCTTGAGCTCATCATGTCGTGGTGATTGACAGGTGTCTCTGCAGGGTTTACATGTCACAATTTAGTACCTACTCAGCTCGTTTGGAACCGTAAGCGAGCAGGGACTTAAAAAGAACGTGGTTGCAATGACCAGTTGCCTTCATTTGGCTAGTGGAAAAGAAAGCGAGCAGAGCCTACACTGCATGTAGGTTCCATGCTGTAGAAAAGCGCCAATATACTGTAGGGGTTTCCTAATAATATAAAAGTGATATAATAAAAGTTTGGTGGGACACATAATATTAAAGAACATATTATACCCTGTTTCTAAAAGTGAACACAGTCCTTTTAGGACTTCATAAAATGTCTGTGACGTTTTTGGTCAAAATATCACAAGGAACAATCAAAACAGCACTTCTCCTCCTATCTAGATCGACCAGTTTCAGTGCCTGTTCCTGTAAACTACAATGAGCCGCAGCTCAGGAGTGAGGTTCAAGGGGCAGAAGCTCTGGATTTTAGTCATTTTCACTTGCTTCTCTTTCTTCTCTATTCTTTGGAAAGACTCAGAAGTGCCTGCTATCCTGGTAAGATGCTGAATATAATCAGTACATTTAATTTTATTTCATGTTTTCAAACATGACAACTTAAAAGTTGGTGGAATTCCCCTCCAGACTAAAACCATCAACTTGAAAACCAAACATTAACAGAAGGTAAGATTTTCTGCACTTAACAGGCCAGGCTTTGCCCCCTTCAGCTGCTCTACAGAGTGTTTTACCATATTTTAGCCTTTAAAGACTTGACTAAGGCTCAGTGTGTAGTGAATATATTGCAGGAACAAAAGCATCAAGCTTAGTTTAACTCTCTCAAGTGTCTCATCTCATCTCTGACTCTGTGTGTGTGTGTATGTCTGTGCACATATCTTTGTCTGTAGAAGAGTGCGTTTATGTGCATAGGTGAATGTGTGTGTGTCAGTGTGAATACATGCCTGTACTGCTGAAATTGACTTCTCTTCTGGGTTAGTTCGTCCCTGTTTGCTGCTATATTTCAGATCTGACATCCTTGATTGATTGTTTCTTTTGCTATCAGTTTGTGGAGCAGTTATTATTGTCCAGCCATGAGGGATTGCGTCCACCTTTTTAACACTGTCTTCAGCTGGGCAACAGTCTGGAAAAATTATGATGTCTTTGTGAAGCTGTTTTCACTTTGAGCCCAAGCGTAGTATGTCAACCAAGACACGTTTGGTGTCTTAAGTAGGTTTACAGCCAAGTCAGCTCTCCTAGGACCTCAGGAGCTTAACTGAAGGCTGAGTTCATCCTTACTGGGCCTTGACATTGGGGAGGGAGGGTGTACATTAGGTTGTTTGCCAAACTTTAAAATTCCATCACCTTAAAGTTACATAAAGGACTGGCAAATCTACAGCCTTGTGTTAAATATAAGCCCAGAATGTAATAGAAATACACACACTGACATAGCAGTGAGATGCTGGTGGCAGTGATTCAGTACTTTTTCAGTACGTTGGGACCTCTGAGATCTACGGTCTGTAGAATAGATGAGTGTAAAGGGACTGGGTTTGATAAATGATGTCCTCCTACTCTGCATTCACACGTGGCTGCATACAGTATTTTAAATTTTAATAACTGTTCTCATAAAGATGCCAGACACTGAGTAATTATTATAGGAAAATCTTAAAGTATCAGAATAAAGCAGTGAAAAGAAAACGGGTTCTAGGACCACTATGGAAAAAGACTGGAAAAATACTGGCCATGTGCTATTTATGTTTGGAGAGTTTGGTCAACTGTAATGATAAATAATAATTGTCAACCAGTCACTCAAACACTCACCTGTGGACAGTTTCACACAGGCAATCCACAAAAAGGTTTTTGGAAAATGGAAGGAAGCCTACTCATACAGGGGGAGAACACACCTCACAGCCTCCCAGAAGCAAGGGCCTAACCCAAAATGCATGGACTTCTGAGCTCTGCGGCAGGGACACAACCTGCAGTGCTAGTGTGCTGCCACAGTAAAAGTTGTTGTTGAGCAAGGAAGGGGGACATGGACTGAAGTTCTGGATGGCTTCTGCTGGTGAAATTTGAAGCCAGACCCCCCTTTGCTAAGCAAAGACTTAGACAGTGTTGGAAAATGTGAAGTTGAGGTGGTAGTAGGGTGCGAATATTCGTCAAAGAAGGCGAGGGGAGATGAGAGTTTTTTCTCGTGCGATCCTGCTCGCAAACTTTAGTTTTCTAGTATGTACTGAACCCATAAAAACTGAAAGGGGAAGGTGAAGTCTTTGGGGAGGTGTTCAGGGTGGCTTATGAATACGTATGAAGCCCCACTGGAAATTCTCCCTATAACTTGCTTTAATATCTCTCTATGCATGTAGGCATTTATTAGATATTATTTAAGTCATTACTACTCATCTTTTAATGTAATTGATGCAGAATGAGGACTTTAGATAATGTCAAAGATCTGATTCCACTAGAAGCGTAGATTTCAGGCCCAGATTTGCTTGTAAGTGTGTGTTTTGCATTTAACACCGCAACTGCATCTCTGAGACAAAATCCAGATGTTGCCTGTGCTATGTTCAATCAGCTCTCTCTGCACATGATGTGAGCCGACGACTATGGAGACCTCTCAGACTACTGTGGGTTATACCAGAGACTTTACCCCCTCCACACTCAAATACACAGTCCAAATATCCTTCATCGATCAAGGGTAAGATGATACAGAGCCATTAAAATATAATATAAGTGTGAGGCCTTCCTCCATTTGGGCCGTCTGCAGAGCAGCCAGGTCAAATATATGATATTTTGTGGAGGTTATGAGAAATGGAAGGATTTCCAGCCTTGTTAATGTGAAGTATAAAGCGTTTCCCATCAGGTATGTGACTGCAACCCCTAGCCATTTTTACTCCGAGACACTTATTCCAAAAGTGTGTGGACACCCCATATGTTTAGTGAATTCATTTACTTTAAAGGAACTCTGTAGTAGATAGTACTTTTCCCACTTAAAGGAAACAATCTGAATTGTTTTCTGAAAATAAAGGAAACAAACAAAAAAAAGAAAATGCTGAAAGATGTTGGCGTATACAGTTTTATTCTGTTTCAGAGCAGAAATTAGGTTATGTTCCTATGCTTTCTCCTCGACAGCTGTTTGGATTCTAAACACTCTGGTTTTCAGATGTCTCGGATGTGTGCAGGATTTTTCCGGTCAGTTTCTCTGATCTGTGCACCTGCGGCAGATGGGAAAGTAGCGTGTGTTTCTCTCATAAAGCTTGGACTAATCAGCACAAGCTGTATCAGCCTTCCTTCTAACGTAATATCATGCTGTCTTCTGTCCTTATAGCTCACATGTTTCTGAGTATTTTTTCTTACACTCACAGTGAATATTATAAGCGTTGTGTGTGGATGTCTGCTAGGTAAGTTTTTTTCTAAAGTGGAAGGTATTAAAGGCAATGTTCATGATTTTAATTAAAAAAAAACACACATTTTATAAAATTTTGAGGATTTTTCCTCACCATTTGCTAGCTCTCCATTCTTTGTGTGTTAGAAACTGGTCTAATGTGTTTACGAAGCCCTGGTGTCAGTAAATGGGTAAAAAAATAGTGTCTCAGTCAAACATGTTAGGCTCTCTCTCTCTCTCTCTCTCTCTCTCTCTCTCAATCTCAGCTAATAGCAAAGAAAAGGTATTTGGAGTTTTTTAGACCACTGAAAGAACTCTAGACATTGAAAAGCACGAACTGAGACGAGGATATTGCTCTATTCCTGTTCCATAGGTGTGGA
Organism: Hoplias malabaricus; assembly: GCF_029633855.1. Taxonomy (NCBI): domain Eukaryota; kingdom Metazoa; phylum Chordata; class Actinopteri; order Characiformes; family Erythrinidae; genus Hoplias; species Hoplias malabaricus. The sequence goes on from NC_089810.1 coordinate 29,907,546, forward strand.
ATGTTGACTTTTGTTGTTTCAGATTACTTAAGGTGGAAACATCTCAAACATGCGAAATAGCAAACTGCAAAAGTTCAATGTTCAAAAGTAAAGTCACACAGCTCCAGGGACCTGGAGGTTGTGGGTTCGATTCCCGCTCCGGGCGACTGTCTGTGAGGAGTTGGTGTGTTCTCCCCGTGTCCGTGTGGGTTTCCTCCGGGTGCTCCAGTTTCCTCCCACAGTCCAAAAACACACGTTGGTAGGTGGATTGGCGACTCAAAAGTGTCCGTAGGTGTGAATGTGTCTGTGATGGACTGGCGCCCCCTCCAGGGTGTATTCCTGCCTTGTGCCCAATGCTTCCAGGTAGGCTCTGGACCCACTGCGACCCTGAACTGCCTAAGTGGTTACAGATAATGAATGAATGAATACAACTTACAGACAGGTTTCAACCTATTATGAACAATAGTCATTTTTCTCTCCCCTCTAACATAACGTTCTACGTTAAAAGTCATGGAGCTAAAGAAGCCAGAGGGAACAGAATTTCCCCAGATTTACAGACATCCCCTGTATTGGGTTGTTGTCCTCTTTGGTTGAAGTAATAGCTTCTATTCCTCTGAAAGGGCTTTTGACTGTAAATATTTAATGGCCATGAGTACATTAACATGGTCAGGTTTTATATCACTCCATCTCTCACCTCGAGTAACTTGTTTGTGAAAGGAGCATTTTCCCCTTGTGTCCGAATATGTTTCTTCCAGATGCTCTGGTTCCCTTACAAAATTCAAGGACATATGTTGATTAGTGGATGGGCTGTGTGAAATCATCCACAGCTGGGAGTGACTGGATGAGTGTGAAATTGTCCACAGGTGTGAGTTTGTGAGTGACTGGGTGAATGTGAGAATTCCAGGTAGGTTCCCATGGTGACCCTGACAAGGAAGACGTAGCTGTAGAAAATTCATGAATTAATAAACTGATGGATGGAAGGACAAACAAACAAACAAACAAATAAATAAATAAGGGTATCTATCTTAAAGCTTGTGTCCTGATGAAAACCTTGTCTTTGGAGAATTACAGAGAATTATTTTCCAGGGATCATTCAACAAAAACAACCAAATCATAATATAAATGATACTGTATAATGACATTAGTTTGGCAGAACTCGGTTTCACTCTCAAGCAAAGCTGGACATTGAAGGCTGCTGTCCAAATCCAAATCAAACTCAAAAGACACTCAAAACCATTCAGTCTGTTATGGAAAATAAAGATCGCCACAAAAAACAGCTCTGATTAAAATCTCTTGTGATTTTCCCTCTGCAAACCCTGTCATTCTTAGAAATTGTTGCTATGTTTGACATGCATTCAAGCCCCATGTCAACAGTGGAGTCTTCAGTGACTGACACAATGTAGTCCTGATTAAATATTCAGAAATGAGCAGACAAATCTCCACCATAATTTTTGGTTACATGAAGGCTACATGAAAAGCACTGTTCTCATGGCAATCCAAAAATATATCAGCATTTAGTATTTAACCTGTTTTAAATGAACAACAAAATTATTAAGTCATTTTATTTATAGCAAGTGTCATGACCGTATTAGGAATTCTTGGTCTGAGAAGGTTTTTTCAATGGGAATGTCACATCACATCTAGAGTTTGAACAGCAGCGTGTCCTGATGCATACATGACAGCAACAAACTACCACCCATATCAACCATGACACTGCCCAAACCCATTTTTTATTTTTACCTCTACCCCTTCTTTTGGAGTGTCATCCGTCCCCTTAGAACTGAGTTATTAGGTCCTTCAAGGGCTAAGGGTCATCAGCAGCTCTGCGAGTCTGCAGTGATATCAGAGGAGCCATACAGTGCTGCAACTATGATGCTGGACTTTAATTAAATTTAAAATATCATATGCCTTCAGACTCCAAAAGCATCATGACCCTGATCTGGATATGCGGTTATAGACAACGAATGAATGAATGATTGTATGATTGAATGAATGAATATGCCTTCAGAAGTCTTCAATTATCATAAATCACCACATTCTTATGTGACATAAACTGAATTCAGATTCTTATTCAGCAAATTAGAAACTTCCAGTTCCTCCTTAAATGTGTGGGTTTACTTAATTGCTTTTGCGACCATCTTGCCACTGATTCACAAGGTATTTATAGCACTCTATTTGAAGGGCCATATAACTCTAACCTTTCGCCCTACCCCTCTACCACAGTGAGAATTAAGACAATATGGCCTAAGCAAAATGGGGGAATATGGCAGAGGTAAGAAATATTAGGGGCAATTTTTTCATTCCAAAGCTCTGCGTCTTTTAAGGTGGAGTGGTATGTTAGAGTAAGAAACCAGCTGTAGCTTGTTCACAACTAGTTTAACTTTTGTGTAATTTTTTATTCACTAAATTACCACATAATTTAATTTTAACATGTAAAATATTTTGGTATCAGTTTCATGTTAAGTAATTTGTCACAGCAAAAATAAGTCAATATTGCCCACATAGGGAGCAGAAGCAGAGCAACATCATCATATTTTTCATGCTTTTCAACATTCAGAAATCTCTCCACCACCCAAATGTCTCCAGATGCTGTTCCTCAGACAATGATTCACAGAGAAAAACAAGTCTAAGCCATTTTGGACCAAGAACATTATTTCCCCACCCAGGGCTGCCTAGGAACAGTCAACTAGAAAACAGACCAGAGCAGCAAGTGGTGAGACAGGGCCTTTACTTTACCACATATTAGAACATATAATGGGATAGGATTTTTCCCATTGAGAAAAGCTGCCCAGATTTCCTAACATGGGCATGACACAAAGCACAGAATGAAACTCTACTTGAGAGGTCAATTGAGACAGAGCTTATGTTATGCAACTGCATATGAAACGAAATTTCCAGCCATTGCATGTATTCCTGTCCTTAATTATGCTGATAAATAAATTGTGCCATTTTTGTTTATGGATACATGGTTGGAGGGAATAGTTGGATGTTCCAGTATTGCTGAATTGTGACCAATCACGTATCAGACGCGCCTTTCTGCAATCAATGTCAAACAAAGGGGAAAACACATGGGCCAGGCTTGCTTCACTGCTGTAAGTCATTTTCTGACAGTTCTGGATGAAGGAGACACTCCAGAGACATTAGGGAAATTGATAGTGACCCAATACAGGAAAGAGTAACTGGACCTCTCTGTTCTTCCCTGTGATGCTAACTCATCATCGTCTCTACTTTCATCTGAACCATTCTTGTTCTGTAATATTTGGGATGCTCGGCCTGAATTCATCTCATGTTGGAGCAGCAAGTCCACCCATAAACACAGCCGTAAGACATTTACCGCCAGTCTGTGAAGTCAATAAATACATTATAAATATTTTTTTCACTTCCAGCATCAGCCCTTTATATCACATTCTTACACACATTCAGTAGTAGTAAGCTGCTGTATTCATATTACCTGAGCTGTCTTTCAACAGTGGAAACATGGAAACAAACCACCTGTGGAGAGTTAAAGACCTCCTTATCTTATATAAGAGATCAGAGTCATCCAAAAACAAATGTTGTTAGGTGGATTGGCGACTCAAAAGTGTCCTTAGTTGTGAATGTGATAGTGTGTGTCGCCCTGCGAAGGAATGGCACCCCCTCCAGGGTGTTTTCCCGCCTTGCACCCAGTGATTCTGGGTAGGCTCCAGACCAACCGCAACCCTGAACTGGATAAGCAGTTACAGACTATGAATGAATGAATGAACCTCTTGAAAAGCGTAATATTCCTGACTGGAAGCTACCGTTCTTTGCCACGGTACAGCCAGCGTGAACAAGGTCTGTACAGGCTTTGTTTACGTGTGTGTTTTAGCTTCATTTATAGATGGCTCTGCCCACATCCCTCTTTGGGAAACATATTTATCAGACATAATGCAGAAAAAAACAAGGGCAACTAAAACCCCAGAAACCCAAGCTGGACAAACTTTGCCGGGCGAAAGCGTGGGAGCTGAGAGCAGTCTGGTGAATGTGGTCAGTGATAATGAACCAGGGGCTTGCCATTCTTGCTGTGGTCCTTAATAATGGATATAATATGCATTTATTCAAGCAGAAATAAAACAAAAGTATCTTTTTAATTTAGTGTATTCAGTGTGGAGGGGTAGAGTGGAATGTGTGTGGTGAAGCTTTATGTGAAATTTTGGTTCTGGGGCAGAGAAATAAAAACATTCATAACTTTTGATGCAGGTTAGAAAATATAAAATACATTACCCACATAATTTTAACAGACTTTAAAAGTGCACTATCCAAGATTTTGCCAGCAGATGTGGCACTAGCATCTCAGAGCCAAACATAAACAGTAAATCTGCAATGCCCTTCTTACAGTCTGGCACTTTTTTCCACCTTAACACCACTTCTGAAAGCTGAAGATGTCACACTAATACACTCACAACACATAATACCCATAATAGCTCACATTATAATGCCAGTCAATATATATATATATATTACAAACATTGTGTTTTAACACTGATAAGTGTAAATAACACTGTAAAAAGTAAGTAAAGTACCCTGAATGTAAGTAAGGAACTGCCCTGAATGGAAACGACACAGAGGGATGCTAACTTTAGAAGTTAAATTTAAAATAGCTGGTAATTTTCCTGACATTTTGCTTAGAGAAAGATTCATATAGGCGGTGTCAGTCTTGTTGGGGAAGGCAAAACAAACATGGGGAGGGCCCAAGTTTCCACAGAGAAGGGCTGAGGTTAAAAAAAAGGGCTTGAGAACGGCAAAACAGAGAAAAGTGTGGCTCATGTGCTCATGACGCCTTAAATCCACTACAAATTTACATTGAAATGAGTCATTTAATGATATATAAACATATTGTCATACAAAATATTATAATATAATATAATAATAATAATATATATATATATTAAGCAGTGTCTTTTTGGAAGAGTTAAAAACGTTATCAGCATTGTTTTAAATTGTTACTCTCTTAAATATTAGACAGACTATTAAACTATTTTGATAATAATATATTTTGAAATGGACTATCAAAAACACGGAGAAAGCAGGAAACAAGAATAAAAGTCAAGAAGCATTAACTTTAAAAATGTCAAATAAAACATAACATAACAAATATATTAATAAATGATAATCATTATTATCCTCATTAGCGCCCCCCGTAGCCGTTCCGTGTAGTTGCGGGATTGGTGACGTCACCGTCCTGATCAGCTGTGAAGTTTCTGAAGAACTTCAGCGGGTGCTTTAGCAGCGCGCGCACACGGCACCCAGTACACACACACACACACACACGCAAACGCGCAGACACAAACATGCAGCACGAGCTCCATCTCTATTTAATTTAATTAAGCTCTAATTAATCCGGAATTAACCTGGAGTTAAGCTCCAATTAACCTTCATCACGCTTATTCAACTTTAAAGCCTATTTATTTTTTGCTCTCGCGCTCCTGCGACATGTCCCGGTGTCCTCGCGCGCCTCTCGCGAACTTCGTGCTTCTCGGTGTTTTTCTGCTGCGCGCGTGCTCCGCCAGGTAAGGGCTGTGTGTGTGCGTGCTTTAAGAGATGATGAAGACATCGACTTAGAGGAGGATAGTGGGTTTATATTCAGACCCGCTGTATGTAGTGAAGTGTCACTCTGCTCTCTCTCTCTCTCTCTCTCTCTGTTTTGCTCGTCTGCGATGGTTATATGTTGTTGACAGGATGTATGTCTGTGGCGTTTTTAACCTAAACAATGATCCCAAACTTAGAGAAAAGGAGGAAAGTGATAATGAAAGAATGAAAGAAGATTTAGACCGATGTGTATTAATCCTGAGTGTTTAGACTTTCAGCAAATTAAAGATATTGACCTGATTTACTGAACACTTGAATCCCAAGGAGGTAAAACATTTTATTCTGAATGTGACATATACAGTGACATATATTTTCTTTTGTCCGCTTTTATTGTCTGTTTTGTCTGATCTTGACTGATCTTCCTATTTTAAAAACAACTCAAATAAATGATTTCTCTCACAGTGTTACTTAGGAACTTTGTTAGTCTGTAAAATTACTGTCATCTCCAGGAATTATTTAGATTTATGAAGAAAGCTTACAAATATTTACCTCTTCTTCTGGAGAAGAGAATGAAATGCGCCTTTAGGGAACACGACTAGACTACAGAACCACCATTCTACTTCAAAGCTACATTTACACTATTTGTACATTTAATGACAATGAAGTATCAGTGCCAGACTGACACTTCATCATGGTTGTGATGTTGTCAAAGCACTCTTATTATTATTGGTTAGGATTTAAATGTTGGTTTTGCAGGTCACTTTTCAATTTTTTAAAACTATTTTGAGTTATTCCCTTTTAAACCTAAAATATCTTCCAGATTTCTTTTTAATATTAAAGTAATAACACCTTTATTTGAGGACATAGTTGGGCTTCTCTTGTGTTAATCCCCTGCTCTAGTCGTGGGAACACTCTCTCAGTTCTGCATGAGTAAATACACAGATGCACTTTGACGTTAGAGGCTTAAAACTTGGAGGTAGTGACCCTCAGTGTTGTAACTATGCTCTTTAAAATCTTATGAAACCTCTCCTGCAATCAGCTTCAGTTTCTTTGCACTGTACATTCTGTACGAATCAGTAATAACATAAGGGCTGACTTTCAAAACTGATTGAAGACTTCTTTTTTTATTATTATGTGATATACATTAGCTATGTGGGCTTCACATGTAAATGAAATATCATTGTTGCATTTTATACCTAAATATGCAGCTTTAAAATCATTGTGATGCTTCACTGACCTGTAATATGGAGAATAGAGTCGATGTCATTGCTAGTCCATGCTCAGCACTGCAGAATCTGCCCCATGTATCTTTAGGTGGAGGGTAAGAACATAATCAAGGTTCCATTCCATGTGTTGCAGTCACATGATTTTTTTGGTGGGGGGCAATATTAGTGACAGATTGTATGGTTTCAGAGCACAGCACTTATGTAAACAGATGGGAAAGACGAATAAATGTATCTCATGCACAGCTTCTCTCCCTGCACTGGAGAGAGTCTCACAGCACTCACAAGCAGAGAAGCCCACCATCTCTTCGCGTCAAAAAGACCATTCAAATCTGTTAGCCACATTAGCATTTTCATCATATGATCTAATTGAAAACTGTTAGCACATCAGACTCAGAGTGTGTATGAGGCTTAAAGTTTAATAAAGCAGTTCCCCTTGTCTGAAAATATCAGTGATTAGTGAGAGATGTTTCCATGCTGCAGCGTAGCCGAGGCAGAATCCCAAATGTCTCACTGCACCCTCTGTAGGCCACAAAATATCGGTTATAAAATAACAGCTTCTGCACTCGTTTAGTTTTTAAGTGAGCTATAAGGTTCACATCTCCCTGCTGAATTTGTTTCTAATTACCCTCTGGGTGCAGTATTATTAGTTTAATATCTGTGATGTGCACAATGTAGAAAGATTGTTGCTATATTGTGGGTGAGGCTTGAGTACCTCTACTGACTGACAAAGACGACCTGAACCCTATTTGACTCAGCATGATCCTACTCAGCTCAGCAAATCTGGTACCTGGTACCTAGAACCAGGTGATGTCATCCAGTTCCAAACGAACTGAGTAAGGACTAAATGTGATGTGTAGACATTGCATAGTGATGATTGGCCAGAGAGACTTGTCAATCACAATAAAATAATATGCAATTATTTGTCATTGTACAATGAAATGTGTCTTCCGCATTTAAGCCATCTGTGGTAGTGAACACACACACATACACTCACTATTGCACTAGGGGCTATGAACACACACCCAGAGAGGTTCAGTGCCTTGCTCAAGACCAGTACCAAGCCTAATCCTCTAACTATTAGGCCAAGGCTGACCCTGTGGTAAATAAAGACATCCTGCAAAAATTAGCCTCTTGTAAAATCTCCAAGCTACAGCAGATATAGTGGACAAGCAGTGACCAAGTGAGTAGAGCAGAGTACAGTCAAGTAGAGTAGGTACCATGCAGTGGAAAAGCCAAATTAGACAGTAGCCGGTCTGCATTGTGTCATATCCCAGCATTGAGATTGAGAAGAGAAGACAGACTTGTCTCTGATGTCAATTTACAGGTCAAGTTGCACTCATTCTTGCTTTATTTTCCTTTATACTTATTCTTTATTTATTTATAAGCCTAGATTAGTGGCTAAGCTAATGGTTAGAATTGGCACCACAAGGATTCCCAAGGGTTCTATGTGGTAACACTTTGGTATCAACTTGAGAGATTGTTGATGAATGAAAAAATAAATAAAAGACTGCAGAAGCAAAGGGACTTTACACAGTGCTACAGAATACTGCATAAAAACCAAAACCAATCAGAGTCCAGATTCAGGATGAAATGCCTTCTCAATTTCACCATGAGTCATGACTTGTGTGAAACTGTACCAATGGCACACAGTGGATGTTACAAAGTGAAGTTTGTGTGTTGATATGAATGAAATGATTCTCCTTTGTTCAACGCGATTGAGATCCTTCTTGAATGGGTCATCTGATCTGTGCTCTATAACCTCTGCAGTAATTCAGTAATTAGCCCTTTACTTTCCTCCTGCTCTGACTATCTCTGTCTCTCAACGGCCACTAATCTGTACAACCCCACCTCTAAACTTAAGCCAGATCAGGTCACAGTGTCGGTTCTCTCTCTCTCTCTCTCTCTCTCTCTCTCTCTCTCTCTCTCTCTCTCTCTCTCTCACACACACACACACACACACACACCCTCCTTCACTAACTCACACTCTTCACTAACTCTTTTTCTTTCTATCTCGCTGTCCAGTGAAAAACATGTATCTCCATTTTTGTTGAATTTTTGTTTACTACATCATTCAAACACAGCAGCTGTCCTTCACATTGTGTAAAAATGTCCTAATGATTGGACCAATAGAAATGCTCCACAATTACTTGGTATTATTATTATTATTATTATTATTATTATTATGAATAATAATATTATTATTATAATTATTATTGACCTCAATTGAAATATAAGGATGTTTCCTTTTTATTTTTGTTTCATTATTTATTACAATTTGCACAGGGGTTGGAACAGACATGTTCACATCCCACTGCACTCTTTTAAAGGCATTTTTGGACCTAATGCTTTGGCATAAGTCTAAATGATATGTGTTGTAATATTCACTGTTAACATTTATTAACTTTTTTGGCAATAATGAATATTTATTTAACCTGAGCCTTTCTATCTGTCCTTTTTGACAGAGAAGAGTGTCCTGATAACAAGATTATAACAGTGGAGTACCCATGTACCAGAGCTGGAGGCCAGACTAGCACCTGTCTCAGGTAAGATCAAGCAGCATGTTCTCCTTTGCCACAAGAAACGGCCTTCACACTTCTTGGAAGACTTCAGTAGATGTTGGAACATTTCTGTGTGGAATGGATTGCATTTAAACACATAAATCTTTTTGAGGTGAGGTTCTGATGATGGATGATTAGGACTGGATCACCAATGCCACTCAGGAATTCAACAGAAAACATCCTCCTTTGTGTTTCTGGATTATGACACTAATCAAATTCCTATCTGCCCTTCAGTGCACAGGGTCTTGGGGAGCACACTTATGAAGTATCCAGACTTTGATAAAGTCCATTCAAGGGTGGTTCTCAGAGCCAGAGTGAAAACAGGCTAGTGTTCACTTCAGGAGAGTTATCAGAGCTCCATCTCTGCTCCTGTCCAATGCTACATTAAGAGAAAGAAGCATCTGCTTACTGTCCACCTTTAACTCCACCACACTCACATCACACCACTGGATTCAGTAGGTAGGAAATTCTCGGGATGGGGGGTTTTTCTTGTTTGTGCTCTCTGTCCCTCTCTCTCTCTCTCTCTCTCTCTCTCTCTTGCTCTGTCGTTCTCTTTGTTTCTTGATTCTGATTCCAATTACTATTGCGTGAGAGTCAGTATGACCAGAATATTTTAAAATTAGCAGAGTTTTCAGTTCCAAACCCAGTCCCAAACGTGTGCCCATACCAAGGATAATTATGCTTTTGTTTTTAGTTTAACATACTTTAAGCACTGACTGGTCAATATATTGGCACCTAATCTGCAAAAACATCCTTTTGCTCTGTGCTGGAGGTCAAGCCAAACCAGAAAAATGGTAGAAACATTCTACCTGTGTTTGTTTGTGTTTCCTCCAGGAGCTCTGATTTCCTTTCATGATCCAAAAACACATGTTGGGAGGTGGATTGAAGACTCAAAAGTGTCCATAGGTGTGAGTGAATATGTGAGTGTGTGTCGCACTACGAAGGACTTTTGCCCCCTCCAGGGTGTGTTCCTGCCTTGTGCTCAGTGATTCTGGGTAGGTTCCGGAATGACCACGACCCTGAGTTGGGTAAACGGTTGCAGACAATGAATGAATTCATTGAATGATACACAAACAGAAATCATTTGACCAAGTTTTAGATTTAGCAACACAAATTTAGCAGCACTGTTTTCTCATTTAAATAAAGTGTAACAAAAATACACCCAAACAAACCTGTGCATGTACATCTTATTAGTGTTTATGTTTAACAAGGAATTAGTAATCATAATTTTAGATATGTTAATGTTGTTGTTTTTGTGCAAATACCTTTTACTACAAGACAAAATTGAGGTCCATTTTTAAGAGGCATGTTTATTTCAACTAGCTCCTTGGGCACAAAGTGACAAAATGTTATAGAGAACTGTTAAAGGTGGAAAGACGCTGTGGAGGAAAAGGGCACTCAGATAATATTACGGCACTGTTTAAGGTGGAATGGAGCAGCAAGTTTGTAAGAATGCTATTTTTTTGCGCAAGATGTCTTGTTAGTTGTTAAAATGAAAAGAAAAGAAATGAAATGAAAACCACATTTCTACACACACGCCAAACAGCATGTTTTTAGAAACATCAACTTCAGCTGCTTTAGCTCACAGTTAGCTGAGTTTTCATGAGCTCCAGTGTGGTACCCAATATCACATACCTGTCTTGATTTCACCTCCCCTGTTTTGAGGGTGAGTTACCAAAGCTCTGTCACTGTGCCATGTTTCTCCTCACACAAAACAAATACTTCACGAGAACCCTGTGAAACAGAAGCAAAATCACATCAATGAGCAGTTCCTTGGAAAACTGGACATCATAAACATAATTTGAGAGAGAGAGAGAGAGAGAGAGAGAGAGAGCAGGGTGGGGTCAGTGGCCATCCATCTCTGTGTTACATTAACTTATAAAGGCCTGTTAACTTTAATCAGACTTTCCCAGAGCCTTGTAAAGACACCAGTGCATTTACATAAAAGTCTCCATAAAGTGGAGCAGTGTATTTGAGCATGCTTAGATTTCTTTTGAGATGCTGATTAATGGCAGCTTGGTCTCAGATTGAGCTCATTCACCCGGAGCGTCTGATTCAGAATGTTACTGAGTCATCACGTGTAATTTAGACCAGAACTGTGGGCAAATTTGTATCTGGTTGGAATGTGTGCTCAAATATCCTGCAATTTTTCATCGTTGTCACCTAACCAGGTCTGCAACTGGCATATGATGTTTGTTGTAATCTTTATTCACTCCCACTAACCAAGTCTCTCCTAAATACTTTTCAAACATGTGCTCAACATTAATATTAGCATTAATATTTCGACTCTGTTAGCTAAGGGACATTGTGCTGAGTGACAAGGAAAAGAGCGAGATAGCAAAATTATAGTCTATTAAAAGAACACTAGGTAGTAATTTTTTAACCTTAAAATTACAACTTCAAAAATCATTGTGAGGCTCCATTGACCTGTAGCAGGGAGAATAGATTCTCTGTTCTTTCTACTCGAGGCTCAGCACAGCAGAAGCTGCACTAAGTAACATTAGGAGGAAGGTAGGAAACAATTCTGAGGATGGTTCCTCACCATTTGCTAGCTCTCCAGTCTGTTTGTGTGCTTGAAACAGGTCTAATGTGTTTACAAAGCCCCAGTGGCTGTAAATAGGTTTAAGAAAAAAAACAATGTGTCTCGGTCTGGTATACAAGGCTTTCTCTCTCTCTCTCTCTCTCTCTCTCTCTCTCTCTCTCTCTCTCTCTCTCTTTCTTTCTCTCTCTCTCTCTCTCTCTCTTTCTCTCTCTCTTTCTCACTGCATGGCAGAGGTATGGCATCTGGTGTTTTTTAGACAATGAAGAGAAAAATAATTATTGTAAAGCATGAACCGAGATAAGCTCTATTGCTACTTTATAAGTGGATAATATTGACATATTTTTGCTGTTTCTGATTACTTAAGGTGGACATGTCTCCACAATTAGGAGATGGCTAACTGCAAACTAAACAGCTTGACTTACAAAGGGGTTTCTGTGGTAATTCAAACAGTGAATAAAAAACTTAAAGACTTACGGAACTTAAGTTAAAGTTCATCCAGGTACATTCCTCATCCAGGTACATTCCTCAAATATATTGTTCCACTTTAAAAGACGCAGAGCTTGTATACAAGAAATTTGTTCTAAGAGGCCATCTAGTGGCATATGGTGTGATTTCAGCTGTAAAGGGAATGTTTTAGAAAATGCTTAATCATGAGTGCAACAGGCAATCTGTTCAGCTGGTTTAACTGAATGCCCCTTGTTACACGTTTGTTTTTTATTATTATTTGTCTGTAAATTTTGACTTTCAGTACACTTTTGTGACATGTGAGATGTAATCGAGGTGGAATATTAAGTGAAAAAGTCAGTCTTAATGTTATGACTGAAGTAGTTGTTTATAAATTAGACATTAGCTTTGTTTAGTACAATAACTAACCTGTTTAATGTGAGCATTTAGGACTATTTGTGTTACACCATGCTGTAGGAAATGGGTATACCATTTATTTATTTTATAATTTACATTTTATTTGTAGTTTTACAAGATATATCAAGATCTTCCTCTAAATAACAAAAAGCAATCTTTATTGGAGGAATCAGCAAGTTAGCTGTCTGCCTAGTGATACAGTGGAGACATGTTACAAGGGCTGAACAGCTTCTGAACATAAACATACCAGAGAGAACATCATTTCCCTACAATCTTAGATGCCCTGTTTAAGCTGCACGTGATCTAATTTCTTGCAGTGAGATAAAACTCAGATGGCATCATGCGTTCACACTTTTTATCCTTTGATAATTTGGACTGTGCATGAGAAGACCTTCACACATGTAGCTCATAGCTGTTTTCCAAAGCAAAGAGGAGCTTTATCTTCATAAGTGAGTAACTTTAAACACACATAAACATGAGTTAGCCTTTCCTCATTGTCCTTTACAGTTTTAATCAACTGGAGTACCTGCAAAGTGTGTTTATTTACAGCTGACAATATCCATGCTGAGGTATACTTCTGTTTAAACAAAACATGATGAATAAAGATTTGGGACACACATGACCTTCAACTAAAAAGTGGTGTGCCTCTTTTAGAAGAAATTAGTTAAATATCAGAACTATCAGCAAAGTTTACACAAGCATGATGTTCCGCACTGTAAAAAATCGGGTAGCAGCGCAAATCTGGTAGCGACTGGGTGAATAGGACTTGTTACATTTAGTTTATGTCCACAAAATGTGAGTGTGGTAATTTAAATGCCCAGAGATTTGATGTTATAATAACACTGCATTAATTGTTTAGCTGTGTCTGTCTTGTTAAATTTGTGTGGGTTATTGTTGAGGTATGTTTGTGTATGAGAGAGAGAGAGAGAGAGAGAGAGAGAGAGAGAGAGAGAGAGAGAGAGAGAGAGAGAGAGAGAGAGAGAGAAAGAGTGCAAAGGAGGACAAACAGAAAAACAGCAAATTTTTGTGGCAAGGGGTATTTCCCAACCTTTTTGCCGGAGGGGTTTTGGGACATATAGTACTCTTCGGGGCCTCTGATGGTTTAATTTCTGTCAGGACTCATTTCTGCATATTGTTGTGCATACATTTTTCATCCATTTCATGTCTGGTCTGAGGTCAGATGAACTAGGGGGTAAACTTATGTGAACCGAGTTTAAAGTTGTACTGACTCTTGACTGTCACTAGTCTCCAGCTGGGTTCCAGAATATACCTTGTTCACTGTAGGGATTTAAAAAACACCAAGAGCACTCTTATAGTTCTATAATGTTCTGTACTATGTAGTTTACAACATGTACACTATTAGGTACAAAATACCCATAATTCACTTTGTTGACGGCATGTGACCAAACTGTGTGGTGTTATCCCTCAGTATAATTTACATCAACCCTGAATTCTGTTCCCTATTACAGTGTCCCAGTCTTATAATTTAAAGCCAATGTAGACGACTCTAGAGACTACTGTTCTCACTTCAAAGCAAACTCCATTTCCTGTTTTTGTTCATTCAGAGGTTTTGCGCCTTTTAAGGTGGAATGATGAGTAAGTAGCTGATTGTACCTTGTTCATGGTTAAAGTCTGTATGATTTTATTCACTGTTTGAATTACCACAGAAACTCATTTGCAACTCAAGCTGTTTAGATTTGTAGAAATTTTGGTATGTGTATTTTTTCTTGAAAAGTCAGCAGTCTTCTAAATTTGGAGTCAGTCCCAGCTGACTTAAAAAAAAAAAATCATCTAAAGATTTTTCCTCACCATTTGCCAGCTCTCCGGTCTGTTTGTGTACTCGAAACTGGTCTAAGGTGTTTACGAATCCCCATTGTTTGTAAATGGGTTAAAAATCTAAGTGTCTTGTCCAGTATGCTAGAATTACTTTTTCTCTGCTCACGGCAGAAAATCTGCATTTTGGAGGATTTTAGACAATAAAGAGACATCCAAACATTAAAAAGCATCAACAAAGATGAGGATATTGCCCTATTCCTACTCCATAGGTGGGTGATATTGATTTAATTTTTCTGTAAAATGTTAACTGCATGAAATTAAACACAGACCTAAAATGGCAAATGAGTTTCTGTGGTAATTCAAGCAGTGAATTAAAACTTACAGACAAGTTAGACTTCAGTCACGTAAAATACCAGTCACCCCCCCACCCCCGAAACATACTGCTCCACCTTAAACGATGGGGAGCTTCTGAACATTAAACAAACCAGAGAACAGTGTTTCCCCACAATCATAGACATTCCCTTTGAGTAATACATCTGTAATGGCAAATACAAGTCATTATTACCCACATATGGAGCAGGAACAGAGCAACATGCTCAAAAACACTGACAAACACTGGACATTTTTCCAGCATGCAAACAGCCCAGAGAGCTAGCAAATGGAGGGAAGTGTTGTTCTCTTTTGGAGTTTACCTTGATTTAAATAGTGTTTATAGCTCTCCCTCTCTATTCAGAGAGATATGATGTCCGGTTTAAGCAGAAATTAATGCCTAGAGTTGCTGCCAAGATGCTCAGTAGTGTTCCTAATTTTACAGTGTAGTAAGTGTACCTGTAATACTGTTTTATTATCTTCTCCAATATATGGAAAAATGATTAGGGATCATTTTGTAGTCTTCTGTGTAATGTGCTCTTGACTCTGTAAAGTTGGCAATGGTATTTAGGAAAATATTTTGAACCCTATTGCGATACGTTTTTTTTTTTTTCTTTACCCACAATTTTCCTTTCACACGTTCTCCAATACTTCTAGGCTTCCAGAGGGACCTCTGTGGTGGGAGGTTTATCCACTCAGTCACAGGCCATTGCTGACCTCTAAGTCTCTGTCCTTTCACCACTGTTGAAATCAAAACAGAGACTAACTCTGATATTCGTGTGTGGTCAGACTCTCAGGTGGATGATGTTTTATATTATTTGTAGTCGTATAAATGATCCTGGGTTAAAGAGTTCTGACTAATGGGTATGGTGGCATGATTTGAGTCATTAAGACTTTCATACATTACCCAAAGCAGTAGTTTGTCTCAAACATGTTTGAGGTCTGACGTTTGCTTCTTTAGTCCTTATTAGTTCTGTTTAGGAGAGAACTCCCGTGTTAAAAAACATGAACCGAAATGAGGATTGTCATAGTCGTTCCCTTTAATATAGAGGACTGTTGCCAAACTTATTATGTAGTTAATTCTCAGGCAGTTATATAAATGATTACATGTGTGGTCTAATTAGAAGATTTGTCACAAGTGTGTTTTTAAAATTGTAATTTTTAGTTTTCCTTCACCTTGAAAGTTACTATTTTGGGAGATACATGTATTTCATTGGACAGCGACAATATTCACATATCCTTGTGGATGAATGGGTTTGTGTGTGTAGTGTATTGTTCATGTGTGTATGTATGTTTAGGCATGATATTACTTTAAACCCCCACCAAGGGGTTGAGAACCTCTGTGGCTTGAAATACACACATTCTTGCTCTCTTTCTCTCTCTGTCCTGTCTTACTTCTGTTTGTTTTCCATGTGGTTTTACTGCATTAGCTTTGGCATTCACCTCTGCTGTGGACCCTGTCTATACTCAGTAGTCTACTCTCTCTCTCTCTCTCTCTCTCTCTCTCTCTCTCCCTAAGTCCCCCACCCCTCACACATTCTATCTGCACAACATGTTTCATGAACCTTGATAAGGTTTGTCATGTGGTAATATGTGTAAGGTATGCGTAAGTTTTGTCTGGACCACCCCCTTCCCATTCCCATTCTTTGAGTTCTATGTTGTGTTTGATCCCCACTCACTGTATTTGGCTGTGTGTGTGTGTGTGTGTGTGTGTGTGTGTGTGTGTGTAAGGCCAAAAGCAGACTCTGTAAAGAGCTCCAGAAGCTCGGACAGGAAATAAGAAGCAGTTGGAAGCTGCCAGCTGTCGCACCTCCAGCTTTTATGTGGCTTTATGAAGTGTCTCACTTTGTAAAGCGATTGGATGCCATAAGTGATGCTGAGACTTTTCTCGACATGAGGGGGAAGGTGTTGAGTGGACGAGGGTCTTACAGAGCCCAGTAAGCAGCACAGACTTCATTAAAACCTCATACTCTTTCAATTTCCCCAACTCTAATTATTACCATCTACTTCACTGAGTGAAATCAGTAGTGAGCACAGAGTAAAAAGGAATGTAAGATTGAAAGTGACCCATTACCTGATAGACCCCTCTTCCTGACACACCTGTTCAAGTGATACAAATGGCATCCATGATAACACTTATAAGAGCTCTTTACTGTGTCTTAATAAAGCAGTAAGCCATGAAAGGCCTGGTGCTACTGTGATTTTATGATGGGAAAGTGTGTTTAACTCCCTTCACTGTGATGAAATCGTTAACGCATGTCTTGGGCAGCTTATTGCTTTTATAAAACAACAGTCAGCATAAACTATAGTAAAATACATTGATGTTCAATTCATAGATGTATTTATTTCACGATAAACTATCCTTCCACCACACATTAAAGTCCATTAACAATGAGCACTGTTGGTAGGCAACATGAGTGTGAAGTGTTAACTGAATTAAATTGTAATTTGTAATAATTAGCCACTCCATGACACCAAATATGTCCAATTCAAGGTTTTGAAGTTGAGTAGAAAATGAAAGATTTTTGTCCTCTTTCTGAAGGGACTCATATGTTAAAGGAGAAGATGTAAGAAGTAGAAATGGCTTAACCAAGTGTGGTATAGCTGTATTTCTGTCCCAATATCACACTCTTCAAGGAGAACTGATAAAACTGACTATAGGTTTAATACAGTGGTGCATGAATATGGAATTCAGATGTTGTGATGTGGTTATAGGTGTGTAAATATTGTATATTTTACACTAGTTTCACACATAGTTACACATAGTTTGCACAGAGTGGACTTGTCTCACTCTTTTGCACCCTGTCACCGAGAAACCTGTCTCACTCTCACGATTAGATCTGTCACTAAGGTGGAGCAAGGGGTCACTTGAATCAGCTGAATGGGCTGCAGCACTGAAATAAAGACCAGATGTGTGTTTGTGTGTGTGTGTGTGTGTGTATTTCTGCTGACAGCATAGATCTATTTTCTACAAACCCTGTTTGTTTTTGGAAAGTCAAGACAGCGTTAAAGAGAACCTGTGATGTGTTCATTCTTTTTGAAGCTTTATTTAACATACAAGAAAATAAAAATACAAGAAAATATTTCCAGTTTTTATTTACTAACAGTAAAACCTTTAATTAAAATGTATTGTATTTTGAAAAATTTGAACAAATTTCGAATTTCCTGCCTGTAAAACTCTCCATCAAATATGGGACAGAGCCAAAGTAGAAAGCAAGGGAATGTTAAAAGTATTAAATGAGCATTTAATTAAAGGCACAGTTTTTAAATGTAAAAAAGGGCTCCTGGCTCACTACTTTGTTCCAACGTTTCTGAGAGAATCATCAAAAGGTTGTCAAGAATCGTCAAGAAAAACTGTTCTCAACGCAGTATTTCTAAGAATTTAGGTCTTCACCATTTGCCATATACAAGGTTGAGAAAGGAATCTGGAAATCTGAGTCCATGTAGAGTATGCCCGGACACCACTGTTAAATGTGCATAACCTTTGATCCCTGCATGAGAAGTTGTCAAGCTAGTGAGAGAAAATTCGCCAAATGGGTTCAGGATTCTCTCCTGTTGTCCCATAACAAAGTCTGCCACTGCATCAAGAAATGCAACCTGGAAATACATCAGTCTCATGGTAAACAGTCTCAGTTGGTTCAGAATACAATGGAAACATGCTATGTTCAGAAATAGCCATTCTAGTCTTTTTTTAATGGTTTTAAAATGGACATGGAGTTTGTTTGTCAGAAATGACAGAGATGATCCAGACTGTTATCAGTGAAAGGTGCTAAAGACAACATCTCTCATGGTATGGGGGTGTGCAAGAATGCTCACAAAATGTCTGACAGGCATATATGCAAAGTTACCATTGATTTGGAGGTAGATATTGAGATTTTAGAGTGACACATGCTATCAGCTAGGTAATATCTTGTCCTAGAAAGTCCATGGTTATTTCAGCAAATAATGCCAGGCTTAATTAATTTGCAATAATAAATTGTGGCTTCCTAGACACAAGGTTTGTGTGCTTGACTGACTTATAGGCATGCCTCTGTCCCAACTATTTTGGGACAGTGTGTTGCAGGCAACAGAATATACATGTGTTTATATTTACAAAAAGCAGTCAAGTTGTCCAGTGAGAACATTGAAACAGTTTTTTATTAAATAAAGTTTCAAGAGAATTAACAACTAACATATAGTTAACAAATAACTAACAGATTCTTGTTACATTTTATATCCCAAAAATGTCCCAAAAATTTTTTGGGGAAACGGTTTGTACAAATAGAACCTTGTGGTCTGCAGTGTTCCAAAATTTACAGGAGGTTTAACTAGTCTGATTAAACCAGCCAATGTTAAGCTTTCTCAGATTCATTGTTAGTCAAATTTACTTAACCATGGTTTTGTTAAAACTTTGTATGAGCCTTGAAGCTTTTTAAAAAAGCAAACAAGTAAGCCTGTGTAATTGTAAGGGCTAATGAGAGGTCACAGAATGGAGGTTAATGGAAAATAAATGAATAAATGATGCCCATACCTTGCATCCAGTGGCTCCAGGTCACTGGGAGCACAGTAGGAAAAAGAAGAATGTGGCCGGTTAAAACCATAAGACTTTGGAAAATATCTGTCACTGTAACATTGGTGCTATTAGCCGTAGACATAGCCAATGTCCATCACCAGCCACTACCTCAGCTTATGGTCTTTCTTTTTTTATCAGCATCTGTTTAAGGCAATGAGATTCTCTGTAAATTTATCTTCATTAGGTGGAAAGCTGTGAAGGGCTGTGTTTTTGTAAATGGCACTGACTTGTCACTGGGGAATTACACTGGACTTTAGATTGGAACATTCTCTCTCTCTCTCTCCCTCTACTCCCTTAATACTGACCCATTCACTGTTACTTGTCTTTGATCTCAGCTTCATAGATCTTCCATCCAAACCTCAATCCATCCATCCAGCTTTGTGTTGATAGGGGTCACATTCCAGTGACCACAGGTTTATCAGGGACTGCTCACAAGCATGACACATCTGTCAGGATCAGAACTAATGAGATTTATACAATCTCTTACACAGATATCACTTGATTATATTATGACATACTCTGCCCTACAGTGGGTGAGAACTACTTTATTAAACTTTAAGCCCAATTAGAGAAATAATTTGGGTGGAGAGCTGCAATATATCATTGTCCTCCAACAGTCTACTAATCTCTCAGAGCACAGGGAAAGCGAGGTCAGATTATCTACCCTGTAAACAATGGGAAAAGAATGAGAAAAATGAATACAATAATACACTGCAACAACACATGAGTGAAATAACACTATTACTGAAGCTTGTGTGTGATGTATGAATAATTTGCACAGATTCAGTCACAAGAGCAAAGAAATGTCTGGGAGTCTAAAGTGTGAAAGGTTTTTAAATTAGATCTTCTGACAAAAATGCTAATATGGCTAACAGTAGATAACGGTCTTTATCTCCTCATTGTACAGCACTGTTGTGCAAACCTTTACCCCACTGACTCAAAGAGGCAATGACCTTCTGTGCTTCTAAGTGCTGTGAGACTCTCTCCGGTGCAGGGAGAGGAGCTATGTATGAGGTATATTTATCCATCTTTTCCATCTATTTACATTAGTGCTGCACTCTGAAACCAGACAGTGTGTTCAATGACTGCAACCCATGGATTGCTTTTGTTGGTTGGCAGCTAATTGATTTCTCTGTAGTTTCCCCATTTAAAAGCCGTAAAAGGCTGCATTCATTCAATTCTATCATAACAACATACAATCATGCAAGCAGATGGGCTTTAGACTGCACTACTGTAAGTGTTTACACCAGGAATATGCATAAATCTTTTAGACCAAATATGCAACAGTGTGTCATGGAGGCTTGAAATTGACAGGTAGAGTTATGAGTTGAACCAGGACCAACATTAAAGCTTTTTCGGTGTGGGTGTTTAGTTACTGGTAATGAACACAAACAATCATACTTGAGTTCTACAGTATCCAGACGTCAGTGTCGAGCTGTTGCGATCAGCTTTTTCCACTGTTAGGTCACGCTGAGTCAGAGATGCTTTGAGCTGAAAGTTTCAAAGGATCATGGTGATTTCATAATGGAGAGCATGGCTGGAAATAAGCACTTCCACACCCTTCCTATAGCCAAACACAATTCTTACAAAGCAAGTGTGATTCCCTGAAGGTATTTTTGCAACATTTCACCAGAAACCATAAAAATTTTATCTGGAGAAACAGTTTTATTGCATTTTTGTGTTGTTATGTTGATCCATTTTTGATTAACTTGGATACTATGGCCTTACAGTGGGTCATCATTCATAAGCCTGTATATATGAACATATATAAAAGTTAATTCCATAAAGGCTGTCTCAGATAACAGTGTTCAGATAATTAACGCTTATTGGAATAATTTTTATACATGTTTATCCAGGCTTATGTCTATTGTAATGAAAGGCCTTGTATAGATATCATGTTGTCTCATGAACAACAACCTAATAATAATAATTTGTCATACAAAGTATTTCTATTTTTATAGTCTGGATTAGACATATATTTGTATTTAGCACTGACATTGTGTAGTTAAATAATTATTTGAACACTAAAGTGTTCTGGAAACGTATATATTAAAACTATAATAATAAAAATCTACATTTGATAAAGGTGTAGCAGACAGGTAGAGGAATAGATGGACTGACAGACAGACTGATGGATGAATGGACAGATGGATGGATGGACAAATGGAGTTGTGG
Source organism: Hoplias malabaricus (assembly GCF_029633855.1). Taxonomy (NCBI): domain Eukaryota; kingdom Metazoa; phylum Chordata; class Actinopteri; order Characiformes; family Erythrinidae; genus Hoplias; species Hoplias malabaricus. Next base: position 29,929,131 of record NC_089810.1, read on the forward strand.
AAGTGTTTTGAAATGTTTTTGAAGGGCTCCTGCAGTGAAAGCCTCTCTCATTTTGTTGTGGATCTTCTTTCTCATGGGTCCCCTGGGGCCAAGCCCTGGAAGTACGCTGACAGAGTAAATAAACACACACTGCTCTCTCTCTCTCTGACTCTCTCTGACTCACAAACACCATTTGTAATTGTGTATTATAGTAATGTGTGTATAGTTATAGTAGTGTAATTAAACAGACTCGTCCTGAATGATATCTAGACTTTAAAATACCTGAGGGGAATAAACATCATGTTATGTGTGTTTTAAACCAGATATAACAGCTGTAATGGTATAAAATCAGATTTGACCAACATCAAACTGTAATTCCATTAGTTTCATAACATATATTTCTGGTGAAAGCAGTAGTGGCTCTCTTCAGACATCTGGTTCCTATCACCAACACTGTGAAAAATCCTGACTCAGTAGGTTCCTCTAGAAGGAAGTAATTCAGACTGTGACATTGTTTACAACTTGATGATTTAATTATGCAGAAATTTCAAGAATTTGGTGGAATTCTCCTTTATGTACATTTACTTCTTAGTTGCCGGCGGCTACAGAAATAAGGTGATGACTGTAGCTTATAATAACGTTGCTGTAAAAAGTGCTGTCAATATTAACATCCATTAATGCATGCTGAATTTTAACACATTATTTTTGCATTTTAATCTCATTTAATACTAAATTAATCATTTACCAAATTTGGCACAACTTCATTCCATAATTCACCCTTTTTACAGAGCCTAGTATACATATTAGTTATAGCGATGTAAACATGCACTTCTGCTCAGGTTCCCTTTCCTACCTCGTGTAATCCCTTTGTTTATCTCTTAAAAAAATAATTGGAGCTGGAATATGGAGGTGTTTTATTGTTTGAGCGGTGCTTCAGTAGCCTCAGTTTTCTTTATTAAAGTTTGTGTCTGAGCTTCATTGAGTTTGATGTTAAAGCATTCCCTGAACTTTTACTTCATGAATTAAGAGATTTTAATTCTAATAAATGTAAAAATAAATAAATAAATAAATCCTACATAAATATATTACATAAAAGTAATAAATTCAAATAAAACTAAACTGAAGTATTTTGAACGAAATTGCACAGTACGCTGCATATTAATTTGTTTTATCTCCATTTCAAAAATAAAATGAAGTAGTAGCATTTGATTTTGGTGATTAATGCAAATAAATGATTTACTTGATTCACACCAATAAAATAAATACAATTCCATTGAATTGATCTCAGATTAATTAGTCATGTTTATTTTCATAGATCGACAGCATTATTTTTAATCCAACACACACACACACACACACACACACACACACAAGCACTTATCCATATCCGGAACTGGACAATGACTCTTTCTCTACCTTTTCCTGTGTCTCACTCACAAACTCGTTTGTTTGTAGGTCATTGACCTGTGGCTGCGAAATCTGAAAGATACACTTCTTCTCTGTGTCTGTCCCTCCGTCATTCAAACTTTCCATCTCTTCTTAGACATGTCAGCATGTCTCCCTCTGCCATTACCCCCTTCCCCTGCTCTCTGTTGCCATAACAACCACAGGGTTGAGTTCCTTCACCAAGGGAGCCCTTAAAAGTGGACAGAAACTCTTCACAGGGGTCAGGTCAGGACTCTCCAACTCCAGTCGTGCTAGATGGCAACACTGGGACTGTTTATATTTCTTTTGAAAAATGAACAATTACTTATTCTTTGCGATATTGTTTCCCAATATTTAGGAAAACGGGGAAAAAATGGAAAGGAAATAACAGAACTAGATTCAATAGCAGGGGTTGTTTATATAAAAGTTTGATATATGACTAAATATTATATGTTTGTCCATGTTTGTAGACGCCCCTTTATAATGAGTGAATGCTACTACTTTAAACGAACGCTAGGTAAGATTTGGTATTATTGCTCTTGGGCTCCCCCTACAGTGGCTTAGTGTAATTAATTTTAACAGCACTGTCATAAATTCAAGGGGGAGTGAGGGGGTTGTTTCCTCCCCTCCCCTTCCCCAAAAGTTACATAGTGCAGTTTTTGCACTACTGAGTAGAAACATATGATTACAGATATGACAAACAAATATGAGTACAGTTCCTGCAACACACTGATGCTTGAGGTCTGTAGAACAGTTCACACAAACTTTCAGTTTTGTAAACCAGGCTTCAGCATAATCTGGCAACCCAAGAGGGAGCTCTGGTCATTTTCAGTTTGAGTTTATAAAGAGAATCTCATACATTACATTAGAAGGAGCATACACAGAACACACTAGCATTTGGATTCCACAGAAATTAGAAGAAAGAGGAGGAAGAAGGGTCATTATGAATATTGCTTCACATTCCTGTTGTTAATGACCAAATAAATCAAGCCTGCAATTCACAGAAAACAATAACAGAACAAATTCTGTCTAGTTCATTTGTAAACTGATAGGGGTTTTCTGGACTTTGTAACATGCTGACTGCTGGCTGTGTGTGTGTGTGTGTGTGTGTGTGTTTGTGTGTGTGTGTGTGTGTGTTGTCTAAAAGCAGGGTCATTGCAAATTTAACAGGATTCAACTTCAGAGTTGAGCTCATTAGCGAAGGTCATCTGGACACTGGAGGATCTCATTAACTGGGCAGAGGGCAGTGTTAGTGACCCTGTCTAGGGGCTTTGTCCCTGGGTTCCTGTCTCCCGTGTCTCCTGCTGCGCTTGGGGTCCAGAGACAGGAGTCCTTTCTCCTTCAGAAGAGAGTATTATAGCTGTTAATAGCTTAATAGCTGCATGGTTTATTTTATACAGCACTCAGGCAGATAGTTCTCATATGAATTTTACATAGTTTCATTATTATTGAGCTGTACTATGTGTCCAAAAGTTTACAGATACCCTTTTATAGTGAGTGAATGCCGCTATTGTGAGGTGCATTTATTGAGGGCTCAAATCCTTTTAAAGCCATATCCTTTTAAAGGAGAAGGTGTTTAAAATGGGAACTGCACTAAAGATACAGATTCCTGGAGAGCGTTGTCTGGACCCCCTCCTTCCCAGACATGAAGGTCACATGGGTTGCCAGGTTGAGGAAAACTAAACGTATATGAATGAACGAATGCAAGATGAGTTCAGGAACTTTGGTGCTTCATAGCTAAAATGAATGTGCCTAATAATGTGCCTTAATAAGCCTATTTACACAGAGAAGCGTACATAATTTCACTAAATACATCTACCTATGCTAACAAATGGCAAAAAGTGAATGAGCTGCCACCATTTTTTTTACCAGCCTCATTGTGTGTGTGGCGGGACTCACACGGGACCACAACAATGCAGGTATAATTTGGGTGGGGGATCATTCTCAATGCTGCAGTGTTACAGATTTGAATCAGACTGTTCACTCTATTAAACTCACCTCCCTCATTGGTCCACTTTGTAGATGTATAGTCAAGAGACAGTAGCTCATCTGTTGCTGCACAGTTTGTGTTGGTCGTCCTCTGGTCCTTCATCAGTGGACACCATTGGCTGGTTATTTTAGTCCACCAATTTTATAGTAGGTGGTCTATTCTCAATCAAGTATTGACAATGTGGGCTTTAAAAATCTAGCGGCCCTGCTGTTTCTGATTCACAACACACACTAACACACAGGTACCACCATTATCACGTTACTGTCACTGCATCACTGAGAACTATTCACAACCCAAATCATACCTGCTCTCTAGTGGTCCTGACCATTAAAGGGCAGGTTGAAATTGGGATTGGAAAGTATATATAGACTGTGTGTGTGTGTGTGTGTGTGTGTGTGTGTGTGTGTGTGTGTGTGTGTGTTTTAAGTCCAGTTTTTTCTCTTTTAGGCGGAAGTGTTGTAAAGGCTTCAGGTTCGTGATGGGCCAGTGTATACCAGAAAGTAGGTAAACCTGCTTTTGTATTTGCACTTCTTATATCTTTGTGGAATTTACTATAAAACCTAGACTAATCTTGCTGGAATGTTAATTATAATTTGTCAAATGCCTAATTGTACGGACACTTGTATATTTTCATGACATATTATATCCTGAAGCAACCTTGACATGCAACACGGCAAAAAAATGTAGATGTTATTCAATTATTTAATCTCCAGTCAAAAGAGCAAAAAAAGCAAGTGAAGGGGGGAATAAAATCCCCAGAACACTGAGTGACTTTGTGGTCTAGGTCAGAACTGATTATATTGTTATTTGTGGCCAACAGAGGGTAGTATTGTCCTTTATACATTGGATACGTGTGTGTATATGTGTGTGTGTCTGTGTGTGTATTAAGGTGTAGATGTGTGTGCTGGCTCTCCGTGTGAGCAGCAGTGTACGGATAATTTTGGTCGGGTGGTGTGTACCTGTTACAGTGGATACCGCTTTGATCGGGAGAGACATCGGCAACACATCCACCCTTACTGCATAGGTCAGTGTGGTCAGATAAATGCTACAGCTGGACTTCAGGGAATAATACAATACAGGCACCATATAGAATATCTCTCTCTCTCTCTCTCTCTCTCTCTCTCTCTCTCCCAGATGTGGATGAGTGTGAGGAGTCTAATGGGACACTTTGTGAGCAAATATGTGAGAATATACCTGGCAGTTTCCGCTGCAGCTGCAACAAAGGATACACATTGACTGCAGATCAGCGCTCCTGCACACCTGCACACAACCGTGAGTGTGTGTGTTTATATGTACATGTTGATTTGAAAGCTGCTGGACTACTTGCCACTAGTGAGCTAGCAGCAACAGGCTATCCAGGTGTTTTGATGTTGCCCCTACAAATTTTGTGTGTCTGTGTGTGTGTGTGTGTGCACGTGTTTGTGTGTGTAGTCTCCCTGACTCACTCAGCAGACTCGGCAGGTAAATCTGATCATCAGATGAGTGCTGGTTCCTGTTCCCTCACCTGCCAAGACATCACCAAAATGAGAACCAGCCTCCAGCAGCTTAAACTCCAATTAGGACACACACACTCACCTGGACAGGTAATGCCAAACGTTTTGGGGGACACCTGCTCACCCAGGATTTTCTTCTGAAATTATTATTAATTAATGTTTGATGGGCAGCACAGTAGGTGTGTGTGTGTGTGTGTGTGTGTGTGTGTGTGTGTGTGTGTGTGTGTCTGTGTTGCCCTGTGAAGGACTAGCGCCCCCTCCAGGGTGTATTCCTGCTTTGCGCCCAATGATTCCAGGTAGGCTCTGGACCCACCGCCGCCCTGAACTGGATAAGGGTTACAGATAATGGATGAATTAATGAATATATGGTTGATTCCTCATTGGGCAGCACGGTGGTGCAGCAGGTAGGTGTCGCAGTCACACAGCTCCAGGGACCTGGAGGTTGTATGTTCGATTCCCGCTCCGGGTGACTGTGAGTAGTGTGGTGTTTTCTCCCTGTGTCTGCAAGGGTTTCCTCCGGGTGACTATCTGTGAGGAGTGTGGTGTGTTCTTCCTGTGTCTGCATGGGTTTCCTCAGGGTGTGTGGCGGAGTTCGCCCTGTGTCTGTGTGGGTTTACTCCGGGTTACGGTCTGTGAGGAGTGTGGTTTGTTCTCCTTGTGTCTGTGTGGGTTTCCTCCAGGTGCTCCGGTTTCCTCCCACAGTCCAAAAACACACATTGGTAGGTGGCTTGGCAACTCAAAATGTCCATAGGTGTGAGTGAATGTGTGAGTGTGTGTCACTCTGCAAAGGACCGGTGCCCCTTCAAGGGTGTGTTCCTGCCTTGTGCCAAATGACCTGCCTCTACGATGCGCTCGAAGACATTTTGCCAAGTTGACAGTCGCTCACCTCATAGTGATACGAGGGACATTCACAGCTCAGCAGCATTAAGTTTTTTATTGCTTAATAAAGTAACACATAATAAAACTGTACCCACTAATGTGATACTACTATTGAGTGACATGTAGTCTTGGGTTTAGGTGCTGATACCTGGCTTAGCTAACAGCAGTGAAAAACCAATTCCTGGAAGGGCAGGGAAAAGTCCTGATAGCCATGCACCCTCTGGTCCTCCAGGAGCACCAGGACCACCAGGCCTGTCAGGTACATCACACAGGTTACCTGAAAGTTTTATAGTGGAATCCCAACAAAATATATGCATAGTTTAATGATTAAGATGTAAGAAAAGTTTGAGTAGTGTGCTTTGTGGAGAAACTGTGGCTGTGATGCTAGAACTGTGATGCTTTTGCAACCTGTTCACTAACCTCAACATCACACTAGTGTTTGATGCACATTTGGTTAATAGTCTGGCTGTCATTTCTGCTGTTAGGACATCCAGGCCCCCCAGGACAGAAGGGGGAGCCAGGTCCCCAAGGTCTTCCAGGTTTTCAGGGGCCCAGAGGAGATATGGGTCCAATGGGCCCTCAGCCAGACCTGGAGCACATCAAACGAGGACGAAGGGGACCCGTGGTGAGTTCATAATCTGTGTTCGTATCTCCTTTCAATGCGTAAGAGCAGCCGATCTACTCCAAGATCCTCCTGGATCACAGCCCACAGAGAAAACCCATGTTGGTCACTTGGATTCGCATTAAAGCAGTTCAAGTGACAGCTGCAAATGTTCAGTCTAAAATTTATTAATCTGATTCTTTTTACCTTTTGCTATTACACAATTTCACCAGAGAGGTCTCCAAATCCCCAAAAGTTCTGTAGTGCAGTTTAAATAAATATAAACCTAATCAAATGACTTTAAAGAAATGTAAACATATATAATGTACTTCTAGAGAGCTCTGATATTATTGTTTGAGTACCTGGGTTACATTTTATTGTGTTACTTACCTGAATTTTTTTCAGGGACCACCAGGAGCACCTGGACGGGACGGACTTAAGGTGAGTGGGAACGTTTCTTACATAAGTTCCACAGAATAAAGTCGGTGTTAAGCGAATTCCCTGCAAGTAAAAACAAAACAAAACAAAACATTGTTTTCTTTGCAGGGAGACAGAGGGGCTCCTGGATCCCCTGGACCACCAGTGAGTCTTTTTTTCTAATGCTAAAATATGATCAATACAAAGGTCAGTTTACAATAAGATTTTATAGGTGCCGGTATCATGAAAAATCTAAATGTTCTTAGGCTGTTAACTTGATTAAAAAGATTAAATGAATCACACAATTTGTTGCATTAATTAATTAATTGTGATTAATCAAAATTGTCTCGTTTAAGACTGTAGCTTTTAATAATGTATATTTAAATGTAAAATAAAAGAATCAATGTAATATCAATCCAATTGAATTATATTTATGTTGGTAGAGTTTATTGATAAAAAAAAGAATCACTACAATAAAGTCAAAATGCTAATACAGGGGGTCCTCGACTTACGACGTTGATCCGTTCCTACGTCGCGTCGTAAACCGATTTTCGGTGTAAGTCGGAACATGCGTACATACTGTACGTAAATAACATACTGTTAGCACTTATCCTAACACCTATCCTCCTCGGTCCCAAGCCGCGTAACCGTGTATTCTTCCACCGCGCACACCAAACACGAAGTTCACGTTACGACATTTACAACGCAAAACCACTTAAGTCGAAACAAGGCTTTATACAGTAAATGGGAGATGTGTCGTAACCACGAAACATTGTAACTCAGGACTGACATAACCCGAGGACCTCCTGTAATTGTACTTATGGGAAGGAGATAAATGTGTAGTGTGATATGGATAACAAACTCACTAGAAGATATTTTTTTACTACAATATCTCAAGTTAGTTCTGATCTCTTGATTTGCTGAGTAAAGGTTTCAGGGAGATTTTAACATCAGACACAGAAGCTTAAAAGAGAAGATTAATGCTACAAAGAAGTGCATGCCTCAAAATTGGAAGAATTACGTGAGGCAGAAGATGAAACAGGAGTTCTGTGAGTGTGATTGTGTGGGTGTCAGAGAGGGAAAAAGAGACAGGAAAGTTACAAGAGTTGCATATGATATTTAATATATTTTTTAGCATAAATAAAATGCAATGTACCTTCTGAACTCAAAAGCAGGGACACTCTGTTTACATTCTGAATAAATCCACTAATATGTCACTAGGCTCTGTAAAAAGAGGGAATTTTGTGAGGATGTTGTGGCCAAATTTGGTAAAACGATTAATTAGCATTTAAAAATGTACTGCATTAAATTCCTGCATTCATTAAATTCCTAACTCAGTTCTGTGGAGGTATTCTGAAAAAGTGTCCACCTCTTCTGCAGGGACCTCCAGGCTCTTTTGACTTTCTGTTACTCATGATGGCGGACATTCGTCATGACATCATCGAGCTGCAGGAGCAAGTGTTTGGAAAGAGGCGGGACTTATCTTTGGACACTCCTCCCAATTCAGTACCAGAGCTGGATCTTGGAGACTGGGGTTCTGGTGAGTCACTGCTCAATACATGACCTTCCTCTGGTCATGTAACTTGTCAGTAAGAAGTAAAAAAAGAAGGATGCATCCTACGAACTTTGTCCTAAAATCATGGACCTTCTGGAGTCGCTTCTGGAGGATTCTTTAAATGGGCTGTAGAGGGCACTGGAGAGACAACAAAGAGAGAGCACAGAACAAATAAAGACTGTTAATACTACTTTAAACTTTCTCTGCTTTTGTGGATCACATTAAATTGACCACTTTGTGTAGCTTTTAAATAGCAGAATATATTTTGTATATAAAATCATCTGAAATATAAGTGAATATGGTTTCTGTTTCCTGTGTGTGTGTGTGTGTGTGTGTGTGTGTGTGTGTGTGTGTGTGTGTGTGTGTGTGTGGGAACATCCCAGCCATAAAGGGGAAATTCACCCAATTTTTTAAAAAGTTCCTGCAACATAATTTAATTAAACTCAGAAGTTTAGTTCTTACTACCATCACAATTTAGTTTTTCTAAAACTAATTATTACTTTAAATAAACTAGCCAAACCTGTCTTGTTTATATCTTATATTTTTTTAAATTATGCGCAATTCAGAGGAAATTATCTTTAAGTAGAAGCAGACATAATACTGAACTGTGCAAACGTTTATATGCGCTTGAATAACTGATTTATAAAGTAGTTAACACTACAATAAAACACATATATACATATGGGCAGAAGCACTGATATGGTATATCCACTAGAGGGAGACAACCCACTGTTACTAGCTCAAGACACACACACACACACACACACACACACACACACACACACACACACACACACACTAACTAACGCTACATGGTGCTAAGGTTAATAACCTGCGCATTACTGCACTATGATCACTTTGCTGGGCTCTCGCCGGTACAAGAGGAGTCTGTATATACCTCATCCAACATTTCACATTTCTCATTTCTTTTTGTTAATGGGGAATTTGTTCTCCTTTGCTGCATTCACTGCTTCTCCTCATCTGAGCATACACTAGAAGATTTAGTGATGTACACCAAAGATTTAATGATGTCTGGTACCAATGTTGCATGATTTGCTCACATCACAGATTATTGACACGGTATCAGGAGCCCCATCAGTCCAGATGGAGTTTCACTGCTTACACATCTCAAAGCTGGAAGGCTTTATACCCCTCTAGCTGACATTTGACATTGATCATGGTGAACTATAGCTCATGCCGAAGTTCCAATGTGCCATATTTACTATATACAAAGCTGGACATACACGTTTAATGTGTGCATAAAGAAGAAACCCGAAATACTTTGTGCACTACACAGGGATTATAAGAGGTGTCTTGAAACTTTTGGACATGCAGTATACCCAGAGAAATATTTTATTGGGAAGGTCTCCTTTGCCTTTCTATCTGATTAGTTGTGTTGGGGAAACTACTGAGTTATTAAGCTCCATTCATTCATTCATTCATTCTTTCATTCATTCATTATCTGTAACCCTTATCCAGTTCAGGGTCGCGGTGGGTCCAGAGCCTACCTGGAATCATTGGGCGCAAGGCGGGAATACACCCTGGAGGGGGCGCCAGTCCTTCACAGGGCTATTAAGCTCCATTTTGATTTAAATTTTTTATATCTCTTGGAATCTCTGCAATGTTTACTGGCAATTTGATTTATAAATAGCCTGGAATGCTGCTTTAAATTAGATAATATCTTTGAATTGTGAACATAGATATCATTATTCATTCCGATGCCTCAAAATGTTGTGTGCAGGACCCTGAAAAGTGGGGAAAAAGTCACTGATTTAGGTACGTGGTAAAGCCCATGCATGTTTCTCTGCAGTGCATATGTTACTGCAGCATGTCCCATCACACGAGACAAAACACACGCACGCATGGAATTTCAACATGCCTGCTTTTGAGAAGTCCATTGCCTGTCAGTCACACCCTCCTCCGGTTCAGCTACAGTAGTGTTATCATGTTGCCAGGCAACAAAGCCTTAAAAAACATGTGTGCATCATGTGGAAGTATGTGAGAGAAAGAGATGATCTCATATCCACTCCAATCTGTCAGCCTTCACCGCTAGGCCAAAACGCAGTTCCACCTTCAGCCACAGGGGGGCACCGTAGAGAGTGTCAGACAAGTTTGCGATCCTTAGAGAGCCACAAGCGATAACCTGTGCTGTCTGGACTCGAAATAAGGTCCAAGATATCATGTTTACTAACAGGCTTACGCAGGTCTACTTGCCTGTAATTATCATAATTAAAGCTGTGGTTTGGGCAATAATCAGATTGACACATTTATCCATCAAGATGAGTAATGCCGTGGAACATTAATGGAACATTAATGGAACATTGCTATGAGCATTTGATTGCATTCAGCTACAAGATCATTATTTACGTCAGCTGGTGACCAATTCTAGATCACAAACAACGGATGGATTCTACTGGATGGAGCTCCATCCCGCCAGAGGACAGTTCCATACCTCCACAACTCAAGGCTGGTGGACTTAATGCCCTGATAGCCTACGCTTGGCATTAAGCATCATGGGCGGCCATTTTGACTATGTTCACACAGCAGGTAAAAATGGCTGAAGACTTCATATGTGACACAGATGTGTCGTTTGTGTGGATGGGTGAACTGCAAAAACACATTGAAACTGACTTTTTGAGCCACTTTAATATTTGGTACTGAAATCTGATCTGTTGGAAAGCGACTCTGAGCAGCTAGATTGGAATTTATGTGATGTTTCTGTCACTTCGGCCATTGAGAATGATCAGTGGACTCAGGTACAAAGAATTTTCTATTTATTTTAAGTTGTTTAGGAGATGGAAATGACCTGGACAAAGCATTTTCATTTTGTAAAAAATATTCATTCATTCACTCATTCATTCATTCATTATCTGTAACTGCTTATCCAATTCAGGGTCGAGGTGGGTCCAGAGCCTACCTGGAATCATTTGGCGCAAGGCGGGAATACACCCTGGAGGGGGCGCCAGTCCTTCACAGGGCAACACAGACACATTCACTCACACACTCACACCTACGGACACTTTTGAGTCGCCAATCCACCTACCAACGTGTGTTTTTGGACTGTGGGAGGAAACCGGAGCACCCAGAGGAAACCCACACGGAAACGGGAAGAACACACCAACTCCTCACAGACAGTCACCCGGAGCGGGAATCGAAAACATATTGGGGACCTGAAAATGTGTAAAACATTTCTAAATCTCCTAAATCTCATTCCTGTAATTAAAAGAAAAACAAAACACAAGATAAACTTATTTCATAGGAGTTTTCGTTAATTTTTTATGGTTCCAGTCGGTATGAAAGCATAAATGTGGATCATGGAAATATTAAACATATTTTGTCTGCATTCATCTCCTCGTTTCTGTAGAGCTGAGCCCATAGTAGCAATGACAGAGCCTCTATTCTCCCAATTACAGGTCTTAGAAGCTGTAATTTTAAGGTTACAAATATTAACTAGTAAGGAAGGCTCACAATGGGGGCTCCATCTGGACAAACAAACAATACACAAAGGAGCTTTCATTTAAATATGAAACGGTTGAATAGTGGAGGCATTTAGTTAAAGTTTGTGCTGAATCAGTCCCATCCCATATCCAAGAGTTAGTGCACCGGAATGAAAGATGTCACAGGTGTGGAGGTGTGGAATGTAGGAGACGCCAGTAATGGAGGGCAGATAACTGGTCTCAGGGCAGGTGAGCAGGAGACCCAGACTATCAGAGTCATGCTGGAAAAGAGTAAAGAGACTCCTTTATTCCTGTTTGTATCATAGAGAATATGAATATTACCAGTGAGTGGTGAGCAACTCTGGGCTGAACCAAAGGGAAATGACCAGAAGGTAACACAGACACGAGAGCCCCCTGAAATCCTGACATCCCCCTGCTCCACCGTCATCAAACCTGAGTGATCGCTTGTGAGCAGTAGGATGGCAGCTGTGACATCATCAACAGAGTTGCGTTGGTAAGAATGAACAGTTTCAAGGACCAGAACCTGCCATGGTTGTGCAACACTGACTCCCTGGGGAAGAAGGCCTGCCAGCCCTTCTACAACCTCAGACACTTACGGGACCTCAGACCTCCTTTCAAGGTGCTGCAGAACTTGTAAACCTTGGCCATAGAAAGCAGGGTGGTGCCTTGAGGTGAGTACATCAGTTGTACTCTTGTGCTCTTAGTAGTCTCTGTTGCAGTAAGGGAAGCACATTTGCTCTATGAAGGCAAATACAAAGAGGGCTCTGGACAAACACACACAAATCTACCTACTACTCACATAGACTTTTGGTAATTTGCCACTCTGCAATTTATATGGTACCATTTTTCTTTGATATATTATAATATTTCTGTTTCTTATTTTATATTTATTTAAGATCTGTTCTTTACCTTATTTGCTCGTTTTCTTAGATATAGTATTATAGTATTAATATATTATGTTTATTTGAGGACTCTTATATAGCTTTATGTTTAATCTCTTATCTTAAAGACTTTTTAAATGCGCTGTCATCAAAGCATTCCACTACTACTTGTACTTGTATGACTCTGTATGTCAAAGATGAATTTTGATTTGATATAATCTCAGTTTACCACAATTCCTTATGTCAGTGAATCCCAGTGAATCTACAGTCTTTTTCTGTCTTGATAAAAGCTACATTAAACAGGTCTTCAGCATAGACTTCAAGATTGAGACTGTCTGATTCCTGAAGATTATTCCAGAGTTGGTGGGCTTCATCTGAAAAATCTCTCCCCCTGCTGAAGACTGGAATTATAACAATATTATTGTGAAAGATACAATATGGCACAGCCCCTGTAGAAAGCCAGCTACAAATAAGTTAAGACATCCAGTGGTTTTATGACTTTTATGTAGTCCTTTATCATTCCTATATATAGTTAGACAGTGAAACTGAAACACCTGTCATTTTAGTGTGGGAGGTTTCATGGCTAAATTGGAGCAGCCTGGTGGCCAATTTTCATTAATTGCACATTGCACCAGTAAGACCATGTGCATCCAATGGTTCAAACATTGTGTCCTGAAGGCGGTGCCGTGTATCAGGACGACAATGCACCAATACACACAGCAAGACTGGTGAAAGATTGATTAGATTGATAGATTTGATGAACATGAAAGTGAAGTTGAACATCTTCCATGGCCTGCACAGTCACCAGATCTAAATATTATTGAGCCACTTTAGGGTGTTTTGGAGGAGTGTGTCAGGAAACATTTCCCTCCACCAGCATCACGTAGTGACCTGGCCACTATCCTGCAAGAAGAATGGCTTAAACTCCCTCTGACCACTGTGCAGAACTTGTGTATGTCATTCCCAAGACGAATTGACACTGTATTGGCCGCCAAAGGAGGCCCTACACCATACTAATAAATTATTGTGGTCTAAAACCAGGTGTTTCAATTTCATTGTCTAACCCCTGCATATATATATATATATATATATATATATATATATATATATATATATATATATATATATATTTTTTTTTTTTTTTTTTTTTTCAATGCAAACAGACATTAGGAAAAAAAGACTGAAATTTAACCTGTTTTATATATTTGAAATTATTCACCAGTCATTCACAGGGCAACACACACACTCACACTTTACGGACACTTTATCAGTCACCAATCCACCTACCAACGTGTGTTTTTGGACTGTGGGAGGAAACCGAAGCACCCAGAGGAAACCCACGTGGACACGGGGAGAACACACCACACTCCTCACAGACAGTCACCCGGAGCGGGAATCGAACCCACAACCTCCAGGTCCCTAGACACTACCTGCCACCCTCACTAATCCAAAGAGACAAATATTATATATAAAAAAAATCAAGATATGTTGTACATAAATAAATAATAAATATATATTTGCCACTGTATATCTTAAGAATAATAGTGGAAACACTCCTCATGTATATTTAAAAGTTTGCCCAGTGGTAGCATTCAGTAGTATAATATGAACAATAAATGTCCTAAAACGGAACCTTGTGGAACTATATTTCATAACTTCTCCAAATCTTCTTCTAGCTTTCACCTGCCATAGTGCATGGCGCTTTTCTGTGGAAATATACAGGCTGGACACGGGTAACTGAACGCCCAATTACACAACTGGTGCTCCAAAAAGAAGCTAAAATCACTAATGATAAGGAGTGGTTAAACTTTTAACACATAGTGTAAGTGCAAAAAGCAATAGCCTTGATATCAGATTGGAGCATTGCTCCATGTTTCTTCCTGAAGGTACTTATTTCTATCTGATAATTGTTCCATTAGCTTTTACATCATTTTAATGAAAGCTACAGGCAGCGGTGGAGGCCATTAGCAGCAGTGATTCCTAAGGGTGGATGAGGTGGCGAGAGATCAGCTGCAGATAAAAGAAGGAGAGGTGGAGCTCGGCCAAAAGAGCGGCTCCTCTGCAAAGAAATACATTCCAGTGCTGATGATATGAAAGATTTGAGTCAAATGGTAAGTAATACATGCAAATATGCACTCATGCATGAAGTAAGACACACACGCACACACACAAAACAGCTGTCTCGCACACAACTGCAGCGTACTCAGGAACATGTCGTGATTGGAGTGTTTATGGTTAGAGAAAAATGGGAGAGTCCCTTGAGGTTGTGTTAGTGTGTCAATCATTTTGTTGCGTGTTCGCTAATCAAAACAGTCCATCTACTTCACACACAGTGTACACTGATATAAGGGTCACATCAGTTCATCTGCTCAACTCTTGGAGAACTATACCCTGTATCCTTAATAGAAGCCCAACCTAGAATTTAAGCTCCCATAGATGAGCTAGATGACCCATGTCTTTTCAGACACGTAGCATCCAGTAAGTTCTCATATATTTCCTCTGACCGCAAATGCCAGAAGAGACCTAGAAATGCAGGGAATCCTGATCTGAACCCGTATGCAGGAGAAGAATTGTAATCTAGGATCAGATTTGTCCAATGTCTAGGGCAACCTTGGTCACAGACACTAGAATCTAGATCAGCGCACATTTTCCGGGTCATTTTCAGGTCAGTGTGACCCGAGCACTCTGCAACTTACGTGCAGTTTAACATGTTCAGAAGTGATATACGCTGAACTACATTAGGAATCCATACCTTGTATTCATTGTCCAGTTTATCAACTCCACTGAGCATACAAGAGCACTTTGAAGTTCTACAATTACAGACTGTTGTCCACCTGTTTCTCTTTGTTTGTCCCCTTTCATTCTGCTCTTCAATGGTCAAAACCGCCACAGGACAGGTATGAATTGGGTGGTCCAGCAGTGGCATCGACATGATGATGTTGTGTTTGTTGCATTGGGAAGAGTGGATCAGACACAGCAGTGCTGCTTGAGTTTTTAATCACTGTATCCTCTTATTGTCCACTCTGTGAGTCGCACCTGCCTCATTAGTCCACCTTGTAGATGTAAAGACAGTAGCTCATCTTTCATCACAGGAATCTGGACAAAGGACACTGTCAGCTGGATCTTTTTTGGTTGGTGGGCTATTCTCAGGCCAGCAGTATGCTATACGCTATTATTAGCACATGGCTTCTACTATACTGTTATCATTATACGATTATATATATATATATATATATATATATATATATATATATATATATATATATATATATATATATATATATATAAATAAAATGTTATATTTTAATTCTTGTTGTCATTATCTCATTTAATATTTTAGTCTTGTCTCGATGGTAACTATGCCTTGATGTGATGTGTTCAGCAGGCCTTAATGCTTAATAGCATTCCAGGCAGTGTTTTTGGTTGAATGACAGTATCCTATCTGATGCAACTGCTGCAGTTTAAACTCAACACACTGTCCCACAGATGTCAGGCATGCAATTGTTTTTTAGCATAAATAATAACATGAGAGAGAAAGAGCGAGAGAAAAAAAAAAAGAGAGAGAGAGAGAGAGAGAGAGAGAGAGAGAGAGAGAGAGAAAGAAAGAAAGAAAATGACTAGGTAAATATTGAGCTGTTTGCAGGGTGGTCAAAGCCACTGAAAGCACTAGTTAAATCACAGGTGTCTATCACGGTCAGGTATGCAGCTGCGTGTGGACAAGAGTGAGCGAACAAATGCAAGCCAGATATGTATTTTCTCTCTCTCTCGTTTCCTCACTCTCTCACCCCATCCCTAGTCCTCACGAAACACAGGCATGCTGCAGAACACCTGACAGGTGCGGGCGTGGTCAGGAGCGATACACGCTATCTTCACACGCTAACTCATTCTTAAATCTGGGCTGCGTGGCCTCAGGCAGGAAAACCACAACTCACATCACCTCTCTCTTTCTCTCTCTCCCTGTCTCTCTCTCTCTCTCTCTCTCTCTCTCTCTCTCTCTCTCTCTCTCTCTCTCTCTCTCTCTCTCTCTCTCTCTCACTCACACACACACACACACACACACACACATCTACACTAGGCCTAATCCTACCAAAGCTGCTCTTGTTGCCCAATGACATATTTATTAATGTGTCCACAGCAGAGAATTACAACTGAAGCTTGTGCATTTAACAACATATTTTATTTATTTTTTTAAATTTGAAGTGTGTCAAGTGTGTTTTCATTTGCAGTATGTCACACAGAAACACAGAAGATATTTTACAGAATTCAAAAACCTGTACAAAAATGTAACAATAAATACATCAAATAATAAGGGCAAATCTAAAGTTCAGACAGATCTCTGCATAATTAATGAGTAAAATATTTTATATTAAATAATACGGAATAATATTTCCTCTTCACTGCTGATTGTGAAGAGGAAATAAAATTCTGCATTTGTCCTGTACACACAATGATATTTACAACCACTCTTAGGAAATTTGACTCACATCAATCTCAAGTGCAGACATTCTAATGACTTGGTTTCCATCTCCACAACTGAACTTTTAAAAAACGGTTGGAGTCGCCCTTCAGAATTCTTTACTGATTAGGCTGCGGAACATTTTGTCCCTGTGTGCATTACACCTTTAAATATATTACAAATATTTTTAGTTTCGTGACATTTTATTATTACATTATATGAATAAATGAGTTACACTATATTTTACTTTTATTTTGAAATGTACTAAACGCAGTGTTCCATTTTTCACAACACTGCAATATACTGAGAGCTGATTATCTGTTTGAGTCCTCATTTATCTGCAGCCTTCTAACGTTCACTATCCTGATATCACAATAACTTTTTTGAGAACGTATTATCAGAGCCGATGCATTCTAAACATTTCTTGGAGCAGCCGTGTCTGTGATTTTCCCATAAAGCCGAGCTGTGAGGACACTGAGCACTATGGCTGGGTGGATTAAACGCTGTGTAAACTACCTTAGCCCCGAGCGCTAGGCTCTGCACCTCCGCTTCCTCTCTCTCTTTTACAAGCCATTCGCATGCATGTTCCCCAGATCAGACCGGCCTGACAAGTCTGCACACACACACAAAAAGCCCTAACTCTGTTAACTTTCTCTCTCTTTCTTTTCCACTTTTTCTTCGGGGGGAAAGCGAGTAGCCCGCAGGTCCGCTTCTGCCTGGCTTGCGTGAGGACGAGCGCTTTATCTTCACTACTCTAATGACCCTTGCACCTGGCCCTTTGACAGGCGGCATGTTTATGACCTCTTCTCTCTTTTGTCTCGCCTCGGAGGCGCTCTCGCTTGTTTTTGCAGGCGGCCTGTCTCCTCAGACGTTCTGAGGGGTCAGTGCTATGCTGTGTCCTTATTGTCTCATTAACAGAGATTTAATTCAGGTTTTGGGTAAATCTTTAGTGTAATGACGTTGATCAGGTTCAGTAAAGCCAGCTTCTGTGGTTTTCTATGGGAGCTACAAGCTACTGGAAAATTATGCCCCACCAATTAACATAATTAAGCTATTAAACAAGCTCAAATAGCATGTCTTATTTTGGTTTTGACACAAGTAGTGGAAAATTATTCCTAACACATTAACCTTAGCATGTGTTTTTAAACTTTATATTGTGTTAAAACATACATTGTACAGCTTTTCCACAAGTTAATACAGTTCTTGTGTCTTTAATAAAATATCTGTGACATGTTTTGGTCAAAATACCACAAAGATCAAACAACACTGCACCATTCTCACCCTGTCTAAGCCATGTTCAGTAACCGGTTCCTTTAAATAAGAATGAGCCACAGCTTAGATCAGCACTAGATCCTTGTTGTAATGCAGGTCCAGTGCTGTAATTACAGACACTCCATCAAGGAAACGTCTGCACTCTATAAAGGTTGCAGCACAAAATTAGAACAACTTGTTTTTATCCCATGTGAATTGATAAGTTCCAGATCCCCACTAACACTTACCTTACAGCCCACTTATTATGGCACAGACAGCGAGCATATATCGGTCCACTGGCATAAAGTGGTTGGTAGACCATTGCTGGTCCACCATTGGATCACTCAGATTACTTTCCTGTGTAAAGGATATAACAAATTTTTAATAAACTCAAACTGATTTTAAATTCACAGAGATTTTATTCTGGAAAACAAACTAATACAAATATTACCCACAACTTTGAAAGGTATAATAATGACCTCCACCCAATAGAACACCTTTGGGATTAATCAGAGCAGAGACTGCGAGTCAGGCCTTCTTGTCCATCATCAGTGTCTGACTTCACAAATGCGCCTCTGAATGAATGGTTTTAGCTGCAAAGGGTGGGCCGACATCATATTAAACCCTATGGATTAAGAATGGGATGTTCATATGTGTTTAAAGGCAGCTGAGCAAATACATTTGGCAATATACTGTACCTTAAGCTGCCACTGTGGTGGTACCCTCAGGGTACATATTTTGTACCTTTAATTTTTGAAACATAATTGTTATTCTATTATAATTGTATTATTGTAGATGTTTAAGTTGTTTTGTTTTCTTACACCCAATTAAATCTCTAGGATTTATGTTTGTTTTATACAGTTCTCCAATCAATACAAATGTTCACTTCTCCTTCTGAAGAAGAGAATGTAATGTACCGAACACAACTGGACTTTAAAACCACTGTTGTACCTTTAAATGTACATTTACATTGTTTGTAGTGACTTATTTGTTTGTACCTTTAGTGACTTATTTGTCAGTAGTTTCTGAGAGTGTAGCTGTTAAGTAATGTGTAAAATAAAATAAGTCAAATGTAAGTAAAAGGGATGATAGTAGATATATATTGTTTTTAATCAGGCATATTACAAGCATTTTACATAGCCTAAGCTACAGAATAAATACCTGTTAAGTTAGGTGTATAACATAAGTACAGAGAATGTAAAAATCATGGTAGTATATGCATGCGGTTTCTCCCAGATTCATTACAGACATTTTACAAACAAGGCGTGTAACAACAACTCAGAATTCATTGTAATTCTAAGCATAATTATAGATTACTCACAAGTATGATAGCAGAAGTAAGTGATTATTGGTGATATCGCAACTATAATTTTGAATGTATTGTACTCCTACATGTAATTATAGATCCCTTACTTACATGCGCCCTTCCATTTTCATTACAGGCACTAGCAGAGTTTCAGGCGCTGCACACCCATGGCTTGCAATGGCTAGTAAATTCTGCAGATGTGACTGACCACAATAATAATATTAATCTAGTATGTCTTTTATATTTTACACACAGTTTTAGCTATGTACTTATGCATTATACATATGCAACTACAAATGGTGAAAAGGATGTCTAACCTGTTCACATGAGTACGACAGGGAATATGCATGTGCTATGTCTTTGCATTATTCCTGCTTCCTCAGCACATCAGCCTTACCTTTTTGGGTCATCACCTTCACACAGGTCCTTGGCATATACTATTCCTCTTATTTATTTAAGATTATTTAAACAACACAGAAAATGAATGAAATGTGTGTTCTGCCAAGTGTTGTAAACTTAAATGAAAAAACTAAATTACTGAGTACTTCACTGATAATCACACTAATAAATGTGTGAAATAAGACCATGCCATGCAAGCTGTGTTAATGACATGAGAAGTTTTTGTGGCTTTAAGAATGAGTCAGATATTAATTATATCAATTCAGGAACTGATTGCTTGTATTGACTGGGTCCTATGTGCCCTTAGTGTCTGTCTGACAAAGATGTATTGCTTGTACAAACGCATTCAGCTCTTGTTTGGCGCGAGGATTGCCGGCCTCAAATCAGCATACGGTTTCTTAAATGATAGGGTGATGATGTTTATATAAAACAGGGGAAAAGGGAAACATTTTAATGACACATCCTTTCAGGGCTTTGACAGCTTGCTGAAAACACGCTGTGACATGCTGTATCAATCGCTCTCACATCATTTCACTAAAAAAAAAAAAAACACACAGAAAACGGCAGTTTATTTGGAGTGAGCCAGAGCTCCAAAAAGCTGTCACGACATGGCAAGCACTTGATTAATTCCAGCTCACTTTGCTGCAGGTTGACAAGAATGACATGAGAATCAACAGGCAACATGATCAGACCGGCAACTCTTATCATTCGCTAATGGGGGGCACTTAAGGTTAGGTCTGGGCTATAGGGGATTCATTAGCTCCTGCTTGAGCTCTGTTGAAAAGAGGGTCATCATTCTGCTAAAGGGGGCTTAATTATAAAGCCTCAGTGTGGGCTTGTCACAACAGCATTAGGGGCAAAATTGGGTTTGGGTTTACTGACACATACTGTGGGGAATTCTTCAGTAGATGTGGTGGGGGGGTTTGTTGCTGTTGCTTTGTTAAACAGGCCTGTGAATTCATCTCATCACATCTCAACTCCTTTCCCATTGAATCCATTTCAGTGTCCAGTGGCCTGTGAACTGTACAGCGATTTCTGTACTTAAAGGTAACTCAGATGAATATTTGAGTTCTCACAGCAAAACACCCCCTCCTCCCCCATGTTTGTTTTCATTCAGAAGCTCCGCATGCTTTAAAGTGGATTGGCAAGTTTGAGTAAGAAGCCAACAGTGCCTTTAAATACCTGTAAGTTTTTAATTCTCTATTTAAAAGCAGCATTCATGCTTATAATCAAAATGCACTTTGTATGAAAGTCAGATGTGTCCTCACCTTTGCAGAAACAGGTCTAATGTGTTTACGAAGCCCTAGTGTCAGTAAACGAGTCAAAAGACAAAGTGGCTCAGTCAAACATAGGCGTCTTCTCTCTCCCCACGGCAGAAGAATGGCAAAGAACATTGAAAATCATGAAAAGTGATGAGGATATTGTTTTATTCCTGCTCCATAAGTGGGTTGTATTGACTTGTTTTTTGCTGTGTCCGAATATTTAGTTCCCTCTCTAAATTTGGGAGAGTGCTACTTGTGTGAAAGTAAACACAGACTGAAACTGATACAAAACTAAATAACTCAATTAACAAACGGGTTTCTGTGGTAATTCAAATTGCAGTTCTCTCTGGTTTGTTTATGTTCAGAAGCTCTGTCTTTTAATGTGGAACGATATGTATGAGGAGGAAAAATGACTGTTTGTACAA
Organism: Hoplias malabaricus; assembly: GCF_029633855.1. Lineage (NCBI taxonomy): Eukaryota > Metazoa > Chordata > Actinopteri > Characiformes > Erythrinidae > Hoplias > Hoplias malabaricus. Next base: position 29,950,908 of record NC_089810.1, read on the forward strand.
ATCGGAAGTTTAACTTGCCTGAAAGTGTGGGACCCATAATGAGTCACATGTTCACATAATACTGCAACTGGTAGTACAAGGAGTGTCACTGTTAGGCAGCTCGAGGGTCCTGGGTTTGATCCTCTCCTCAAGTCATTGTCTGTGAGGAATGTGGTGTGTTCGCCCTGTGTCTGCATGGGTTTCCTCCAAGTGCTACGATTGATTAGCTGTGTGATATTGTCCACAGATGCAAACATGTGAGTGACTGGGTGAGTGTGTGAAATTTTCCACTGGTGTGAGTGTGTAACCGTTCAGGATGAAATGTTTACAGAAGGTAAATGAAAGAGTGAATGGATGGATGAATGTATGGGTGAAGAGTAAAATGGGTGTCTATAAATATTTGGACATATAGCATGTATATATTTGATGATAAAGTGAAAAAAAATGTAATTGAATCTGATCACCTCTGGTCCAGACACTAAGAGCTGTGACAGGCTTGTAGCAAGGGCCTCATTAAGCCTCTCCCCATTTCGGCCAGTACCATCCAACCCTACTAACCACCCCAACACACACACACGCAAAAAGGCAAACACACTCTGTCTGCTCCCCCAAGCTGTTTTGATAAGCCTGCTACCACACTGTCCAACCGAAGATTGGCAGGTTGCATACACACTCACACAAAGAGCGAGAGAGAGAGAGTGGCTTGCCAGGTTACACAGTCCCAGTGGCTGTTATATAAGTGCTCTTACAAAGGCAAACAGTGGGCAGGAACAGCTACAAAATGAGCGAGAGTAACTCGTCCGTGCCAAGTCTGCTTCACCCCGCTGCCAATAATACAGAAAACATAACAAGACAATGTTCAATAACAAACACATACCAGTAAAGCCACTGCACAATTAACTCCTGAAGAGTCACAGAGCTCTGTAATTAACTCAGTCTGCTGGAGGCTCTTCTGACTATTGACTCAATCATGCAGTAAAAGACTTAGATAAGATTAGCACTGGTTTCATCCACTGGTTTCTACTTATGAAGCTATACTCATAAATTGATAAGCTGTTAATGATGCTTTTCCGCTGCATGGCACCTAGTCTACTCAGCTCTGCTCATTTTCTGTCCCTGGCATCTGGTATGTTTTCCACTACAGCAGCTTCTACCTGAAATGAAGCCAGTGAGGTCCACTTTTGAAACCACAAGAGCAACTGTAGGGTTAATCATTTAATCAATTTGTATTCCCATGGTGTCACTGGGTCTGAACACAGCTTTTCCGTTTCTTGTTGCACTGTCCTACTCTCATTTGAGTCTTTCATAGGCCACGGATCCAAGGTACCTTGGTACCTCTTCAGAAGACAATGGTATGACTCGGATAAAAACAAATGCTATATCTACTGTAGCTTGGAGATTTTAGAAATGCCTAATGCTGGATGTTTGCATTTCATTGTTATTGATGAGTTCCTCTGGCCAATAAACTCTATGTAGGGTTTAAATGTCACGGTTTAGTCCCTACTCTACTTGCTTGGAACTAAAAAAGTACCCAGTTCCTTGTACCAGGTTCCATTTGCCCAGTGCCTACACAAAAAGAGGGTTGGAGCTTAATCAATAAGAGTTGGTACCATGCAGCTGCTGCTGTACATTCTTAAAAATGAGAAGCCACCAATGGTTCTTTGATCAATATTAGAGAAGGGCCACCTTGTTTCCTTTAAAAACATTTCCAACATAGAAATTCCCAATAAGTTTGATGTGTTACATGACCCTCTTCCAATTGAAATAACAAAAGTTGGATCTAAAATGGCCGACTTCAAAATGGCCACCATGGTCACCACCCATCTTGAAAAGTACCCCCCCCTCTCCCATATACTAATGTGCCACACACAGGAAGTTAATATCACCAACCATTCCCAATTAATTAATAAATGGCCCACCCTGTACACCAGACATCAGTACCTGTCCTCATTAATTCCCTTGTGGCTGAATTCAATCAAACTCAAATAAATTTTGCATCATTTAATGGAAAAGCTGTGTCAGAAGAGGAGAGGCATTGTGCAGCATTCCCTGAAAAGGAACTCACAGTATATATATATATATATATATATATATATATATATATATATATATATATATATTAATTTATTAATTTCCTGTAATCCACTGACCAAACAGGAACACTTTGTAGTTCTACAATCTCAGGGTGTAGTCCTCCAACCAAAAATATCCAGCTAACAGCATCCTGTGGGCGGAATCCACTGATGAAGGACTAGAAGACGACCAACACACACTGTGCAGCGGCATATGAGCTACTGTTTCTGACTTTACATGACAACTCGTCATGACAGATGAAATACATTTGGACTAAAAGTCGCAAATATGTGCCAAATGGCATAAATGGTTCTTTGGCATCTTAATCCATGACTAATGTTATTGGTTTGTCCAGGTATGAGAGGTGCAGGTCCTTATGACCTCTGGCTCCACTACAGCATTTCAGACTGCACAACAAAGCCCACATGCCTGAGAATCCAAACAGAGTGTCCGCTGCCCATCCCTGCACTTCCAACTGAGACTACTTTGACACACTCGCTGTAATGATTGACGAGCTGACGCCTTGGGTTGTGTAAGTCAGACCACCCCTTAACACTCTGGACTTTGAAGCAGTAGAACAGTGTTGTCCAGTGTAATGGAGCTTCAGTTAATACATCTAGGATGAGTGAGGAGATGTTTAGGATGTAATAATCCAACATCAGTACCTAAATTTACTAATGCTCTCATGGCTGACTGTTGTCAAATCCTCACAGCAGTGTTCCAGGATCTTGTGTATAAACTGCACAGAAGAGTAGAAGCTGTTCCTGCAGCAAAAGTAGAGAAAGAGCTGATTAATACCATTCATTTTATCACCATATTACTTTATTATACAGTTTTACATGACGTTAAGAGCAAGTCACCAACCTCCTTTAGAAATAGCTGGGAAAAGTAGACCACAGATGAATGAAGTTATTAAATAGATTTTTCATAATTGCTTTAATAAAAGTTTCTTTATTCCATTTGATTTATGATTTCTGGGGCATGCACAGAGCTTCAGCAGATAGACATGCAGACTGTTGGGAGCTATAATTTATTATATTGCTGTTATAATTTACGATATTGACAGTTAATGTGAAGAATGTTTATTTGTATGGCTCTGGTCTCTCAGGATCTATCTTGTTTGCACCAGCATTTCACGTAAAATACACACCTTGAATTACACCTTTCACTGCTGCAGACACATGACCCCAGAGAGGCACAAGTGTGTGACGGAGGTGTTTATTTATTTGTGCCCCTTTTTTTTATTGACATCAGGGAAGTTTTCATATCAGGATGAGAGGACGTGTCACTTAAAGAGCCCGAGGGTTTGTGTTTTTCATTGTGAAGGAGGGGTGGAGTGAAGGTTGTGAAAGTTCCCCGGTTTGAACAGCAAGTAAATCACAAGGTCTTTCAAGTGTCACAGAATCATTTTTATATGCAACACAGCTGTCCACAAAGACTTCATCAAAGGTATGAAGGACTTTGATCCAAAATTGTGTCTCGAATCAAACCCTAGTTCTCTAGTGTTTACATAAAAAAATAAAATAATAATAATAATAATAATAACCGTTAACCAGTTCAGGATCGCTGTGAGTCCGGAGCCTACCTGAAATCACTGGGCACAAGGTGGGAACATACCCTGGAGGGGGCGCCAGTCCTTCACAGGGAGATATAGATAGATAGATAGATAGATAGATATCATAAATACAGTGTTATTAAACTTATATACAGTGCTATTAAAAATGTATTTAGTACTTTTAGAACTATATACTGTTATTAAAACCATATACAGTCATATTAGAAATCTATAAAATTTTATTATTAGTTATAATAATAATAATATTCATTATTATTAGACGTATATAGCATTATTAGAACTATATAAATCAATTATATGCAGTGCATTTGTCTTGATTGTGGGTCTTCCCAAACCAGCGGGGAAAAACGACCGGGCCGTTTGTGGACACTACTGACGGACTGGGGCTATAGGCCTTTAACTATCATCAAAAACCGACTCAGGTTCTTATCTGACCTTTAAACATGAAACAAACTGCAACAATGAAGGAAGGATCCTGGATCAGGGATGGAAGAATGTAATATATAGCACACTATAAAAACATATTCTATTTATACATAGGAGTGTACATAACAACATCACTGTACACAGTCATTCCATAGGGGCTAGGCTAGAAAATACAGTCCAGCTTTGGAGAGAAAAGAATAGCTGATGGGGGAACTGTGTATGAGTTTGTGTGTGCGTGTGTGTGTGTGTATGAACCACCATCCTTGGCCCCCATCTCTCTTCCTGAATGCCTCAGTTTACACAGGATGTTCATATCACCCGCCAGGGTGTCCCAGCGGCTTCTCACGCCAACCAAAAGGGCCATCGGGTAGAATGTGTGTATGTGTGTGTGTGTGTGTGTGTGTGTGTGTGTGTGTTCCTGAGATAAAGTCTGATATGCGACGCCTCATTGCCACTGCACGCTGGGCTGGATTCCACTGTGAAAAGGCAGCCAAATTCTCAGAACTTTTTTGGAGATGATGATAAATTTAGAAAAGTATGAATTCGTTGCTGCAGAAAATAAAGAGCAATAGTGATAAACGTGTCTGGACTTGGCTAGCACTCCGTTCTCATAGAGCTGAGGACTGCCCGGACGCACGTACCTCTTGGGAAGTTGAGGGAAAAAAAATGTCAGATAGCTGAAGTGATATTCTGGTCAAAGACAGAATGTAAACAATTTGTAGCTGATTGTTTTTTTTTTTTTTTTTGGATCTGTGATGCAACTGGATCTGTGATGCTATAGGCTACTTCTAATGGGCTAAGTAAAGGAAGCTTATCAGCATGTTTTTATAGATTTAACTATGCAACTATGTAAATCATTAAGTAATTTTTTAACTAAACATAAATGTGAATTAAGTAATGGTTACCCCATATTTTATTTATTGCTAATTTCAACTGGCAGCTAGGATTCTTCTCACAGCTTTGAAATTAGTGGAGATTTTCCTCTGCATGGTACCTACTTGGCTCAGCCTTTCCACTAAACAAATCTGGTACTTAGAACCGTTATTTTTTAGTACTGCTGCAGTTCCAAGTGAGCCAAGTAGAGGCTAAATGTGACATGTAAACATTGCAGAGCACTTGTCCAGAGAGATTTGTCAATCATGGTAAAAAAAATGCTGACATCCATCAGTAGTGATCTTTAGCAGAGATCACATTTGTTTTTTATCTGACTCACAACAACAGCTTGTAAAATTACACCGTGGCAGAGATGGGCACTCAAATTAGTGTCTCAAGTCGCATACAAAGAAATTCCAGACTCGACTTGTAACTCATCCCTAATGACTCCCAACTCCACTCAGACCCGAAACATAACACGTCATTCAGAAACAGAAAATGTCATTCAGGCACAGCATGTGGCACTTGAAGGATATCTCTCTCTCTCTCTCTCTCTCTCTCTCTTTCTCTCTCTTTCTTTCTTTCTTTCTTTCTTTCTTTCTTTCTTTCTTTCTTTCTCTCTCTCTCTCTCTGCATTTACTTTATTGACTTGATTTGGAGGGCGGCACGGTGGCACAGCAAGTAGTGTCGCAGTCACACAGCTCTAGGGGCCTGGAGGTTGTGGGTTCGATTCCCGCTCCGGGTGACTGTCTGTGAGGAGTTGGTGTGTTCTCCCCGTGTCCGCGGGGTTTCCTCCAGGTGCTCCGGTTTCCTCCCACAGTCCAAAAACACACGTTGCAGGCGGATTGGCGACTCGAAAGTGTCCGTAGGTGTGAGTGAATGTGTCTGTGTTGCCCTGTGTGTCCCCTCCAGGGTGTATTCCCGCCTTGCGCCCAATGATTCCAGGTAGGCTCTGGACCCCCCACGACCCTAAATTGGATAAGCGGTTACAGATAATGGATGGATGGACTTGATTTGGGACACAGTCTTGTTTTGGTGTGTGATATCAGTGAGGAAAGTGTAAACAGAGCAGTGTATCTTGGCTTTAGCTGGAGCAACGTGGAATATAAAAGTAGAGTGGTAACGTGTAACTGTGGTGGGAAAGCCTTCATTTCTGCTCTATATGCAATACAGTTTGACATAGTATAAAAGTGACATACATACACTATACAGAACAAAAGCGCTGCTTCTAGCTTGCTCTATTTGAGAATTATTACATTTTATTTTTTATTATCGGCTAAAGACAAAAATATTTTTAAAAGACCAAAATGATACTGTTTTGTTTTTGTGAGTAAAATGAAATGTCATCATCATAATCATCCTCATCATATTCTTTGCCACTTAATCCATTTCAGGGTTGCAGTTAAAATGTGTAATATTAAAAAAAAAAAAAAAAAAAAAAAAGAGAGAGAGAGAGAGAGAGTTGATTTTGATGACAAAGTTAACCTGCTGTGTTTTGATCCATCCTTGTGTCTTGATTTGTACTTGTATTTTGTGATGATATTTTGAAGTACTCCTCAGATTAGTGGCAGAATAAATATGCCAACGAGAAGCGAACATGCAACAAGGAATGGAAAACCTCTACTGAGAACTGGGGCACAGAGCCAAATTCCGTCCCAAAACCTGATTAAAAATAAATGGAAAAAAGTTGCTGTGGAATTTAAAAGCCACAGTTCCTGTTACAGATGGGGGTTTGGGACCTAACCATCTACCTTTCTCAGAGAGCTGTGTTAATGGAAAAGTGACCAGGGACAAGGGCTGAAAAGTGCGTTGAGACGTGCCGAGCCAAGTCAAGTAGGTACCGTGTAATGGAAACGTGCCTTAGGAATGTGAATACTAGCACACTAGTCTTCTTTGCAGGAGCTCAATACACATGAAGTTGAACACTAACTGCTAACAGACACCTGTTTTTGGCGTGAATCATGCTGAATGAGGGGAAAGGCAAATAGCTTTCTTACCCTTCCTGAGAGGTCATCTGTTGCGCTCTCGTTGATTTGGTTAAGGATAGCTGTGGCATCGTTCGTGTTTTGATGGTTATGCATTGATGAAGTGATGAGATGAATCAGGTGTAGTTAGATAAAACACACTGCCATATCATTGATGTTGCTGTCAGTTATTGCACAAGGCCATACATTTGCATTTATGATCCATCGTGATCCAGCCCATATCGCTGATCTCCACAAGCTGTGGTGTGTTTAGCAGATAGATGCCACTAAGCCTCTTGCGAAACCCCTATTTAGCAACAGTAGAATGTGTGTGTTTGTGTGTGTGATACAGGAAATATTATGTAACCCTGCTGTGCACTCATAGAAGAATGTAACCTATATTAGCAGCTCGTGAGGAAGACATTTTATCAGCACGCCCATTTACCACATACCATTTGTTTTGTTGCATGTTCTTACCACTTTATGTGAAGCCAGTGATTCCCCGAGATACAGATTCACATTTCAAAACTCAAAACATGATTCCATCTTCCAAATTCGCTCCCCTCCACCCACCCCCGATATGTCCACAAAAGTCTAGACACGTCCCAGCAGGAGTGCAATAACATTCAGTACACGTTCAGCATGGATCCGAGGGAAGCCAATATGATCTGCCACACGCAATGAGGAGAAGGCCTTCGGTTATTTGATTTAGTGGCATGTATGTGATATATAATCCCCAAAACTGCCCCAAAACTGCCCCAGGAAAAACTCACTCCACAAATACTTTCCATAGGTTTCTACCTATCTATCTAACTTTAAGAGTGTGTTCACCTGCTTGTTTCTTCCAAAATGAAGAGTGCTAACAGGTAGTGTCCCCTCTTTCCTGTCATAATAGTCTGGGAAAGCTTTTCATTGATATTGGAATATCTTCTGTGAGGATTTGATGGCATTCAGCACCATTAAACTACTAGAGAGTGAGGTTGGAAGACTAATTTTGGCATTCCAACTAATCCACCTCCAGATGATGGGAGAGAGAGAGCCATGTGAGAGTGAGAGACACTGCTGTAAAGCCAGAGAGAGAGGGAGAGTCTCTGTGAATGTGAGACACTGATTTAAACTGAGAGAGAGAGAGAGAGAGAGAGAGAGAGAGAGAGAGAGGGAGAGACAGAAAGAGAAAAAAGAGAGATGACTATCAGTGATGTTGTCATTCATCGTAAAGCGCAATCATCTCCTGGCTGATTTCTGAGTGGGGGGCGTGGCTCTGTGTGTGTGTTGCTGCTGCCTTTGAAGTAGCTGCAAATTTCACTCCGCTGCCACAAACACACCTCACACACAAGAGCAAAGTACACATACACAAAGACAGAGCACACACCAGAAAGAACACATTGTCCTCTCAGCTCTATCACACCTCCCTACACCTTTCTCTAATTACCTTCCAGTTCCTAGGCCTAGTCTTTATATACAGTACTTCTGGGTATAGATAACAATGTGTCACACTGTGTCAGCTATTACTTAAACCGTGAGTGTGATTTCTTAAAGGGGAACTGCAGCCAAAAAAGATAAATAAATCCATTACATTCATGTGTTGGAAACATGATTAACCTTCAGTGGTGCAGCAATCATCTCAACAGTTCTCCATTGTAAATCTTTTTAATAATGTATGGTGAAGGTGGGAGGAAGTTGTATGCAAATATTTTGACACTCTTGGTCAAAACACATGGTCTGTTTGACTCCAAGCTAAATAAATAAAGAAATAAGGTAATAAAGAAATAAATAAACACATTTTCAAAAGTAAAATATAATTAAATATTTTTAAAAGTTAAAAATAAACACACACAACAGTCAGTTAATAGTGCATTTGACCCACAATCCCAAAAGCTACTTCAAATTACATGTGAAAGACATATCCATCCATCCATTATCTGTAACCGCTTATCCAATTTAGGGTCGCGGGGGGTCCAGAGCCTACCTGGAATCATCGGGCGCAAGGCGGGAATACACCCTGGAGGGGACGCCAGTCCTTCACAGGGCAACACAGACACATTCACACCTACGGACACTTTCGAGTTGCCAGTCCACCTGCAACGTGTGTTTTTGGACTGTGGGAGGAAACCGGAGCACCCGGAGGAAACCCACGCAGACACGGGGAGAACACACCAACTCCTCACAGACAGTCACCCGGAGCTGGAATCAAACCCACAACCTCCAAGGCCCCTGGAGCTGTGTGACTGCGACACTACCTGCTGCCGCCCTGTGAAAGACATATCTAAATCTTATTTAATATAAATATTTAAGTATGTAAGTACTTGCATGTATAGATATAGATATAGCTGTGTGAGTATAACTTTAAGTAAATTCTTGTTCTGTATTGGTATATTTACTTTTGGGTATGTTCATGTTTATTTACTGGGGTTCTGATCTGGGTTCAGTCTTCATTACTTGTCTCATCACTTCACCTGACACAGAGCAATGGAAAAGTGATCTGAGTTCAGGAGTTCAGAGGCTGCATTGCTTCATTCCATAACATTATGCGCCAATTAACCCTGGCCTCTGGAAAACAATAGGTGTTCAGTGGATTATAGAGGTTGCCATTGTCAGCAGATATGGTCTAGTCTGTGTGTTTATATGTGCGTGACAGAGATAGAATGAGAGATGTATGTGTATGTGTGTGTGTGTGGGTGTGTGTGTGTGTGTATTATGCGTGCAAAGCCTCTATGGTGCATGCTGCATTGGCGTGCATGGTGTAGGGACTGATTTCCTGCAGCAAAGAGCAGGTTCCACTAATTGTTTCACTCTAAATACCAAACAGATGAAAGTTTATCATTCTCTCTCTCTCACTCATTCTCTCTCTCTCTCCATCTAAATAAGGCTCAACTCTCTGACTGAGCCAGTTGCTTATTCAGCTGCTGACAGTCCATTGTAGTCACTAAACCACAGTGTATGTGTTTAGGTCTTATTCATGCTGCAGGCATGCATGGCACCAAAACTCCTCCAGTAAAGAACTCTCACTGTAAAGAACAAATGTAAACCAGTCTGTGGGAAATTCACGTTCCAGAAATGTACATACCTCACTGTGTGGCACATAGGTTCATTGCTTATATGATGTGAACAGTAAAGTCACATTTACACTTATAATTTATTATTTATAATTTACATTATAAGATGCATTTATTCATCTTTTTTTAATCATGCCACATATGTAGGTCAATACAATGTTAGGAGTCTTGCCCAAGGACTGGTAGTTGTGAGAGGAGTAGTGGGGTTTCCTTTGTTGGGAACTTATCACCACTGTGCCACATGGAGAGCAGTAATGTCACCCTATGTTCACGCTAAAGGCGAATGGTCTCTATTTGCATTCCAGAATCGTCTTTTTTAAGCATGTTCAGGGCCAGTGATGATGTGGTTGGGCCTTGTGTTTCAAACAACATGTTTCTGTGATTGGTCTTAGCAATTGCCAAAACCAGTCATTTCATGTTGTGGCTCCTCTAAATTTTTTATATTTTTGCATAAATTATTGAAAATCTCAGCTCAGTTTGTCACCACATGAAAAATGTCCACTATGTATGTGCAATATATAGTGAATAAGGCACAGTTTCAAACACAGAATATGGGAGAAGCTGTGGAGCATTTAATTAGACTGTCTCTGAGGTGTTTTGTGTGTTCTCACAGTTTCTACGTGGGTTTCCTTCGGGTGCTCCAGTTTCCGCCCACAGTCCAAAACCACACATTTATTAGCGCTGTCCTAAAACCCAGTGAGCTGGCTAGTTAGGCACTGACTCTGTAGACAGCTGGCAGATTTCAATCGTCTCTCGTCACAAGGCAGATTATTGAGACGCTTTGGTTAGAGAGCGATCGTTCGTTTTTTTTTTTTTGTTGTTGTTGTTTTTTTTACCTCAACAGCTAGCTCTGCCTCCACATTTCAGTGTGGTGGATTATACTCTTCCTGGAGGGGGCACCAGTCCTTCACAGGGCAACACACACAGTCACACTTACGGACACTTTTTGAGTCACCAATCCACCTACCAAAGTGTGTTTTTGAACTGTGGGAGGAAACCGGAGCACCCAGAGGAAACCCACGCCGACACAGGGAGAACACACCACACTCCTCACAGACAGTCACCCGGAGCGGGACTTGAACCCACAACCTCCAGGTCCCTGGAGCTGTGTGACTGTGTACCTGCTGCGCCACCGTTCCGCCCCCTGTATTTATCACAATCAGATGTTTTTTAGCAATAGCATCAAATCAAATAAAATTCCTACCTTTTTTTGTTAAAATAAATAGGAATGTTAATGTTCTGTGTGCGAAATCTTATGTAGCAATCCAGTATCGTTCCGTGAAGGCTTTACAATAGGAAAGTTGGTAATAACATTGCTGTGAGCATTTTATTGCACTACTGAGTGCAGTTTACATATTTGCCTTGTTCTGGCACTCCAGGTTTCTGAAAATATTGAATGGTGCTCTATCACTCCAGAGAGCACAGTCCCACTGAAACACATCCCAATGTTGTTGGAGCTTTATACTCCTCTAGGCAACACTTGGCGTTGAGTATGGTGGACATTATATTCATTAAAAAACTGTGCATGTACAGATGCTTCTTTAAGGTCACTAGGTCATTTTTTAAATTTTTTTTTTTTTTTTTTTTTTTTTTTAAATTATAATTTTTTTATTTATGTATTTCTTGAGCTCCTGGGCCTCCACTAGTCTTATTCATTTTTACAGCACTGCACGAGAGGGGGAGGGAGGGTGTTGTTTTACTACCACCCTCCAAAATTATATAGTGCAGTTTCTGCAGTGCTGGGCCCAGAGTATCACTAAGAGTATTTTAAGTGGCTGAATTCACTAATTCCTAAGGGGTGTCTGAATATATTTGCACATTATCACAGAGCTTTTACCTTTTACACCTGAGCTGAATCTTAGAAGGTGCTGAAGCTGGGTTTCTCAAGGCCTAGGCCTCAAAAGGCTGAAGAGCACAACAGCCCGAGGCTCAACAGTAGCAAATGAAACCAAGGCTTTCATGTGCTTTATAATTACTGTGGCTTTATTATCAGCTGCTCGTTCTCTCTGTCGTTCCCTCTCTCTTTTTTTCTCTACCTCTCTCTCACTGGATCAGAGTCAAATCGGAATTGGCAGTTAACACTTGACAGACAAGATAATGCAGCTGGTGGCAGATTTATTCCGCCCGCGACACTGACAGACTTGACCTACAAAACACAAAAAAATACACACACATCTCCCATTATTTCGCCTCAGGGGGATACTGTCTTCTGACAGGTGACCAACAAAGGGTCCTGGCTTCTACATAAAGTGGTCATTCCATTGAACATTGGTCAGTAAGGCTGTGTTAGACTGCAGCGGCAGATTAGGAAGTTTTTTGTCTGCAGATTTCCTGAGGCGGATACATTAGGCGTTGTTTAAATGGTAGATTGAGCTTGGTGTAACTCAGTGAGTGAGAGAGAGAGAGAGAGAGAGAGAGAGAGAGAGAGAGAGAATGAAAGAGAGAGAGAGAGAGAGAGAGAAAGAGAGAATGAAAGAGAGAGAGTGAAAGAAAGGCAAAGAGAGAGAACAAAAGGAGAGAGGCAGACAGTGTGTGAAAATCAGACCTTTGGTGTATTCTTGTGGCTCTCTGCCGAGGGAGAGAGAGAGAGAGAGAGAATGAAAGAGAGAGAGAGAGAGAGAGAGAGAAAGAGAGAATGAAAGAGAGAGAGTGAAAGAAAGGCAAAGAGAGAGAACAAAAGGAGAGAGGCAGACAGTGTGTGAAAATCAGACCTTTGGTGTATTCTTGTGGCTCTCTGCCGAGAGAGAGAGAGAGAGAGAGAGAGAGAGAGAGAGAGAGAAAAAGAGAGTGAGAGAGTCTTGGAATGACAGCAGTTTATTTAGAACAGGTGCAATAGCTTCCAAAAAGCTTCTGGGATTGATTTCCTTCTTTCATCTACCATTTCTCTGTTCCCAAAGGTTTGTAAACATTCAGCCAATAGTTCCTCAGAAATGAAGGGTATTAAAAGAAAGACTTTGCTCCACTGTTTTGTTCCACTTCTCCACAGTCCGATGCTAGAGGCTTCCATGCCCCTCTAGACCACACCTTATTAAACATCAAGGCTTTTAATAAGAATTAGGCAAGGTGACTGTAGGAATGTATGAATAATGCCACTCTCTGCATGATATAATGTTACCTGTGTATATATAGTGTGGAATAGTACAGTGCTGGAGTAGTTTGACTCCAATGACTATTAGATGCTCATCCTAAAGCGTGAGTAGGTGATATTGCAGATACCACTAGTATATTCCAGTTGTAGAACAAAATCCAAATGAAAAAGTCCCACCCCTGCAATGAGAACTCAATTTTATGCCACGCCCCTAAAACACAGCATCCACCTAACTCATGTCTTACTCGTATGTAAAATAATTTCTGATCAGTTATGCTGATGTTCAATCTGGTTTGCCCTCATCCAGCCTCTTTTTGTTTGAAAGCCTTCTCCCTCCGTCCTACTTTCATGTAGCATGAATGTCAATGCTTGCATGTAGCACAGGCATGGGGCAGTATGATCAGAGCAGCTCTGAGGGAGGTATTGTAGACAGGCAGGTAAGCTATCCAGTTCAGGGGTGTACATTTTATTTCAGTGTTTGGAGGACAAACAATAACATTTCTCAAGAGCAATTCCTGAGGGGGATGCAAAATGTACTGTTGTTTTAAGGCTACAAGTAGCATGTTCAAACATAAAAATAACAAATGGCCCGTAGATGACACACGATACACTGGGAATAGTGGCGTGATCTCATCTAATATTCCTAATGGAAAACCATCATGGCTGGCTGATAAATAAACCACTATCAGCAGGACAAACTGGCAGTGTATTGAAGAAAAGATCAGTGAGCAAGCCCAACTAACTTTAGAAATTTATCCAACCTGCAGTTATCAACATTTGTGTGTAAAAAGTCTAATATTGCTTTAAGTATATATTCTGTATGTTGTCAGACGATAAGAGTATTTAAAGAAATATTTTTAAAAATTTGCTTCAGCGAAAATGATTTATTGGCACAGTGGTTTATAAGTTTTGTTCTTATCACCAGTATGTCGCTGGATCTGTCTCTAGTTATTCTATGTCCATCTGGGCTCTACGGGTGCCTGAATGTACTTGTGTTTTTAAATCAGCTCAACTGGTCATTTACAGTTTGCCAATTCCGATTATAATCATAATGCATTTTAGTGACAAGTACTGTTAATAATCATGTTTAAATCTTATAAAATTTATCGTCATGTTGAGCAGAGCACCATAATTATCAATATCCATTCTGATAGGCCTCTGCTGAGCCCTCATCATGTGGTTATCATGCAGCCAGATCCATGTAGAGAGAGCAGCTAGCGATCTAGTCAGTATGACTTCCGTAAACTTCACTACACTCTTCATTCGGGATCTCCTGCACCTAAAATAAACATTCTGAAAACGGAAGAGTGAAAAAATATATAGAATTTTATATGAGCAGTGATAAAGGTCCCCCTTCAAAATATCTGTGAGGCAGACTCAATGGCAGTTTATTTCTTTATGACCACAGTTGAGTGTTGATTTGCAGTCGAGGTAAAGTAACTTTATTAAAGAAGACCTTTATAATGAACTCCTGGATAAAGCACTCCATAAATACCATAAATATTGTACAGTCTGTAGATAAAGATAAAGTTTATGAATCTGTTGTCACTGGTGGTATTTCTACATGAGGTGACCAAATAAATAAAACTCCTCAACATTAAATGACACTGTCAAGTTAGATTCCTGATTAATTTGTAAAGTGCAATGTGCCAATAGTGTGCGGCACAGTGGCGCAGCAGGTAGTGTCACAGTCACACAGCTCCAGGGACCGGGTGCTCTGGTTTCCTCCCACAGTCCAAAAGCACACGTTGTTAGGTGGATTAGCAACTCAAAGGAATCCCTAGTTGTGAGTGAGTAAGTGGGTGTGTGTCACTTTGTGAGGGACTGGCGCCCCCTCCAGGGTATTTTCCCACCTGTGGGCTCTGGAACCACTGAACACCCTAAATTGAATGGGCAGTTACAGATAATGCATGAATGAAAGTGAACAAGTCACCTTAGCAGTTATCACAACAATTGCCAACCCTTAGAGATTTATCACGAACCGCCACTGGTTCCAATGGACAAGGTATCACTCGAAAACATGGAATAAAAAAATGGAATTCACTCTAAGCCAATGTAAAATAGCTCTAATTTTGGATCATTTCTGATGGGTCACGTTGTGAAAATTTGACACAGCAAAGGATAGATTTTTTCCTAAATGCAGGTTAGATTATAAGGAGATTGTCACGCCTTTGTCCTCTTGTCTGTTTTCCCCACCATGTGCTCACTTGGCACATGGCTCTGTTTATTATTGTCCATGTCTCCGCCCATGTCCCGCCTTTCTTCCTCCTCCTTGTCAGTGTCATTTGTAATCCTGCCCCCTCGTTATCAGTCCAGGTGTCCCTTGTCTGTGGTGTTCATTTAAGTTCCCTTGTCTCTGTGCTTTTTTGTTGGACATTCCACCTTTAGTTTGCTTTCTACCATCTGTCTGTCTTGTCTGTTACTCATTCCCTTTAAGTCAGTCTTTGTATCTCTCTTGTCTCAGGTCAGTTTGTATCTTTAGTCTGTTTAGTTTTCTGTGTCTGTTTAATTCCCTCTGTTTAGCTTTCTGTGTTCAAGTTTATTCTGTTTAGCTTCTTTGACTAGGCCCCTGTTAAGCTCTCTATGTATTGTCCTTCTGTCAAAGTCTCTGTCCAGATCATTCTGTTCAAGTCTCTCTGTCTTGATCTTTCTTTGTTTCAGTATCCTGTCTCATTATCCTAGTCTGTCTATCTGTTTTGTTATCTTTTGTAGAAGTAAAAGTATTCTGTGTTTTAGCAAGTGTGTCCATCCTGCGTTCTTGACAGAGATATGGGATTGTGACTGTATTTACACAGGTACTTAAGCAAAACATGGCTGTTTATGACATAATTTTACTACAGTGGGACCTCGAGTTACGAATTTAATTAGTTCCAGAACCGAGGTCTTAACTGGAACTGCTCGTAACTGGAATTAATTTTCCCCATTTAAAATAATGGAAATTGGATAAATCGGTTCCCGTCCTCTGATGTCCTAAATTATGAAAAAATGCATGTTTTTCAATATGAAAGACTCACACAAAACTTAAAATTACACAACAAGATAAATAGATGAAAGAACATATACAAAAAAAATTAAGAAACATGTATAAAATAGGGTACAGTAATTTTACCTTGGCGACAGATGAGCGTAGCTAACGGAGAGCGGCTGAGGGGAGAACGTAAAGCACTTGTAAAACGTTATAACGTACGAGATAAGACTTGATACTGCGCAGTCACACGTGAGAAGAACGTGGTGGCTGTATGCGAGAGGAATATGTGAGCGAACACCATGCCAACTATCGGTCGTATTCCGAAGATCAGCTCTTCGTAACTCGGGAAAACATTCGTAACTGGATCAGAAATTTAGCTCGCACCTCTACTCGCAACTCGATTTGTACGAATTCGGAGCAGTTCGTAACGAGGTTCCACTGTACTCGTATATGAATGACTTTGCCTACGTTACAGTTTACTTCAGCACTATCCTATCACACTCAGAATTGTGCTGTTCTGTTAAATATTAGCACCGCTGTGATTTTGTTGTAGGCACAAGGCTGAAAGACCTGCACTGAACATATTGGTCAGAAGTAATTGCTATGTAATTGGTCATAATTTGCCAATTGTGTCGTGTTGCTGTGTGTGTAGTGTGACGGATTATTGTTGTTGTGCTGTTATTGGATCACACCACTGATTTTAGGAAACACATTGTAATGACTGTATATTGAAGTATTACTTATTTTTACACCCAGTCAACCCACACAGACACACACACACTTACACAAAGTAACTGTAATGGTCATCCTGGAGCGTGTGAGGGGGATTGTTTTGTTTGAATCAGATTCAGCTGATTATTCAACACATCCCCTCATAGACAGTTCCATGATTCTGTCCAATAAAAACACAGACAGGTCAGATCTGATAGAGCCTACTGCTGTCCAGCAGGTCCATCCACCCACTGGCCACAGGCCAGTATACAGCACACACCGCACTCTGAGAAACAGATACAGAGATGACCATACATGATATATTTAAAGGACAGCTCCACCAAATTTTCAAAATATCTACAAGATTATTGGTTAAGTACCGTCATTTACAGGGGTTTCGTGTGAATGATCTCAGGAGAAACTGTGAAGTCTGAACAGTTCACAGTGGCGTTGAATGGAACCAGACATCTGAGGAGTTTAATCTCTCAGTAAAAGTTTTCCTACCCTCTTCCCAAATTAACATAGTGCAATTTCTGCAGTGCTGTGCATAAGCAGCAATGGCAGAGGCTCTACTGTCTCTATTATAGGTAACACAATGATTTTGGAGATATATTTTTAAGACCTACGTCCAAGACCAGTCGTAAGTCTTAGTGGAACCGCATTCTTTGGCGTGTGGAGCTGCCAGAACTATTCCTTTAAAATCAGTACCTGTCTTCACCAAAATATTCATCTAATGCAGAGAGAGAGAGAGAGAGCTGATGAACTGTGAGCGCGCACTGATTTGCTATTGCGGTAAAAAGTGCAGCGCGTGAGAAAGCTGCGCTCAGTCGGAGATAAGCAGCACGCAACGAGCACGCGGGAAAGTAACGGGGGGGGGGGGGCGGGGGGGGGGGGGGAGGCTGGTAATTATATCAACTTCTTCTACAACTTCATACGTACCAATCACTCTCCCCTCACAGATTTACTGTACACACACACACACACACACACACACAGAGAGAGAAAGAGCTGAAATAATAATGAAAAACAAAGGAAGAACCAAACGACAGAAAACAAAGAATTGTGCAGCAAACACACACACACTCACACTCCCCACCTTTTACTCTAGTGCCCTTCCCAGCACCCTTACACACACACACACACACACAGTGGGTTAATGATTGTGCCAGGGTCTGTGCATCGCGTGCAGACTGTGTTTGCTGGGCCTGGGCAGGGGTCAGGGGTCATCTACAGAGTGAGAGCAGGGAGGGGGCAGAAGGGGAGGGAGGTGGGGGCAGCTTGCTCTTTTTTATCAAAACAATCACAGGCACTTTTTTTTTTGGGAGGACACGCTAGTGTTGTGTAAATAGCACAGTTGGTAGCAACAGAGAAACATTTTCCAGCACCGTCCACTAAATTAGAAACACTTCAGATGGGAAAACATTATTAATGTGACCTTTTCACAAAGGCTTCAGCGAACAGCTCAAGCCTTTACCAGGCCCTCACTGTTTCATTTGTAACTTTGCAGCTGTTTCTTAAGTCCACCATGTAACTTTCAACAAGAAACACAAACCCATCTGTTCATGCAGAATTTATTATCTCTATAATAATATATGATCAGTATCTGTCCACAAAGTATTTTAAAATAGTAATATAAAATAGTAATTTCTCGTAAATATTTATTCTCATAGGGTGGCACGGTGGCGCTGCAGGTAGTTTCACAGTCACACAGCTCCATGGAGTCTCGCTCCGGGTGACTGTCTGTGAGAAGTGTGGTGTGTTCTCTCTGTGTCTGCGTGGGTTTCCTCCGGGTGACTGTTTGTGAGGAGTGTGGTGTGTTCTCCCTGTGTCTGCGTGGGTTTCCTCCGGGTGCTCCAGTTTCCTCCCACGGTCCAAAAACACACGTTGGTAGGTGGATTGCCGACTCAAAAGTGTCCATAGGTGTGAATGTGTGTTGCCCTGTGAAGGACTGGCGCCCCCTCCAGGCTGTATACCCACCTTGCGCCCAATGATTCCAGGTAGGCTCTGGACCCACCGCAACCCTGAACTGGATAAGGGTTACAGATAATGAATGAATTTATTCTCATTCTGCACCTTAATGAAGCTTGCTTGCTTATAAGTTTATTTATTTATTTTCATTTAATAATCTATCTGTCTGTACTCAAGTTCCATTAGAGCACACAGATTTTAGGAGGAGCCACAGTAAGGTTCAACACAAGGATTCTTCTTTTGTGTCTGTTTCTTTTTCCAAACGCAGCTAGTTACATTCACCAAGGCACACTCTCTAGCTCACGTAGGACTCTCAAAACACAGGTGGAAACAGACATATCAGATTAGTGGCACCTCCAGCCTGAGCACTCATGCGTTCATTGAGAAATCCTTCGGTAAACAATAGCAACTCTTCTAAGTGTGTGAGAGGAACCTTGAAGCCACATGTTAACGACACGCTAGCTGGTTCACTTTAGATTTCACTTTTTTAAGCAGCGAAGGTATGGCACCTGAGGAGCAGGTGGTGGTTTTAAAAACCCCTGCTACATCAAAACAGCTAAAAATGTGCTCGCATTGCTAAAAGCTACCAAGCAGCAGTTATTAAAGGAAAAGTCTTTGATTGTGTGGAGATGCTGTTCTCTCTAGTTTGTTTACATTCAGAAGCTCTGCGTCTTTTAAGGTGGAATGGTATGTCTGAGGAAAAAATTACTGTTGTTCCTGCATATCTGTAGTTTAACTTCTCTGTAAGTTTTTATTCACTGTTTGACTTACCACATAAACCATTCTAACCTTAAACTCATGCCTAATCCAACAGCATACACAGTCTGGATTCATAATTTGAGTTGTTTAGTAGCACTTCCTATGTTTACTTTCATGTAGTTAGCTCTCTCCTGAATTTAGAGACATTTCCAATTTAAGTAATCTAGGGTGACTAGACGTCCTCTTTTACCCGGACATGTCCTCTTTTTTAGACTTTAAATGGCGTGGCCCACCCTAAGTAATCTGAAACAGCAGGGCTTTGGCTTTGTAAACACATTAGCCCTTTTTGAGCATGCAAAGAGACTGGAGAGCTATGATGAAGAAACATCCTCAAAATGTTATAATAAGTGTTTATGTACTAAAATCGAAGGCCTAGTGCACTCTAGAGTGTGTCTGCCATTTCTTAGTTTTTATGACTTCTCAGGGATACAGAGATAAGCTACAGAGCACCATATATTGCACCACTTAATATGAACGCTAAATTATTAAATATTTTTCACATCACAATGTAGCTAACACTAGGTAGTAAAAAGTAGATGCGTAAACAAATGAACCACTACCAACACAGTTCAGGTGAGTGTCAGAGGCTTGTTGCAGTGTCCAGTTAGTGGCGTGTCATTCGACTGAGGGTCAGCGGGAGTTTTCGTGGTAGAAGTGTGATGAAGCGGAGCTCTGGCTAATCCTATTAAGGCGGACTGTCTCGGGGCACACGCGAGGGCTGAGGCCCAGAACACACACCAGCATTCTGAACCAGAGCTATTCAGGCTACACACACACACACACACACACACACACACATGCATATATACAAACTCCATTTTCAGGAAAGTTAGGATGCTGTGCAAAGTGTAAATAAAAACAGAATGTACAGATTAGCACATCATTTATATTTTATATTTAATTGAAAAAATGTACAAAGACAATATTTAAAATGTTGATTTTCTTAAAAATATTAGATCGTTTTTAGTTTGATGCCAGCATCATTTTTTTTTTAATCTGTGACCAAGAGAAGGAAAAAAATGTCAGTGACAAGATTGGTGTCACGCCCTCGTCCCGTCTGGTCTGTTTTCTCAGCACATGGCTTTGTTTTGTTGTTCTTTTAGTCCCGCCTTTGTTTCGCCTCTTTGTTCGTCACCCTCGTTATTTGTCTCAGGTGCGTCTCGTCTGTGTTTTGTGTTTAAGTCCCCTTCCCTCACTTCCTGTGGTCGTTCATTTGTTCTTTGTGTTGTACTGTGTCGGCCCATGTTGTTCTCATGTTGTTTCAAGTGCTCTATTTGTTAGTATCCCTAGTCATGTTGTTTCTGGTTCTCGTTCTTAGTCTTGTTCTTTCCTCGTTTCGTGTTTGCCCTCGAGTTCGTTTATGTTTGTTTTGTTAATTTCTTGTTAATAAAGTCTGTGTTATTAGCGTGTGCGTCCGCCTCTGTCAGTCCGCCCAGCTCACCGTAACAATTGGTTTTAAAAAGTGTCTCAGAGAGGCTGAGGTTTTGAGAAGTAAAAAAATAGTGCAAAAATTCAAGAATATTGTTTCTCAATGTAAAATAGCAAATAACTTGGGGATTCCATTACGTATCATATAAAATATCATTACATCATTACATAATTGTTTGTTTTTAAAGTAAGAGGTGATGCAACATAATGGTAAACCTTTTTGGAACATGTTTCTGGCATCACATCAAAGTGTAGTTATGACATAATGACTTTTTAAACAAAAGACTCCTGAGTTCTCCTCCCTGTCCCAGCTTTACCAGGCCTGGTCCATACCATCAATATTGGTGTGCATCTTTCAAAAACAATACAATTTCAAAAAAGTTTCAACATTCAACAAATGGCAATTAAATATACACACTTAGGAACTATAGTTCTATAAGGGTACTTTAGAAAAGAAACTGGTTCTATATAGAACCCTGAACACGCGAAGAACTTTTTCATGATAAAATGGTTCTTTGCAGAGAAGGGTTCTATATGGCTGTTTTTTATTGTTACATGTCAAGGTTATTTATTTATGTAAAACACTTAAATTCTATACATTTATATGTATTTAATTATGCTGAGAATTACTAAAGGACGGCCAACACAAATTGTGCAGCAACAGATGAGCTCTCTGATTTTACAAGGTAGTATAACACACCTGGACGATGAGTGGACACAGTGTTTGAAACTCCAGCAGCACCGAGGGCCTGTCATTGTCCTGACCAATGAAACAAATAAGTAATTTTAATATTATGGTTGATGGGTGTATATAGGAGCATGCGGAAATTTAGTCAAATTACTTTAAAATATTGAGGGGTAAATAAAGCATAAAATGTGCCTTAACCTTTGCAAACGACACATTAAATATTTTTTTTCCTCTAGTTTTCAGTGTTGTTAAATTCAGTCACAGAACGTGTTCTCTGTTGATAACATACAGTGGATATAAAAAGTGTACACACCCCTGTTAAAATGCCAGGTTTAGATTATATAAAAAATGAGTCCAAGACAAATAATTTCAGAACTTTTTCCACCTTTAATGAGACCTATAACCTGTCCATCTCAATTAAAAAACAAACTGAAATCTTTAGGGGGAAGAAGTAAAAAATTAAAAACAAAAATTTTGTAGTTGCATATGTGTGTAACACTCTTATACCTGGGGGTGTGGCTGTGTTCAGAATGAACCAATCACATTCAAACTTGTGTTAAATAGGAATCAGTGAACACCTGTCATTGTTTAAAGTGCCTCTGATTAACCCCCAGGTTATAAGTTCAGTCGTTCTAGTAGGCTTTTCCTGACATTTTCTTATTTGTGTCTTACAGAAAAAGCCATTGTCCACAGAGAGCCCCCAAAGCATCAGAGGGATCTCATTGTCAAAAGGCATCAGTCTGGAGAAGGGTACAAAAGAATATCCAATGTATTAGATATACCATGGAACACAGTGAAGACAGCCATCATTCATTCATTCATTCATTAACTGTAACCGCTTATCCAATTCAGGGTCGCGGTGGGTCCAGAGCCTACCTGGAATCATTGGGCGCAAGGCGGGGAAATATACCCTGGAGGGGGCAGACAGTCATCATCAAGCGGAGAAAATATAGGACCACAGTGACATTGCAAAGAACAAGACGTTCCTCCAAAATTGATGAAAAGACAAGAAGAAAATTGGTCAGGGAAGCTACAAAGAGGGCAACATTAAGTTGAAGGATTTTCTGGCACATATTGGCTGTGTACTACATGTGACAACAATATCCCGTATTCATATTCCTGGGCTATGTGGTAGGGTGGCAAGACGGAAGCCTCTTCATATGAACAAAAACATCCATGCCCAAAATTTTGCAGAAACATGTGGGAAAATGTATTATGGTCTGATGAAACCAAGGTTGAACTTTTCGGCCCTAATTCCAAAAGGTATGTTCGGTGCAAAAAAAACAAAAACACAGAACATCACCAAAAGAACATCATACCCACAGTGAAGCATGGTGGTAGCAGCATCATGCTGTGGGGCTGTTTTTATATATATATATATATATATATATATCTGTAACCACTTATCCTTCAGTTGATACTGGGGCTTTAGTCAAGGTAGAAGGAATTATGAACAGTTCCAGATACCAGTCGATTCTGGCACAAAACCTTCTGGTTTCTGCTAGAAAGCTGAAGCTGAAGAGGAACTTCATCTTTCAGCATGACAACGACCCAAAGCATACATCCAAATCGACCAAAGATTGGCTTCACCAGAAGATGATTAGTGTTGGCCCAGCCAGAGCCCAGATCTGAATCCGATTGAAAATCTGTGGGGTGATCTGAAGAGGGCTGTACACAGGAGATGCCCCCGCAATCTGACAGATATTGCTAAGTCAGGAGGTGCCATGCTGATAGGCTCCTACCCAAAAAGACTGAGTGCTGTAATACCATCAAAAGATGCTTCAAAAAGTATTAGTTTAAGGGTGTGCACTCTTATGCAACCACATTTTTTATTATTTTTTTTTTACTTCTTCCCCCTAAAGATTTCAGTTGAAAAAGTTCTGAAATAATTTGTCTTGGTCTCATTTTTTTAAATATCACTAAACCTGGCATTTTAACAGGGGTGTGTACACTTTTTATATCCAGTGTATTACTCGTATAGGATCTTTTTTTTTTTTAATTGAATAATCTAAGAACATTAGAAGGAAACAAACATAGAGAGAAATTGAGGAACCAAGACTCAAAAAGAGAACCTCCCTAAGATCATGAATGAGATAAGAATAAAAACTCCTCTGGGGCCTTGTTAGGATTCAGATTGCTTTTAGCATCATTCATTTGCCATAAATAAAATCAAATGGTGGATTCAGAGTGCCTAAGGCTTGCTAATTTCAATTTCACTGTCATCTTGAAACACACACACACCTACAACCACCTGAGTAATTACAGGTGTACATGAGTCTAGCACACCTCTCAGCCGTTGCCCACATCAGGCACTTCCTGCTGTAGATGGCGTGCAGAAAACTCATTTTCTCAATCCTCACTTCAAACGAAAAACTTCAAAACCCTTTCCCTTGCTCTCAGCTCAGCCACAAACATCTCGCAACTTTTAAGTTGCCGCCTATAGACTTGTTTATGTGGTTTCTGAGACGGGAGGATACACTGTAATTGATTGTTCATTCCAGTCAGAATTAAGTGTTAAAATTTTGAAAACTGAAAATCCAGTGAGTTGTATTCCCTGTGGTTTTTACAGTACATACAGCCAGCTATACTCTTCCACTGCTCTGCAAGGTCTAAACCTTTATATCTAGGAAACTTGGATGAGAGGCAACTGCTGAGTCTGTATCAAAGTGGAAGGCCAGAATGAGGGAATTAAAGTCCAGAAAGCATTATAGTAGTACATATAGCATATGTTTGTGCTGAAACTCAACTCTTTATAGAAATGCAGACACCCGCATACACATAGTCATGCAAGTTCAGTACTGTCTATTCTCACACACACACTCATGCACAAAACAAAGCAGTTTACCTTTTGTTCTGCCCCTCACTCCTCTCTCTCTTTTTTCCTCTGTTGTTCCCGTCTATCTCTCTCTCCCTCGCTTAGTTTTAGGTTAGTGTGGCAGGTGTTGTAATGTAGCGTGCTGAGGGTTTCACGCTTGTTTGACCTTGGTTCACACTGCAGAGATTCTTTCAGAGATCAGTGTGGAGGGCAAATCAGTGCACACACAAACACTATAAATAACATTACTGATTACATAGCCACAGAAATGTAATATTACACGCACAAAACATGAATTGAATGAATTCACACTAATATTTTATGGAGTTTAAGGAA
Source organism: Hoplias malabaricus (assembly GCF_029633855.1). Lineage (NCBI taxonomy): Eukaryota > Metazoa > Chordata > Actinopteri > Characiformes > Erythrinidae > Hoplias > Hoplias malabaricus. Next base: position 29,975,616 of record NC_089810.1, read on the forward strand.
GAATTGGGGTGCCACGGTGGCACAGCAGGTAGTGTCGCAGTCACACAGCTCCAGGGACCTGGAGGTTCTGGGTTCAAGTTTCGCTCTGGGTGACTGTCTGTGAGGAGTGCGGTGTGTTCTCTCTTGTGTCTGCGTGGGTTTCCTCCGGGTGACTGTCTGTGAGGAGTGTGGTGTGTTCTCTCTGTGTCTGCGTGGGTTTCCTCCGGGTGACTGTCTGTGAGGAGTGTGGTGTGTTCTCCCTGTGTCTGAGTGGGTTTCCTCCGGGTGACTGTCTGTGAGGAGCGCGGTGTGTTCTCTCTGTGTCTGCGTGGGTTTCCTCCGGGTGACTGTCTGTGAGGAGTGTGGTGTGTTCTCTCTGTGTCTGCGTGGGTTTCCTCTGGGTGACTGTCTGTGCTGTGAGGAGTGTGGTGTGTTCTCTCTGTGTCTGCGTGGGTTTCCTCTGGGTGACTGTCTGTGAGGAGTGTGGTGTGTTCTCCCTGTGTCTGCGTGGGTTTCCTCTGGGTGACTGTCTGTAAGGAGTGTGGTGTGTTCTCTCTGTGTCTGCGTGGGTTTCCTCCGGGTGACTGTCTGTGAGGAGTGTGGTGTGTTCTCCCTGTGTCCGCATGGATTTCCTCCAGGTGCTCCGGTTTCCTCCCACAGTCCAAAAACACATGTTGGTAGGTGGATTGGCGACTCAAAAAAAAACGTCCGTAGGTGTGAGTGAATGTGTGAGTGTGTGTGTTGCCCTGTGAAGGACTGGCGCACCCTCCAGGGTGTGTTCCCACTTTGCGCCCAGTGATTCCAGGTAGGCTCCAGATCCACCGCGCCCCTGAACTGGATAAGCGCTTACAGACAATGAATGAATGAATTAGGAAGTATTTCAGATTAATGTTACATAGTCTCCCTCTCTGCTGCTTTTGTTTCATGCACTCGTTTACCACAGACATCATTTTAATACACTTCCTGGAACACTCAATTTAAGCACTCATAGAATGAAAGTCAATAGGCAGTTGTTGGACATCTGCTCCTCTGAAACTTCTTCTGACCCCTAGGGAATTTTAGCAAATCCCTCAACGTTCTTTTAGCTGTTTTACCCCAGTTTATTGGAACACAAACATGCATGCTTACCTACTAAACAAAGATCTTTCTGGAAATCTCCCAGTCTCCCTCAACTGATGGGAGGAGGCCTGCTCACCATTGTCTGCTTTCCACAACCCTGGCCAATCAGCACACAGGGAGCATGTAAGGATCAGGTTGCGACTACGTAAATGCTTTTCTAGACATCCAAGGATGCTATACAAATAATACTGCACAGAACGTCATTCCATTCAACAGTAAACACACACAGGCGAAGATCTGCAGCCAAAAACATACAGTGTCCTCTCAACCTGGAGTAACTGTCCACCTATAGGACTGCATTATGCACTAGGGGGTTCACCCAGGATAGAGTGAACATCCATATCTGGGAATACACACACACACCAACATTCATTCACATACACACATTCACTCAGAACAGTTTTTAGAGTAGTCAAGTCACCTAATCTCCATGTTTTTGGACTGTGGAAGGAAAGCGCTCGTAATGATATGGTTGCACTGAGCGGGCAGCAGTGACTGTGAGGGTAAGAGAGGTACAGTCTTGCTAAACCATTATTAGCACCCATGAAGTTCATAAGTACATAATGTGGAATATCTCCTGGAAAAAAAATAATGAATCAAGTGTAACAGCTTTTTTCTATAGAGAAATTGTGTTTTATTCCCCAGAGCAAATGATAAAAAATAATGGGAAGGTAAACAATAGAAAAACTTAACGCCTGATGTGGCACTGGAATAGGCACCATTTAGTAAATCAGTACGGAAACACATTTTGACTCACCTGTGCTAAATCACAAATCAGAATCACCTGTGATAAATTGTCATTGCCTATGAATGATGACTTCATTCATTCATTGTCTGTAAGCGCTTATCCAGTTCAGGGTCGCGGTGGGTCCTGAGCCTACTTGGAATCATTGGGCACAAGGCAGGAGCACACCCTGGAGGGGGTGCCAGTCCTTCACAGGGTGACACACACACATTCAATCACACCTACGGACACTTTTCAATTCACCTACCAACGTGGGTTTTTGGAAAACCCAGAGGACCCAGAGGAAACCCATGTGGACACAGAGAGAACACACCATAGTCCTCACAGACAGTCACCCGGAAGAAACCCACGCAGACACAGGGAGAACACACCACACTCCTCACAGACAGTCACCCGGAGGAAACCCACACAGACACAGGGAGAACACACCACAGTCCTCACAGACAGTCACCCATAGGAAACCCATGTGGACACAGAGAGAACACACCACAGTCCTCACAGACAGTGACCCGGAGGAAACCCACGCAGACACAGGGAGAACTCACCACACTCCTCACAGACAGTCACCCAGAGGAAACCCATGTGGACACAGAGAGAACACACCACAGTCCTCACAGACAGTCACCCGGAGGAAACCCACGCAGACACAGGGAGAACTCATCACACTCCTCACAGACAGTCACCCAGAGGAAACCCATGTGGACACAGAGAGAACACACAACACTCCTCACAGACAGTGACCCGGAGGAAACCCACGCTGACACAGGGAGAACTCACCACACTCCTCACAGACAGTCACCCAGAGGAAACCCATGTGGACACAGAGAGAACACACCACAGTCCTCACAGACAGTCACCCGGAGGAAACCCACGCAGACACAGGGAGAACTCACCACACTCCTCACAGACAGTCACCCAGAGGAAACCCATGTGGACACAGAGAACACACCACAGTCCTCACAGACAGTGACCCGGAGGAAACCCACGCAGACACAGGGAGAACACACCAAACTCCTCACAGATGATGATATCAGTTATTTAAAAAAATAAACAAACAATACATTATTCCCTGTTCCTTTGTCACAATTGTGAAGAAAAAGGAGCTGTCTGTGGACATTAGAAGTGCTATTATTAGCAAACATCCCCAAAGGGTATAAGGCCATTTCCAAAGAAACTGGTATCCCTGTTTTAACAGTGCACAATGTTATTAAGAAAGTTGGCCAGCATAGAACTGTCAGGAACCTCCCTCCACATGGAGGGAAGAGGGAAATTGCTGAGAGATGTCTTCAAAGGTTGGTGCGAATAGTGAAAAAACCACCATGTCAAACATACACAGACCTGAAGGCCCACCTGGAACAGCCTGGGGTCATGGTTTCAACAAGTACCATGCACTGCACACTAAACCAAAAAGAGCTTTATGGGTGAAGGCCAAGGAAGAAATCATTGCTGAAGAAAAGACGTGAAATGAACGAAGATCTTTACCAAAGAGTTCCTGGAAAACCTACAATCCTTCTGGGGAAAATATTCTATGGAAGGTTGCAACAAAAATAGTTTTTTGGCAATGCACACCAACAGTTTGTTTACAGAAGCATATACAGAAAAGAACACTCTGCCTACAGTTAAGTATCGTGGAGGATCCATAATTCGGTGGGGCTGTTTTGCTGCATCTGGTACTGGAGGCCTTAACTGTATCACAGGGATCATGAAATCAGAGAATTGCCAAGAGGTTTGAGAGTGAAATGTCATACCCAGTGTAAGAAAACTTTTTTAGATTTGGTTGGATTTGAAGATCATGGCTCCTCCAGCAAGACAAAGACCCGAATCACACATCCAAAAGCATGCAGGAATGGTTGAAAAGGAAAAAATAAACTATTTTAAAAGACCCAGCAATCTGAGTCCTGATCTCAGTCCCATTGAAAATCTTTGGGGTGAGCTACCATTGGCAAAAAGAACCCTGCAAATATTCAAGAAATCAAACAAACTGCGAAGGAAGAGTGGGAGAAAATACCAGGTGAGAAATACAAGCTTATAGATGGCTCCATTAAACGTTTGGAGGCTGTCACCACTGCCAAATGTAGTGCAAACAAATATTAAGGAAGGGTGCCTTCATTAATGCTCATGCCGTTTACTCTGTTCCTACTTTAAAATTACAACGAAAAAAAAATGTGAGCTGAAGAAAGATGCTCTTCATTATATTATATTGGACCTCCAATTAAAACTCCTGATGATATAAATTTGATATATTTCTATTTATTTCTGAAAGTATGGTACAGGTTTTGCAAAAAATGAAGGGGTGCCAATAATGGTGTATATTTGACCAAGGTCTTGTCCCTCTCTCTCCTCACGCTCTTTCCAAACACTGATTGATTGGCAATGTTTAATTTGGAGCCTCATGCACCAGAAAGTTCACATGCAAACCTGCCTCCTGAGGTCACTGGTTTAGATCCTGTGTGGCCAAATGTTTGGGGACACATATGCATCTATCAATTTTTGTGAAATGAAGGTTCTACAGGGAATTTGGCTTGTCCTTTGCAGCACAAACTACCTGTGTTCTTCTGTGAAGATTTTAGGCAGATGCTGTTAGATACAGCTCGGTGTGTTCCACTTCTGTGTCCCAGTGCTCTCCGACACCTGGTGCTGAGCATGAGGAGAGACAAGTGTGCAGCTGCTGCAGAGCGTCAACGTTGTTTCAGACTTTTCACAGAAAACTGTGGGTGCACAACTTTTGAGCTCATTCTTTAATTGGAGTAATATGGCACCATTTACATTCAGACTGGGTTGATTGCATGACTCCAAAGCCCCAGTGGTCCACACCAACACGCAAGGGGCGGGGGGGTTAGAAAAAATGTCTCTCGTTTAACCTCTCTCTCTCTTTCTCTCTCTCCCCCTTTGTTCTGTAGGCTTTGTGTCTCGAGCGGCTACGTGCCGCCGCCTTCGCGTGACTGAGCGAGCAGATTTAGGAGCTGTGTCCCGAGCACCGGGGCCATTTCGGCGCGCTCCCTTCTTTCTCACGCAAACGCCGCACGGAGGGGCCACGCGCCGCGCCCACACCCGGTCAGCAGAGCGCGTGGAGGAGAGAGTTATACACGGTCAGACCTCTAAACAAATGGAGCACCTGCCTTTAACGCTGCAGCTCCAGAACGCAGTGAACGCGCGAGACAGACGGAGCTGAGACGCTTGATCTCACCTGGTGTGACTCTTAAGGGGCATTTAGAGAGTGGATAGATGACTGGGTGATTTAGGTACGCTGGCCATTAAATCCTGACTCCAGGCCTGCTTTTCTGGAGAGAGATTGGTCTCTAACTAACTCTACTTTCACAAGTCGCAAACATTCACTATTAACTAATAGTTTTCACTATTCACAAATGAATACATCCCAATCTGTGTCTCACGGTCTGCAATTCACAGACAGTCACCCAGTGGAAACCCATGCAGACACAGGGAGAACACACCACACTCCTCACAGACAGTCACCCGGAGGAAACCCACACAGACACAGGGAGAACACACCACACTCCTCACAGACAGTCACCCAGAGGAAACCCATGCAGCATGCAGACACAGGGAGAACACACCACACTCCTCACAGACAGTCACCCGGAGGAAACCCACGCAGACACAGGGAGAACACACCACACTCCTCACAGACAGTCACCCAGAGGAAACCCATGCAGACACAGGGAGAACACACCACACTCCTCACAGACAGTCACCCAGAGGAAACCCATGCAGACACAGGGAGAACACACCACACTCCCCACAGACAGTCACCCAGAGGAAACCCATGCAGACACAGGGAGAACACACCACACTCCTCACAGACCTGGAGCAAGGCTTGAACGCACAACCCCAGGTCTCTGGAACTGTGTGACAGGGACACATACTCCATGTCCATTCTCTCAGCTCCACTGACCATACAGCACTTTGTAGTTCTACAATCACAGAGTGTAATCCACCTGTTTTGTCACCATGCCGCACATTATTGGTTATCATATCTTTTATAAAATTGAATCACTGTATAGTTAATGTATTGGCTGATTATTCTGGTTTCTTTGATTGATAAGTATACCTTTATATGATGCTTTTTGTATTGATTACTCTATTCTTAATCTATTGATTGTATATTATATCAGTTGCTCAATGATTGATTACACTTTGTTATTGTTATTATTATTATTATTATTATTATTATTATTGATTTGATTGATTAAAGGCAGCCCACCCTTTATTCAGTGATTGACTTCAGAATTATGCATGGTCTTGCTCCCTCTTACCTGGATGATCTCCTTCAGTTATACTCTTCAGTACACACTTGCTGCTCTTTGCTCCTCTGATTCACATTCATTTAAAGTTCCTCTCTCAAGCTGAGTTCTGTTGGCGATAGGGCCTTAGTGTTGCTGGCCCAAAGCTGTGGAACAATCTCCCTTTCGAGTTATGTGCTTGTTCATCCATTGCAATATTTAAAGCTAGTCTTAATACTCATGTTTTCCAGCTGGCTCATGGCTGAGACTGAACTGTGTTGTGGGTTGTGTTTCTATTTCTGTGCTTTTTATTGTTATTCGCATTTACTGTTACTTTTATTTTTACTTTCTGCCTTTTCTACTCTTATTTTAAAGTGTCCTTGGGTGATTATCAAATAAAATGGTATTGTTATTATTATTATTAATATTCTGTATTCAGTGATTGATTATGCAGTTCTTACACAGTAAGAATGGCCTTTCTTGCCTTTATTTTGTATTTCAGATTTCTCTGACCTTCAAATATGTGTGTGTGTGTGTGTGTGTGTGTTTGAGAGAGAGAGAGAGAGAGAGAGAGAGAGAGAGAGAGAGAGATTGTCAGCTTGTGTGTATGCGAGAGAGAGAGTTTGTTAGTTTGCTTGTGTGTGTGTGTGTGTGTGTGTGTGTGTGTGTGTGTACATCCTCTCGCGCTCTCACGCAACCTGGCCAATGTTTAACCCGCGCGCTACAGGTGCACTCACGCGAGCGGCGAAGGGAAAAAAAAGTTAAATAAACAGGTAAAAAAGATTTACACGAACATACGCTCACAGCAGATAGGGATCTGCAGCTCACACACATGGGCTTTCTCTCTCTCTCTCTCTCTCTCTCTCTCTCTCTCTCTCTCTCTCTCCCTCTCTCTCTCTCTCTCTCGCGCGCGCGCGCGCGCTCTCTCATTTTTTCTCTATTTCTCTCTCAGACACAAGAGTAATAAAAAAAAGGTTTTATTTTTACACTGGTCTCGTTTTATATTTTTATTACATATTTTTACAAAAAAAAAAAAAAAAATATATATATATATATATATATATATATATACACACACAAACAAACACCACACACACACACACACACACACACACATATATAAATATATATATATATATATATATATATATATATATATATATATATATATATATATATACACACACACAAACAAACACCACACACACACACACACACACACACATATATAAATATATATATATATATATATATATATATATATATATATATATATACACACACAAACAAACACCACACACACACACACACACATATATAAATAAATATATATATATATATATATATATATATATATATATATATATATATATATATATATATATATATATATATATATATATATATATATATAAATGTATTTTTTTTGTTATTATTAATCGATAATACCCTGTGTATAATTCAATGTATTTAAATGATATAATGTATATGCATATAATATAATAATATAATTTTACAATTTAGTTGTGTAAAGACTCCAGACTCTTCCATATTAGCATTAAAGGTCAAAGGTGTTTAACCCAGAACAGGTCAGAGACTGTAGAAGATCCCACTCTCTGAAGAGTCACATTCCTGTTCAGTGACAGAGTGAGGCTGTGCTCTCAGAGGTTCGGGGGGTGGGGGGTGGGGGGTCTTTTAGTCAGAGTTCAAAAAGGTTTTAAAACTGAATTAACCAGAAGATCAGAATAAAAGACTGCAGCTGAAACAGAGAGCAATGCAATTTCTAAAGCTGCAGTAGAATATGATACAGTTATGTTACTGTTCCCTAATCCGAAGTGTCCTACTAAGGAGACCTTAGTGACAGTGAAAGCAACCGGTTTCAGAATCCAAGCCATTTTATTTATTTGTCCGTTTGTTTATTCTTTCATATATATGCTGCCATTTTACAATTTTATTGATTAATTTTAGTACGTTTATTTTTTTAATAAATAATTTATAATTAACAAATGGAATTTTTAATTTGGCTATTTTTTGCTAGCTTTTTATTATATTATATTATATTATATTATATTATATTATATTATATTATATTATATTATATACCAATACTACATTTGATACTTTTCTTGCTTAATGATTCGGGACATATTTTTCTTCATTCTTTGCTGTTGTGCGTTTTTTTTTTTTTGTTTGTCTGTTTTTTAACAAAACCTATTCTCTGTGACTGTTTTGGAAGGCAGCGCATTTTTACTAGCAGTGTGTGTGTGTGTGCGCGTGTGGTAGTTTTTGTGAAGCAGGTGAGAGGCGCGCGCTCCGGCTCCTCTAACCTCCTGCGTGACGTCACAATCCATGCAGCCAATGGCGTGCAGAGCCGCTCTATAAAAGATATAATACCGTCCACAAGTGCAGCAAGCTTTCAATCTACAGCCCGGAGATCCGAGATCTGAGAACCGAAACGAACCGAACAGAACCGAGCAGAGCCGATCTGACTTGCTGTGTGCGGACTGGGAAAAGTAAGTGGGCTGTCTTTATTATTATCAGTGTTGCTGCTGTTGACGTTATACATTCATCCCGCTGAACTCATGACTGTCCTGTGGGGGACAGCCAGACTGTGGTGTACTCTTCTTGGCACGTGTAAGTGGGGTTTATTGATACGGTTGGCGGTGAATTCTCCTGCTCTCTGATTGGCTCTGAATCATTTTACTACAGAGGTCAGATCCAGTGAACCTCAGTCATATATTTCACCTCTGTAACTGTATGTGTAATGTTTTTAAAAATTCTTATATAACTATTTTAATATTTGTTTTATTGCAATGCATGAGACTAGAAGCAGTGCGTGCTGTAGATGATACTGTATACAAGGTTATAACTGGATTTGAATGATTACTGTAGATGTCAGTGCAACATGGGAACTAAAGGACCTAAAGTGCATTTAAACTCCAACTTTTCTTCGATGTGTGTGTGTGTGTGCGTGTGTGCACGCGTTATATTCACTACATGCATATTCACTACCAGTTGTCACAGTCACATAGGGAAAATTACTGTCTATACGATTCACTGACTTTTCCAGAATGTAAAGATAAACTCCCTTTTCCTTTTGGGAAGTGACAATTCTATACCTTTAGACTACATTTAAAGTACACAACTGGACTTTAAGGACCATCATACCATCAAACATACCTTTACAATGGAGAGGGGACAGAGCGGTATAATGATGGGGTTTTTAACACTATTGTTTAGTTTGGGCACCATGCCAGCATTAAAGGTACAGTAGGCAGATTCACTGGCGTGACTGTCTGGGTTATTGTCATTCACCTGCCTTCATTGTGTGTCATGGATCCTCAGCGCGTTATTAGTCGAAGTGTCTTTCAGCCGCAGAGCAGCAGACCCACAACAACAACGAAAACCCCAGTGAGGATTAATGTTTGATGTTTTCCAAAACGGCACTGAATGAATTTGCTCATTACTAAAATAACTACTATTGGGTTCTTTGTATTTTACAGTATATTTGGAATAATTAATTAAAGAAATAAATTCACCTACTGCAACTTTAATAGCAGGTGCATTTTGTGGCGATGTGGTAAAATGCAGACTTTGCACTTTGTGTCTGAATGTTAATACTGTATGTAGTCAATAATATTCATTCAACACTTTATGGTCTTGAGCTAGTGTACATTCACCATTCTTTAGGTACTTGTTTAGTTCTGTACACATTCAATGCTAATACAAGAATGTAGACAGTAGCATTTCCATTAAGAACAACCGCCCCCCCTCGCTCTGATGCTGTACATCCCTTCCTCATCATTCAGAGATGTTTCTCTTTATCTTCCCAGGTTCTCACTGTAGAAAACAGTGCAATAAGTAGAAACATGGCGCTGGCAGTGCTACCGATCTTCGGCCCCATCTCCGTGTCGGAGAGCCTGATTGCCATGGTGACTATCTGCATAGTGTACCTGCTCCTTAAACTCATCAGGGACCGGATACCTGAGGGTCTCCAGCCACTGCCGGGCCCCCAGTCGCTGCCCCTCATTGGGAACGTGCTAGAGCTTGGGAGGAACCCCCACCTCAGCCTCACTGCTATGAGCCAGCGCTATGGCTCCGTCTTCAGAATCCGGATTGGGACACGCCCTGTGGTGGTGCTTAGCGGAAGCGAAACTTTGCGGCAGGCGCTTATCAAACAGGGGGAGGACTTTGCTGGGCGGCCTGGACTCTACAGGTAAACACAGATGGATAAACTAACAAACAAACTGTGGAACCGTACTATATAAATTGCCTTCGGTTTTCTGCTTGTAACCCATCAGTGTTAGTGAAATACACACACACACACACATACACACACACACACACACACAAACTATTCAAGTACAGTATATACACACTTTAACTTACATTTATATACATTACACTGTTGAAATATATGTGTTATTGTATATAATTAAGAAAAGGTAATTGTATATATTATTTTAACAATAGCAAATGAGTGTAGGGGTTAAAGTTAGAAAGAGTTTTACGATCAGCTTTTACTGCATTGTAATGCATTGTTTCTATGCTTTCGTCGTCTCAACATAAAATAATACTAGGTACTATTTTTACCTTAAAATTACAGCTTTGTGATGCTCCACTGACCTATCATAGGGAGAACAGAGACATTGTCATTGCTACTCTGGGTTTAGCAGTGCAGAAACTCCACTACGTACATTTTGGAGGAGGGTAGGACATGCCCCCACCTCCCTCCTCCCTCCCCCTTGATTTCACAACAGTGAACTTAACCCTGTGAATTACACTCTTTAATTACTCAACTGTAGGTGGAGCTCAGGAGCAAAAATACCAAATCGTACATAGTGCTGCTTTAGAAGAGGAACTCATCTGAATAAATTGTGATTCCTTCAGTACAAATACAGCCTTTGATTTGCACTCCTCCTTCTCCAGTGACCCTCCAAATATCTTCTTGAGTTTTTCTGAAATGAAAGGTCCTGTAGGTAAATAAATTTGTTATTTATGTCTGCCATTACAGTTTCCAATTCATCAATGATGGTAAAAGCTTGGCCTTCAGCTCAGACCAGGCCGGAGTGTGGCGTGTTCGCCGAAAGCTGGCCCACAATGCCCTACGCTCTTTCGCCACTGTGGATAGCAAGTGTTCAGAATACACCTGTGCCCTGGAGGAGCTTGTCAGCAAAGAGGGGCTTTACCTGGTGGAGAGGCTGAAGAAAGTGATGGAGGACTGTGGCAGCTTTGACCCTTTCCGCTACATCGTGGTCTCGGTGGCTAATGTCATCTGTGGCATGTGCTATGGCCGGCGCTATAGCCACGATCACCAGGAGCTTCTGAATCTGGTAAACCTCAGCGATGAGTTTGGAGAGGTGGTGGGCAGCGGGAACCCTGCAGACTTCATCCCCTTCCTCCGCTTCTTTTTCAAGCAAAAATTGAACAAGTTTGTGGACATCAACAAGCGCTTCAACGTATTTGTACAGAAGATTGTCCAAGAGCACTACTCCAGCTATGATAAGGTCAGTGTAATTTAACATTCACCACTCTACAGTAGTGGAGTCTAGCTCCAGTTCTGGAGAAGTATTGACCATGCAAGCTGTAACTCAGAAAGGGGACATTGTCTACAACTTTTCTACAAGTTAACAGTCCTGAGGCAGAGAAATGTGCCACCAGCGTAGCAGGGTACCACATAAATTGGGAGGCACATCCATTTGACCAAGCCATGAAACAACGCAGGGGTATTTAAGGTAGCCCTAAGCGAGGGTGACCATATTTCCAAAGAAGAGGACACTTGGGGCAGAAAAAAACATACCTTTATGGACAGATAATGTTCCTTTCCATTGAATTTAAACAATAATAACATAACTATAAAAATAGTTTAACTTGTCAGTTGCTTACAGTATGATCATGAAAAGCATGTTATTTTCTGTTCATACAAAACTGCAAACCTGAAGGACTGTGTGGCGATGACATTAAAGCAACTCCTTTATCAGAAACCAACAAGATAACATTTAACATTTAAGTTTTTGAACATTTCTAAAACCAAGCACCTCACCATTTTATCAACCAAGTAATCTACACTTGATAAAGGAGCAGGGCATCGCTGGGAACTACATATTTATTACTGACTTACATTTCTATAAGGGTCCGACTGATAAAACCGTGCTGTTACAAATTCACAGCCTCGTTTATTTTGAGTTACACCTCGCTCTGGTGTTGTGGCTTTAATCATCCAGAGATTTTGCCTGCTTTCACGTTAAACAAAAAGCAGTGCAGATGTAATTTACTCATCAGAATGTCAGTAATGGTGTGATGTGTCTGTGTATCTGTGTCGTTATAGGGACAGACAAGACGACTTTATTAGTCAAATATATAGTATTTAATATCTATGCAGCGCCCCCATTTCTGCAACTGAATAGTAAGAGCTAGTCATTGCACCTGATAGTTTCAGCATGTTATATTGGTTTCCTTGATGTTGATTTCACTCAGACTTATCTCAAAATTGGTGTTTATGATATTTAAAGAGCTTTTAATAGCTCCTGATCTATGTCAATTAATGTGCAGTTTCAAGGGCTGGTGTTCAACATATTTTCAATCTCTCTTTCAGAACAACATTCGTGACATCACAGACTCCCTCATTTACCACTGTGAAGACAGGAAGCTGGACGAGAACTCAAACCTGCAAGTTTCCGACGAGAAGATAGTGGGGATAGTCAATGACCTCTTTGGGGCTGGTAAGTAAGGAGACATAAAAGAGTCAAAAGTACCTACCAACAGAGGTCCAAGGAAGTGGTCCTACCCACATCCAAAAGTTACATAGTGCAGTTTCTGCTGTACTGAGCCCATTGTGGCAACAATAGAGGCTCTATTCTTGTTATTACAGGTCAGTGAACCCCAATACTACATGGGGTTCTTTTAATTAGCTTTTGAGCCCTCATGACCCTCTTGCTGGTTTATGGGTTGTCCTTCCTTGGACCATTTTGGAAGGTAATAACCACTGCATACTGGGAAAACCACAGGAGATGCTCTGAACAAACTATTATAACCATTGAAATTTGGTTCTTGTCACACTGACTGTTCTTCATCTATGACTGTTCTTCATCTACTCTTCACCCTTTAATTTTCCCTCTCTTATATATTTTTCAGGTTTTGACACCATCAGCACCGTTCTGTCATGGTCTGTGATGTATTTGGTGGCTTATCCAGAGATCCAGGAGAGACTTAACAAAGAGCTGAGTAAGCATGCTTTTTCATATTCCTCAGGCTGATGAGACAGAAAGGGTTAAGTCCACTTTGATATGAAATCATCCATCACTTCTGTTTGGGAACCAGCAATGCAAAGTGCCATAAAACACTAATATAGTATTACTGTACTTCACATGAACGACTTACACTCCTGGTTACTCAGAATCTTCATTCTTCTCTCTTTGTAGTGGAAACGGTAGGAACAGAGCGTGCCCCTCTGCTGTCAGACAAAAACAACCTACCATACCTGGAGGCTTTCATCCTGGAGATCTTTCGCCACACCTCCTTCCTCCCCTTCACCATCCCTCACTGGTGAGGCTTGCACTTACTAATATCATTTTTACAGAATATGTTTCTGTTGAAGCAACGGTCATTAACATAATGCTTTATTTTACAGCACAACAAAGGACACCTCTCTGAATGGATACTTCATTCCCAAAGACACCTGTGTGTTCATTAATCAGTGGCAGACCAACCATGACCCGTGAGTGGTGCTTTGTTTTTTGGTTTTTAGAGATGGGTCAGTGGTGACTGGGGACAGTCCCTTATACTGTAATAAGTAGAGATGAACCTCTTTATTCTACATGGAAAGTCTATATAAATTAGTGTCACTGTGCTGTTAAAAACACGTATCTCCCACAATTTTAACTTTACAAGAGAAGGAAAACAACCTTCTTAATTTTCAGTTGAAGCGAAAGTAAAATATTTTATTCCAATTAATTTTGAAGAATTTCTATTGGTCCTTTCATCATGACATTTTTCAAATGATATGAAGCACAGCTGCTGTGTTCAAATGATGTAGTCAACTAAAAGTCGACAAAAATGGAGATACATTATTCATTATATTATACATTATACATGAATAACCCATGATGTCTTTGATGTTTCTGTGCAGAGATTCGTGGAAGGAGCCGTCCTTGTTCAACCCTGACCGCTTCTTAAGTAAAAATGGCTCTGAGGTCAACAAAGTGGAAGCAGAGAAAGTCATGGTGTTTGGCCTGGGAAAGAGACGCTGCATTGGAGAAGCCATCGGTCGTTCTGAGGTCTTCCTCTTCCTCGCCATCCTCATCCAGAGGCTAAAGTTCAGCAGCATGCACGGAGAACTGCCAGACATGACACCCGAGTATGGCCTGACTATGAAACACAAACGCTGTCTCCTACGTACCTCGCCGCGGCCAGGCTTCCAAGTGTTCAACACAGAGGCTCTGCTGTGAGCTACATTTACTGTAACACTGTGGACAATACAGACAGTGTGTGGTGTGAGTAAAATATCTCTTTAGTGGCCAAGACAGTTCTCACTCATTACTGTGAGAGCTGACACTATTGATGGATGTTAAGGCTTGGATGAGATGGAGATACAATTTGTAGAGATAATACACTGTAATATATACTGATTTTGAAATACACAGTGTATTTATGTAAGCACTGTGGGCCAGATTACAGGGAATCTCTACTCATATTTCCATTTAATAATTAATGCAGTCAGAGAAAAAAATTGACAAAGACATTCCATTTAAGTCAGTTTTCATAGTGAGTATGATGAAAAACATTTTTTAGTGTAGAAATATGTTTCTTTCTGTTGAGTTGTGATGATTTAATGTGTGAACAATGTGGCTGTAAAGACTTCCAAGAGGAGCAAAGCCTGGCACAAGAGATTACACTGGTTCGTGCCTTTTCTCTTATAAATGTTCTTAGCGCTTTTAAATGTAGATTTTATCTTGCTGTCACTGTTCTTTGATAAGCTCTATTGTTCTTTACATTGTCAACGAACTCTCTCATACAGTAAACACTGAAGTAGTTTTTTGTGATATTTAAGCTCTATCCCAAAATGTGACCCATGTGCTGGTATTACTGACAAGCAGACTTTCTATGTGTCTCTGGGTGTGTTTCTACAGAATGTCAGTGACATTTTATATGGAGGCCTTTCCTTATTTATCAGGACCCTCAAAGATATACGCCTCAGATAAAGACAGATTTGCAACTTTTTTCAAGATCACTTTGAAAAGCTTTTTTTTTAACAAATATATATAATGAAGGAAGTGAATTTACTTTTTAACTTTGGACCTAGAAAACAAGCTCTTGTAAAATTGTTGTCAATGCAGTTATTATTGTACTCTAAGCTCTTGTGATGTTTGCTATATTTGTATGCATTGAAAATAATAAAACTGAAATAAACTTACTCCTGTTTCTGGTTGAGGTTTTATGCAAAAATTTGTCAATAAATGAATAAACAATCAGTACAAGAAATATATAAAAATGAATAAAATAATCATATAAAATATTTGGACATGTAATATTTAGCATTTGGTTTAAAAATCTAATTTAGACATCCAAACTATAAACACTGCCACCAAATCATCAACAAAAACAATTTATGCTATCTAAAAATCTAGTTCATTTTTTTTTAAATACATTAAAATTACTTTAACTTTCAGACACACAGAATGCTAGTGTTAGCATTTCTGAAGCAGTAATCATGTGCTATTCAACTTTGTTTTAGCCTCTGCCTCAGAGGATGCAGAAAATTATTGTATAACATTCTGTAGCTCCTGAAGAGGACAGCAATCGTAGCTCAAATATGCAGGAATGTAATTTTTTAGAACATTCTGCGGCAAGTTGCTTAATGTAGCACTTCCAACAAATTATTTCTGGCAGTGAGAGCAGGCAAAAATGAGGCGTAGCTTTACAGGATTATGGCGTGGGGACCAATTACGTTCCTTCTGCCTCCAGTAAGTAGTGATGTTGCACATGTGCATGAATGTATTGTTGACAGTCAGCGATGATATAAAAGACATCAAGATCAAAACTTGATTTAAAATGATGCTGCAATTGAGAATGGACATTAGTACCATGATTCTATTGCCTGGTCTGAAAGGAGACCAGCATTGCTCTTATCCCAGACCTGATGGTTCAACAAGCAATGCCTTTTGATACCAGATTGATTGGGAAGTACTGTATGCAGCCACACCTCGGCTTTATCCAACTTCTGACACCAAATGTATTGTTCTGGGTGTTGAAAATAACAAGAGAACAACCTCTTAAGTCAAAAGGGCAATTTTGTATTGGCAGAACTATTTATAACTACCTCTCAGCTGAAGCACCAACTCAAAACGTACTCAAAATATCTTTAATTGAAAGTCTTACAGAGGCATTCTAGGAAACAAATTTAATAGTTCTCTCATCTTACTGTCCTCAAACCCTGTAGGACCTAAAGCTATGATCAGCTTATTTGATGGCTTCATGTGGTAACATCAAAATTACACCAGTACCCTTCAGATTTTACCAGTAAGAGTTGTGGGGCCATATGCCTGTAATTGTAAATATTAGCAATAGACTCTTTCTGTTACAATATCTTTGTGAAGAGATAGCAGACATTCCTTATCATGTGATAGTGTTTGGACACAAAATGGTTTCATACAGGTTGCGTGAGATTCACTGATCTCAGATGTTTTATTTTGGTGTGTCTAGACTGCTATCCGATCTAGTGTGAGTTCCCATAATATTTAGTGCCAAAGATAGACCTGAAAAGTTTTATTTCAGGACCAGTCTGGGCAAGCTGACCATATAAAAGCTTGGCTCAGAAAGCTTCCTGATGTCTAGTCTGAATTGTGCATTTTCCTGTGAATCTATTGTCTGAAGCATAATTGCATGAAATTGCATCAGTGTTTATCTGAAACAGTATCTTCTAATATCAGTTGGGCAGCAGCCAGCCACTATATTGGTTTACATGAAAATGAATAATTGGAAAATGGATGTTTTCCTACCATTTGCTAGTTCTTTGGTCAGTTTTTGTGCAATTTGGAAGCATTGAAAAGCATGAAAATAGTTGAGGATATTGCTCTGTTTATGCTCCATTTGTGTGTAATATTGACTTATTGTTGCTGTTACTGATTACTTAAAGTGCAACTGGCTCCAACTTGAGAGATCTCTAACTGTATGAAAGTAAACGTATACTGAAAGTGCTATAAAACTAAACAGCTTAAGTTACATATCGGAATCTGTGGTAACCAAAATCTACCTAATGACAATTTATTTGTTTGTAACCAGTTTGTTTGATTCTGTCATGGCTGTAGGGATGACGATGGAGGCAAACGTACACGAAAGGTATCTTTATTACAAAACTAAAGCAAACACAACAGACAGAAAACAAACAACGGAGAACCAGTGTAGACATGAGTTAAACACAGACAGAAACAAACATTTATACACACAAGACCATACAAGAGAGCACAGACAAGAAACATCTGGAAACACTAATAAGAGGGCGGAGCTAAGGCAGAGACAAGGGACGAAAACAAACAGAGCCATGTGCTAAAAGAGCACACGGTAAAGAAAACAGACAAAACAGAGCAGAAGACAGGACCAGAGCATGACAGATAGGCAAAGTAACTTTATTAAAGAAGACCTTTATAATGAACTCCTGGATAAAGTTCTCCACAAACATTGTATAGTCTGTAGATAAAGAGAAAACTTTATGAATCTAGTGGTTACAGGTGGTATTTCGACATGAGGTGACCACAGATATAAAACCCTTCAATGTTAGATGACACTGTCAATTTAGATTCCTGAGTAATTTGTACAGTGCAATGTGCCAATCGTCCAGAGGCTAGCTCTTATTTTGTCCAGTGAACAAAGAGAAATTTGACAGGAACCGCCACTGGAAGCACTTGTATAACAAAAAAAGGCCTTATTTTATCAATGGAGTCTACATCCTCTGCAGCCCAGACTTAACTCAGTCAGCACAGAATGCTTTTCCTGAAATACTTGCTTTCCTCTAGGACACTTCTTGCAAAATTCTGTTTGTTTTTTTTTTTTGTTTTTTTTTTTTACATTTTTTTGGTGAAAACCGAGGTCACTTCAGTGCCAGCATACACGTTTTAACGACAGGTGCTGTGGCTCAAATTACATTAAATTATGTGTCCAAAAGTTTGCCACCAAATTCTTCACCCATTTTTGTGTCTGAAATATATATTTATAAAAAGTTTTCCCCCTTACTACAGAAAGAGTTTCTTCTATTTGCCAAATACTTTAGACTAGTTGCACTAAGGATTTGATGGCAGTCACAAAAGCATTAGTGAGATTCTGGATCACAATAAGCAACGAAATGGTCTGCTTAGTCACCGTAAATATACAGTTATTTATATAATCATTATTTTTTAAAGAATATAGAGAGAAAACATTGCAAAATGCATAGTGACACAGCTGTGATTTGAAGGCTGCATGTCAGTGGTTTATCTGACAAACATTGAACCCACAGTAAATCAGTGCCTTATGGGGGTTTTGAAGCAACACAGATTTGTGGTATAATCTTTATATTCAAACAACAGCAGCAAGCTTCTAGTGTCTACTGTGTGTTTACATAACCTAATTATTATGTACTCAGCTTGCACACACGCACACACACACACACACACAAACACACTTATGATGAACAGTTTTACAAACAGGAGCAAACTGTCTTTGTGTGTGTTTTCTTTGCAACATTAAAGACAGAAATCTGAAACCTGAAAGATTGCCAAGTCCTGATGTTTTTGCACTTTTTATTGGTAGCTGAAGTCTACAAGGCTTGTTAACACTTTATAATACAGCCTATATTTTACACTGTACTTACACGGTACTTACAGTGTATATTCATGTGTTTTAGGGTGTACTTTCCTGGTGCTTACAGTGCAACAAAATAAGGCATATAAATATTTTATTCATTTATTACACAAAAAATACAAGTTCTGTTCTCCTGGGTAAAAAATAAAGGCTTCCTATGTAAGTGTGACAGTGAAATGTGGTTACACTGTGCTGTTAAGTCTCACGCGGGTTACGAAGAATGAGGGAGCGGAGGTAAATGCAGAGATATTTACTGACACAGTGTACAAGAAAACGGAAGAACGGTACACAAGAGGACAAGAATACAAAGAATAATATAAACTACTGAGAACTAAAAAGATGGGGCTATGTTGCCAGGAGTTGTAAGCTCCCAGTAGAGTCTCCCATGTCAAACATGAGATCCAGACAAAAACGATCCAAGGAGAATCCCCATGGGTACAACATCTAGAACTAAGTATAGCAGGCGTGGGAGAGGGTTACCTCTGATGGCCGGGCAACACACGTGACCCAGCCGGGCTCAGGCCGAAAAGGCAATGTGTGGAGGTCATGTGGGCTCACTAGTCACAAGATCCAGAGTAGGTGTGTGGTGCAATGCCCATCGGGTACAGAGCAGGGGCAAAGGGGCCTTTGGCGTCTTAGTACGTGGAACGTAACCTCACGGGGCCGGAAAGAGCCAAAGCTGGTGTGTGAGGTTGAGATATAGTTCCAGATATAGTTGGGCTCACTTCACAGTGTAGGCTCTGGGACCAAACTCCTTGATAGAGGTTGGTCTCTCTCCTACTCAGGAGTTGCTTAGGGTGAGAGGCACCGGCTGCACAGCAAATTGTCCAGTGTTAAATCAACACAATTAGTGTTAACTTAACACTGTGAGTGTTAAATTATTACACTAACAGTGTTAATTTTACACTAATAGTGTTGATTTTACACTGGTGAATTTACTGTGTGGTGGCGGTACATTTGGAGTTTGGAGGGTCGCCTCAATTCAGCTTCAGCTTGCAGAGAGGAAGAGAGGAGTGTTGTGTGTGCATATGCACCAAACAGCACCTCAGAGTATTCTGCCTTCTTGGAGTTCGTTATTGGAGTTCTAGAGAGAATTCCATGTACTGACTCTATTGTTTTGCTGGGAGACTTCAATGCACATGTTGGCAATGACTGGGAAACCTGGAGAGGACTGATTGGGAGAAACGGTCTGCCTGATATGAACCCGAGCAGTGTGATGTTGTTGGACTTCTGTGCTAGTCATGGTTTGCCCATAACGAACACCATGTTCAAACATAAGGTTGCTCATAAATTTACTTGGTACCAGAGCACCTTGGGTCTTCTGATCAGAGGCCATATGTTTTTGACACTCAGGTAAAGAGAGGGGCTGAGCTGTCAACCGATCGCCATCTGGTGGTGAGTTGGATCCAGTGGCAGGGGAAGCAGCTGGACAGACCTGGTAAGCCCAAACGTATGGTGTTGGCGTGCTGGCAAAAGCTGGAAGAGGACTCTGTCCGGATGGATTTCAACCGTCACCTGCAAAAACTTGGAGTCTGAAAAGACCCTGTTCCATTGTGGAAGCAGCGGCATGTAGCTGTGGTCAAAAGCTTTTCAGTGCCTGTTATGGCAGCAACCCAAGAATGTGTTGGTTGACACCGGGTGTGAGGGAAGCTGTCAAGCGTCAGAAGGAGACTTTTCGGGTTTGGCTGGGGAGCTTCCGATTCTGTGGATGGGTGCTGGCAGGCGAAAAAGGCTGCATGGAGAATGACTTCCGGGCAGCCTCAAAGAGGTTCTGGAAAATAGTCCTACAGCTAAGGAGGGGGAGGGGGGACAACTGTCCAAGCTGTGTTGAGTAAGGATGGTGAAACTCTAAACTCAACTGAGCGTATTGTCGGTAGTTTGAAGGAGCACTTTGAGGAACTCTTTAACGCGAGAGACATGTCTCCTGTACAGGAGGTAGGGCCAGACATGTCTGGGGTGTTAGACTCCATTTCCTTGGCTGAAGTCACTGAGCTGGTAAAAAATGTTTCTCAGTGGCAAAGCCCCAAGAGTGGATGAGATTTACCCAGAGTTACTGAAGGCACTCGATACTGTGGGGCTGTCTTGGATGACATGCTTCTACAATATTGCATGGACCTCAGGAACAGTGCCTTTGGATTGGCAAACAAGGGTGGTGGTTTCTATTTTAAAAAAAAAACGGGACAGGGAGAGTGTGCCAATTATCATGGCATCACACTTCTCAGCCTCCCTGGGAAAGTCTATGCCAAGGTGCAGGAAAATAAACTCCATCCGATAGTCGAACCTTTGGAGGAACAATGAGGATTTTGTCCAGGCTGTGGAACTATGGACCAACTCTTTACTTTTGGTGATGATTGAGGGGGCATGGCCATGTTCCCTGAGTGATTCTGTGGTACGTGCTTTGTGATTATGGGGTGCCAGGGTCGCCCTGGTGCTTGTACTCCCAGAGTTTGAGTTGTGCTCGTGTTCTTGGCAGTAAGTCAAGCTTGTACAATGTGGGTGTTGGACTCCATCAGGGCTGTGCCTTATCTCCACTCCTGTTCCTGATGTTCATGAACAGGGTGGCGAGGCGTAGCCTGGGACAGAAAGACTTACATCGTGGGGCTCAGGAGATGGCATCTCTGCTATTTGCGGACAATGTTCTGGCTTCTTCGCATGGAGGCCTCCGGCGTTCACTTGAGCAGTTTGCAGAGAGAGAATTGATCCATAAAGCAAAGCTCTCAATTTACCGGTCAGTCTATGTACCCACTCTCACCTACCTATGAGCTCTGGGTAATGACCGAAAGAACGAGATTGCGGATACAAGAGGCCGAAAGGAGCTTTCTCTGACAGGTTGTTGGGCGCACGCTCCATGATTGGGTGAGGAGCTCAGTGATTAGGGAGGAGCTTGGAGTAGATGCATTGAGAGGAGTCAGTTGAGGTGGTTTGGGCATCTGGTAAGGATGCCTCCTGGACGCCTCCTACTGGAGGTATACCAGGCACGTCCAACTGGAAGGAGACCAACGTGTGTTTTTAGACCATGTGAGGAAACTGGAGCACCCAGAAGAAACCCATGCGGACACAGGGAGAACACATCAAATCCTCAAAGACAGTCACCTGGAGCGGGAATCGAACCCACAACCTCCAGGTCCCTGGAACTGTGTGATTGCGACACTACCTGCTGCGTGCCTGACACCATGCCACCCATGAGGATTTTTTTTTTAATGAAATATTACAATATACAATATACAATGTTCAACTTAAATATAAAAACATTTATATAACTTCCTGTGTTGAATGAGACATGTAAATTAGAACATTCAAAGTTTAATGACAAAATATTTAGAAAAGAATATGGGTACAAAATGTAAGTATTTTATATTGTTGTATACATTTTGTATATTTGACCTCTTTTATAATTGGCTGCCCTGAGCTGTGCCAGAACAAACTGAAACACTCCATATAACTTCAATGTGAATCAAGTAGGTTGGCAGTGTCACTGCCCCACCATGCCTTCCTGTTAATATGCATAAAAAAGTTATTTATTTTTCTATCACCATCTGTAATATCACCGATATTGAAACTCTATCAGGGCACTACCGGAGATTATAAATACATTTACACAGTAAATGCACCAGTGTTAAATCAACTGAGAGTGTTAAATTATTACACTAACAGTGTTAATATAACACTAATAGTGTTGATTTAACACTGGTGCATTTACTGTGTATAAATGTGTTTTTTTTCTAAATTATTCCATTAATAAAACACAGAATACATAGCCAGCCATAACTTAGGGTAAAATGTCTATTGTGTGTTACGTTTTGTTTCACTTTCCTCATGTTTCTTTTCTTCTCAGCTTTTTTTTTTCTTTAAGGAATCTGTCAGTGCACAATAATTGCCATTTGTGCCATTGCACAGTCCCTTTTGTATTACCAAAAATGTCAGGACAAAAAAGTTGTACTCTTTTTCCTGTGGTGACTGTTGGGCAGGAAGTTGCTTTTTGTTGTATGCAGAGTTTGTTCAGAGGTCTGCAGAGGTGTTATCTCAGTCTGGGGCCTTTTTTGACTCGTCTGGGGCTGCCAATGGCATTTCCTCATTAGGGCAGAAGTGGCGCTGTGTTAGCCATGAGATTCCCATAGCGTGCTAACAGCTTATAGCCAAGTTCCTCCCGGTAATGTGCGTGTGTGACTAAGATCAATAAACATTCCCCCTGGTGCTGAGTCTCTTTCTAAAGAGCAGGTTATGCAAGGCTTGGGTTACGTGCCTTTGTGCCCTTCCATATTTTCTCTTCTATTTCTCTCTCTCTCTCTCTCTCTCTCTCTCTCTCTCTCTCTCTCTCTCTCTCTATCTATCTATCTCTCTCTTTCCAGGAAACCCCCTCCGTCCTTGAGGAAGTGGAATTTGTCCCAGCAAGCCGGAGAGTTCAGGTCATGTTGACTGTGGACGCAGTGTTTACCTTTGGCCTTTCTTCATTCTAATCTGTGGGCAGTGAGTAGCAGGCCAAGCTGAGCCGTCCACTTTGAGCTGGCTGAGGTGGTGAGAGCCAAGGGCTAGGCCCAGGGTTTCACACGCAATGTGATCAAAGAACATACACTAAGTGGCTAAATGTCTGTAGACAGTCGGCCCACTCAACTTTGTCTGCATTTGCTTCAGTAACCGTCTCTACTCTTCTGGGAAGCCTGTACAATTTTAGGTAAACATGGATTTGATGGCAGCTATAAAAAAGAATTAGTGAGATCAGGTTTGCAAGTTGCGTGATTAGTTATGGACTACAAACACTACTTCAAGACACTGAATTTCATGTCAAATGTTGCACGAAATTTAACCACCTACATCCAGAGATGTAATTTGAATAAAATATACTCATTGTCAAATTATATATCTGGATATAGATGGTTTTATTTCATGCAAACCTTTGGCATAAAGAAAGTAATTCAAAGTGACATATTTTAGGCATTTCTAATATTAGGTAGCCCCCTCCGCTGTTTGTAAGCGGTTACAGATAATGAATGAATGAATGAATGAATAATATTAGGTATGTACATGTTCTACTGCTCCATTTGAAGTTATGTAATAACATATTTTTGGGAGTAGGACCATGCCTGAACTCCTCCTCTGAGTCTTATATGTACCCTGCTAACTCACGTTATTTCCATGTCTGACAAACTCGCTCCCACCCTCCAAATATTTTTTGTATTCATCTGTCCAATGGAGGGGTTTCTCTTTATTCACATTCAGAAGCTACCATAAACTCCTACCCAAAAATATATCTGAGTTCACATCCATGTTTCAGTGTTTATGAACGTGATCTGTCATCTTATGGTAACTTTTGCATAGTTTTATAAGTGACATTTGTCATTTTAAAAAATTTAACCTAATACTTATGTAGTTTGAAAAAAGCAAGCGAGAAGAATTTATATGTTTGAGGTCCATTGAGGAAAAAGTGCTGCAAAAGCATGTGCATCTATTCGTTCTGTTACTGGGGATAATATTCTATCCAAAAGTACATGTGAGTTTTGGTTTAGACTACTTAAAGATGGTGATTGGACAGACAGCGATTGTTATTGTAAAATATTATTACTTAAATATTTATTTTTTTAAATGACAAATTTTTTTAAATACAGTGGTTACGATTAAATCACAAAAGAGCAATTACACATTACACAAAAAATAACCTTTACAACAAGAGTAACAATTAGCTCTTAAAAATGACATCATCTCCTCCTCCTTTCGTAAAAGACAAAATGTTCCTTAAAATCACATCCTGCTTTTAAAAGTTGGAAGTTTACATAAGACCAAGTTCTGGTGCCCCTTGCTTTATTAATCCACGCTTCCTTCCTCTCTGTGACTGTAGCGTGTCTGGATTTTCTGTCTGTCACTCTCACCTGGGCTTGGGTATGTGAATGTGAGACAGAGAGACTTTAGCCTGATGAGCCGTCTGCCTCCTAAAAAACTCCTGCTAGGCTCGTTTTTGTTCTTCGGTGCATGTCTGTGATTGTGTTGATTGTTTGTAAGCTCAGTCCACTGCTATCTTAATTTTAATCTCTGTATGAAATCCTTAGCTGTGTCTTTGTGGCACTTTTATAAACTTTGCTAAAATAGATTATACAAACAACACAGGGGTGTGATTTCATGCTGTATGCATGTTTTCATTTCTCTCAACAGCTCTGTGCTGTTGGATGAAAGGTGCAGGCTGATTAAAACACTACATCTAGATAACCTCTCCCAGTTTTCTAATATGTCCAGATATGCTGTGAGCATGAGCACATTGCAATCCTTCTCTGTAACTTTACAGGTTCTGCCATTTTGTAGCCGAGTTACTGTGGTTCTTAAACACTTTCACTTTTCAGTATTTGATCATGGAATATCTAGGATGGAAGATTTTACAAACTTGACTTGTTACTACTGTGGCATCCTATTGCAGTACCATGCTCAAATGGTACCCATTTGGAATGACTCATTCTTTCCAAATTGTTTGTAAAGTCAGATTGCACAGCTAATTGCTAAATTTTAAACACCTGTGTCAATGACTGAATGAAACACCTTAAATTTTTAGAGGGTCTGTCCCAATAATTTTGTCCATATAGTGTAGTTCGTACTTCTGGGAAGGCTTTACATTCGATCCTGTAGCATCTCTTGATGAAGGCAGGTAATGTTGGATGAATGTTAGTTCTGAATCACAAACCAAACACCAACTGCTTCACAGCCCAAAGCCTCTGTAAACAAATTTATCAAAACTCTTCTACTGATACCTGGGTCTGACTAGGACACCTCAGGACTAACAGGTCAGTGCTTCCTCTACCGTTAACAAAGTGAAATTCCCCCAAACTCATTAAGAGATTCTGCGTTAGAAAAGCAGGAAATATGTGACAGCAGTGGTTCCCAGAAACACTTTCAGGTAAGACATTACAACATCAGGTCAGTTTCCAAAATATACCTGCTACCAGTGATGTCACCTACCAGTTTAGTGATCAGTGGTATAATCAGGTAGTGATGTGTCTTGACCTAGATTCATCACTGAAGATATGCAAGCAGCCAATGCACCAGATGACACCTACTGGCATATTTTTAGAGGTGAGGAGTTGCAGAGTGAAGGTGTGTGTAGTGATAGTAATGTCATTTGCTTTAAAAAATTGTATTTCCGCATTATTGTGAGCCTTGGTCATGCTTGGTCTTGGCATGGAGTTGTGTTTGAATATACCGTTTTTTAGGCATCCATACGAAGCATTGTTTATTTGGCTGTCAAAGCTGAAAATCTGACTTTACACAGATACATCAATGAAAAAGGCAACTGATATTTCCTCACCTTATGCTTGATAACTTTTCTATATAAAATTTGGAAAATGTCCTGTGTTTATACACAGCCCTGGCTCAGTAAATGGGGAATAAACTTAGGAACATGAACCGTGGGCTTTGGGAAACCACTATAAAATTAGCTGTACAATTAAATATTGTTTAAAGCGCATCAGTTCGGACAGATCCGTTTTTTTTATTCCCTGTTGCACTGTCCAGCAATTTTTGGATTGCTTTGTCAGCCTCAAATCAAACACAAATAATCCAAGGAATATTTGAAACTCTTTAAAAGACCACATCTTTTTACGAGCTGCCATATGGTGCTTTTCCAATGCATGGGTCCAGAGCTACATGACTCGATTCGACACGGTTCAGCACGCTTACAGCTTGTTTCCACCAGACCAGCTCCCCCGTGAAATGGAGCCAGTGACATCAAAAAACACAGTCTCTAGCAGGAATCACTGGCTTTGAAAACCACAACAACAACAACAACAACAGTGGTAAAGTTAGGTGGTGTTTACTCATCGTGTTATTTTTGTTTTTTGGACTGAACACGACTCTGCGTCCCAGTTCTCACAGATCAGTTTTACTTGTTGCACGTTTGGCTTTAACTGGAAATTTTCACTAGCCATTTGCTCAAGGAGAATATAAACCTCTTCAAAACACTTTATGTTCTGCTGTTGTGAGTCTGATAAAAATATAATTTGCTGTAACTTAAGGGATATTACAAATGGTGAGTTTGTGCAGGTACCAGATTTGGCCAGTGGAAATGCAAAAAGCCACGCCGAGTTGAGTAGAACTGTGTAGGTTCCAGTATAAAAGCACCAATAGCGTTTTGGTTAAAAAAAAAAAAGTGGTCTTTACTATAGCTTGGAGATTGTTGTCCAAATTGGTAGTTTCTGCTGGATGCCTTTACACATCATGGTTTAGTCCCTACGCGGCTCACTTGGAAGAACAGGCAATCAGGAACTAAAAAAAAATCTGGTTCCAGGTACCAGGTATCAAATTTGCCCAATTGAAAGGCAAAAATATCTGAGCAGAGCCAAGTTAAATTGATACCATGCAGTGCATACGGGAATGGTGATTGGTTTTGGAGGAAGTGTTAGAAATATCTATATGCAGATTGGCCAATTATTCCTTCAAGCTAGAGCTATTTATTTAGCAATCTCAAGACCCCATGTTCGATATCTACCATAATGCTACTCTGAATCCATTGTGTAAGTTAGAAAAATTACATATGAATTCAAATTTCAAATTCGGACCCACATAATAACCCACAGTGGACTTAATGAATTGGTTAGAAGGCCGTTGGGACTTGGTGGGAGCCGAGTGTGTACATGACTGTGTACGTGTGTGTGTGTGTGTTCTTGAATTTTCTCTCGCGTGAGAGTGCAGGCGGCTGGTTGTGACAGGAGAACTCGCGTGCGACTGTTCCTCTCTCACTCTCTTTCTCTGTCTCTCTCTCTCTCTTTCTTGCCCCGCTAGCGTGAGAGCCCGGCACGGTTAGGGTTGAACACCAGGTTTTTCCAGTTTTTTTTTTGTTCTATACTTTGCTTCTTCTTCAGTTTTGTTTTGTTTGAGTACCTATTTGTACACAAGACTATCATTGCGAGGCTGTCCAGGCTCAGGGGCATTAAGCTTTAAGACTTAAACGAAAATGTCGCATCTTACTGCCTGATGTACCACTTTGCTATTGTTCAGAACCAGATTTCGTGAAGCTTTGGAGTTTTAAGATCGTCTTAACTAGAAGATTTAATGTGATGGTCGCTCTACCTTTTATGCTAAGATGCTGATGGGTAAACCAAATTGATAACAATATGACCTCATCGAGATGAAATGATGTCCCACAATAAATCTGAGATAAATGCTCATGGTAAATCTAAAGCTTTTACATACATTTAAACAGAAAGTACACTGTCCTTAAACTTTCATCAATTCACAATATCTTATAATAATGTGTGTGGCATATCAGAATAATTTAAATAAATCTGTCCACATGTTAGAGTCAGTTTACACCTTGCAGTAAAATGTGCTTCATGTCTGATTTGCATCTATAATTCTTTCAAAATGTATGGATAATAATTATTAATTCTTTAATTCTGTCAATCATTCATGTTCTATTAAACGCTTCATTCTGATCCAGGGTGAAGGTGGGTTTGGAGCCTACCTGAAATCACTGGGTGCAAGGCATGAACACAACCTGGATGGGGTGCTAGTCCATCACAGGGCATCATACAATCACTCAGTCACCCACACCTGTGGACAGTTTTACACACTCACCCTCACTCACTCATACTTGTGGTCAGTTTCACACACTCACTCAGTCACACACACCTGTGGACAGTTCCAAATATTCACCCACTCACTCACCCACTCACACAATTTCACACACTATCCCACACACTCGCTCACTCACTCACACACACCTGTGGACATTTTTACGCAGCCAGTCCACTTACAAGCATGTGTATCTGGACTCTGGAAGCAAACCAGTGCACCTGGAGGAAACCCACACAGACCCAGAGAGAACACACCACACTCCTCACAGAGAGTGGCCCAATGTGAGGATGAAATCTAGGACCCTAAGACCGTGAAGCTGTGTGGCTTCAACACCACCTGCAGTGCCAACTTGCCACCCACTGTCATAATAATGTAACAGTACAGGTGTATATGAATATATCTATATATGTATATATCATGCCAGTCCAGTAGGGTGCCATAGTGCCTCTTAAATAAAGACATCAAAACACCACAAATCGGGAGAGAAACGGAGCGTTTCAGTCCCAAATCACTCCATACTCCCTATGTAGTGCACTACGCAAGTCATGAAATTACTGAATCTAGATCTTAAAAGAACAATATGTTTACTGTATTTGGTCATAAAATGTGCAGGGAGTGTGGCCATGTATTAAACAAATTTAGGAGTAATAATTGTATTTGAAAAGCCTTGCATATTCATCTATTTAAGGTGAAATGGAGAAATCAAGCTTAGTAGTACACAGCAAATATAAGCGTTCCACTAGTAGGTCGATGTATGACACGGTGTACACTTGGTCGTGTATTTTAAATTGATAAATTGGCAAACATGAAGTGTTTCAAAACCTAGCGCTAGTTTTAGCTTTGCATAGCTGTTAAAGGTGGAAATGAGTATTCAAAAAGAAGCTGGAGAATAACGCAAATAAGACTCTTAAACTGACCCACTTAAGGTGGAACTAAATGCTTGAGAATGACAATTATGAATAAGAAGCAAGGACCTGCCTGCAAAAATGACATTCCTGGTTGAAGGGAAAATAACACCAGCCTTGTCTAGTCTAAAATTTTAATGTGGTTCAGACCGTACCTTCTTGTAAATGCAGGGAAAACGGCAGGGTCTATTTCCATTTTTGCCTTTCACTTTAGCAGGTAAATGTTTAGTGACATCACATACAATGGTTTTGTGTGACTTAAAATGATAAACTGGAATAGCTGTTTCAATAGCTGTAAACTATAGCGCTAGCTTCAATTCTTAAGTTGGAACAGAGAATTCAAGAAGCTGGCAAATAACGCCAAGACTTTTAAACGGACACATGTAAGGTGCAACGAAAGGTTTGACTACAAAAACTGTGAATGAGAAGCAAATTCCTGCTTCCTAAACGACATTTATGGTGGAATGGAGACTCGATAAGTAACACCAGCATTGTCTAGTCAAGATATTTAATGTGGATTTGGACAGTAAAGGTTTGTAAATGGAGGTAAATTGCAGCCGCTCGTTCACATTTTTGCTTTTCTCTTGTGTAGGTAGATGTTTTAGTTAAACGATGAATACTTGTCAGTGCAAATATTTAGATTATGGCACATTCTTCTTACCTATTACTATCCAAAGTTCTTAAATTAGTCTTTTGCTTGTTCATTAAGATCGGTCAAGCTTCACGTCTGAGGAGGAGGTTGACAGTTCTCCACTGTTTTGAATTATATTTCCGATTTTAAATGCTTTGTGTAAGTATTACAGATTGCTCCTTTAATAGTGCATTATATGCTAATACAACATCATTTATATTTATTTAGATATGGGAATCTGAAATCTAATGATGTCTGAATGTATATGTTGTAGTTTGATGATTCTTTGGTGTAATTCATTCTACTGGCTCGTGCTGTAGTCCATCAGCCGTGCTGTTATATCATGATAACACACAACCTCAGGTATTCTATTGCTTTTATACAACAAATAATAAATCGTGACATATATAAACGGAGCTGTGAAAGTGGTGTCAAAAATGTTTATGAAATTAGTAAATCCTTCCGCCAAATTATAGGTCCTCAACAATTAGCTTGTTGCTACGTCACAGTAACAAACTCTACTGCACTGCACTCACGGCCCAGACTGGATCAGCCTCACTCACCACTACAGTATCACTAAGCTGCCCAGTAAACTACCCAGACCCCTAATCTGCTGAATAAACTACTCCAGAAAAACTCCAGAGTCTTTATCTAGTCTGGTGAGCTCGGTCGAGCTGCAACTATCTTAAGTGTTCCCTTTGTAGTGCACCATAAGAGGAAACTAGCCATAATGCTTTATACTTCTAATATAGGGTGACCAGAAGTCCTTTTTTACCCGGACATGTCCTCTTTTTTAGACTTAAAAAAATGTCCGGGCAGAATTTCACAAACATCCGGAATTTTGTTTTTCTAGAGCTTATCGCTACATAGAATTTCGAGAAGCGTTTCGTTCACAAACTAGTCCCGCCCTCCCCTACTCCGTTTGGTTCGCTTGAGTGAGAAGGAGGCGTGGTGAAGTAGCCGAAAATCTTCTGATTGGACAGTCTGACTGTTGAGCTACCGTTATTGGTCGATAACCTTCTCTGTAAATATTTAATTGGTCACCCTATTCTAATATAACAGTTTATATTGAGCCACTGTGGCATGATTTAATTTGAAACATATTGTGCTCGGTTCTAAACCCACAGTCATGACTTAGATGTAATGTACGGAATGGGGAATGATTTGAGACGCCATGACTGTGCAGCTAAAAATAAATCTCCTTATGAATGGACGTTAACAACATAATCTCCGATGAACTTTATCCACCGGTATGTTTTCTGTCTTAGCTTTTCTTTATTTTTGTGTTCCTAACCTGGCTTTGTCTCAAGTCATTTAATCAATGTCTTGTTTTGTATTTGTGTTGAATTAAACGGTCTTTAGTGCCAGTCACTGCCATCAGTCTATTTCAAGTTAAACAGAGTTAAACAGTGATTATGTAGCTATAATTGGTACATCATTTTCATCGATATTAGTATTCTCGAAGTAAACTGAAGACAGTTTATTGGTGTGTAACAAGAACTGAAGCTAATTTAGCGGTGAAAAATCTGATACCAATAGCTGAGCTGCAGCGTAGAGAGTTTTTAGCAACGACTACAGTGGGAAAAAAACGTCCTGTTATCGCAAAATAAAGCACGCTTTAGGGCGCTTCTCATCCAATCAGAGTGCGCGACCAGATCTAACTGTTGTATAATTGAATTTCAGTCAGATACAGGTGCTCAATTCAGTCAGATGCTCGATTTTCCTTGTCCACAAGAGAACAGTTACAACAATTTACAAAAATCTCCACCTTGGAGAGCATTTTGGAAAAACCTGTGTTTTCAGTCACTTAAACCTTCGTTTTTAAAAATATCTGGATCCATTTGGATGGGGTCTTCGAGTAATTCAGTTTCCTCATAGGAAGAGGAGGCAAAATAATTGTCTATGAGTGTAGCCCAATCCCAAACTTTTTACTGCTACTGTTTGAGTAGCTAATGTAGGGCCTGTATTAACCATGCTGTCAGACATGGAAACCAACTTTCATTGGAAAACAGGTCATCTAGGCCATAAAAATGTACGTGCACATAGTTTCAGTTATGAATAAATATTTCCCCATCGTCTTATGTTACTGTTAATGCATGTTCCTTGTAGTTTACCTCAAGGTTCATGTTTAAGGTGATTTCCAGGTTTCGTTCTGTGTATTTGTTTGCATTTGCAAGAAACTGATGACTGAAGTTTATCAGCTTGGCAAGGATTCAGCCAGTTGCTGTAATGGCTTTCCTAAAAACATGCTTCTTTAGTCATTCTTGGCACCATTATGGGTATCAGTTTACTCTCATAAATTCATCACTAATGCATGCAAATTTTAGCATTCGTGATAAAGGCCCTCTGCCCACGGATGATGTCTGGCACTGTGGGGATTTCTACTGCGCTCTTAGTGCTGGAGCATGAATCTGAAAGTGTTGCCTCATGGAAATTACTGAAGGTTTTCATCCATCCAGAGCTTTGGGTTTTTCTGAGGCTGTGCATCAGTGACAGTTGCATACGTTCTCAACCTCTAGTCCTGCCTGGGACAGTGGTTTCTATGTGCCTGATGAGTGTATACAGTGTGTAAAACCTTCAGCAACCCCACTCGACTTGAGGTACTCATACCAGCACCACACAAAATAGTATCTGTGAATCGTGGGGACATTACATAGTCGTCCATTAATTTATTTGAGATTTAACATTGACTTTTCCATAAGTACTATAAACTTAACCCTAACACAAACTTGAACTGTAACCTTAACCCAACCTTAACACTCACACTGTGAGGACCATCTTTTAACATGTTACCTTAAAAGGTAAACATTCACACTGTGGGGAGCGGCTGATGTTCCCCATAAGAAAGACAAATCCCTACAGTGTGAGTGTGTAAGCAGGTTTTGGTCCCTACAATGTGAATTCCTTATTGACTCACAAACTACCATATTACTCTGCTTATAGAGGTGCTGGTCATGAAATTAGTATATCATGAAAATGTTGATTTATTTCAGTAATTAAATTCAAAAAGTGAAACTTGTATATTATACTCATTCATTACACACAGACTGATATATTTCAAGTGTTTATTTCTTTTAATCTGATGATTATAACTGACAACTAATGAAAACCCCAAATTCAGTATCTCAGAAAATTAGGATATTATGTAAGACCAATACAAAAAAAGGATTTTTAGAAATGCTTGCCAACTGAAAAGTATGAACATGAAAAGTTGAGCATGTACAGCACTCAATAAATAGTTGGGGCTCCTTTTGCCTGAATTACTGCAGCAATGCGGCGTGGCATGGAGTGGATCAGTCTGTGGCACTGCTCAGGTGTTATATGAGAGCCCAGGTTGCTCTGATAGTGGCCTTCAGCTCTTTTGCATTGTTGGGTCTGGCGTATTACATCTTCTTCTTTACAATACCCCATAGATTTTCTATGGGGTTAAGGTCCGGCGAGTTTGCTGGCTGATTAAGAAGAGGGATACCATGGTCCTTAAACCAGGTACTGGTAGCTTTGGCACTGTGTGCAGGTGCCAAGTCCTGTTGGAAAATGATATCTGCAGCTCCATAAAGTTGGTCAGCAGCAGGAAGCATGAAGTGCTCTAAAACTTCCTGGTAGACAGCTACTTTGATCTTAGACCTCAGAAAAAACAGTGGACCAACACCAGCAGATGACATGGTGCCTCAAACCATCACTGAGTGTGGAAACTTTACACTGGACCTCAAGCAACGTGGATTCTGTGCCTCTCCTCTCTTCCTCCAGACTCTGGGACCTTGATTTCCAAAGGAAATGTAAAATTTACTTTCATCAGAGAACATAACCGTGGACCACTCAGCAGCAGTCCAGTCCTTTTTGTCTTTAACCCAGACTAGACACTTCTGCCACTGTCTCTTGTTCAAGAGTGGCTTGACACAAAGAATGCGACAGCTGAAACCCATGTCTTGCATACGTCTGTGCGTGGTGGTTCTTGAAGCACTGACTCCAGCTGCAGTCCAGTCTTTGTGAATTTCCCTGACATTTTTGAATGGGTTTTGTTTCACAATCCTCTGCAGGGTGTGGTTATCCCTATTGCTTGTACACTTTTCTACCACATCGTTTCCTTCCCTTCACCTCTCTATTAACGTGCTTGGACACAGAGCTCTGTGAACAGCCAGCCTTTTTAGTAATGACCTTTTATGTATTTTTTTGGGGTTTTCATTAGTTGTCAGTTATAATCATCAAATTATAAGAAATAAACACTTGAAATATATCAGTCAGTGTGTAATGAATGAGTGTAATATACAAATTTTACTTTTTGAATGGAATTACTGAAATAAATCAACTTTTTCATGATATTATAATTCTATGACCAGCACCTGGATATAAAGGCAGTGTTTCCCAAAGTGGAGGGCATGCACTAATGCTTTGAGGTGGAGGAGGCAGGAGTGTAGTACTGCAAGTAAAATAAATTATCTATTATTAACTTTATTTTGATTTGTTCAGTAAATAATTGCAGTTTGAATTACAGTGCTTTAAAAGGCCTCAGAAATATTCTCATCTACAAAAGGATGGCACTGCAGGAAAACGTTTGGGAAGCACGGCATTAACCATTTTGAATAATCCACTTTAAGATAAAGCCAAGGTTCAAACAAGGGACACCCTCATTGCCTTTGTTGCTCTCTCTCTCTCTCTCTTTCTCTCTCTCTCTCTCTCTGTGTAGTAGTTTCATTCTCTTGACCTCACTTGCTCTCTCTCTCTCCTGTTCATCTAATTTGGGCAACTTGGCATGAACTAACCCATTCGCTAAGTTAAACACGGCTCTTATGTTGTCCTTTTCCTGCCCGCTGATGCAGAACCATCCAGGCAGCCAGCACACGTAGCTTTGCGTGTGATGCTATCTTCTGGAACCTCAGACGGCACCCCTACACACACACACACACACACACACACACACACACACCCTCACGTACACACACCCTCACGTACACACACCCTTTTCCACTCAGAGCTTCACCCAGAACACGAACATTGTGTCCAATTCCAAAATTAGCCATGAGATAGAGGGGTTTTGGACCCAAGATGAACTGATAGCAATAAACTGTAGAACTCCATCCTCCATCATTTTGATGATTATCTTCCTCGACTGCCAATGAGCATTTTGACCAATTGTGCCACTGTCATATCCGCATGTATCAACATATATCTGTATATCACCATGCCCAATGTTAACAGTGGGCTAGAGGGGTGTCACTACGTTTGCAATGCACTTTGCATGAGTTGCAGTCCCAGTCACCCAGCATATGTTACCTCATGAAGGTTTATGTGATTTAATGCCAATAAATCCTCACATCAATGTTCTAATAAGAAGTTTAAAGCCTTCTCAATACAGTAATTGGTCACAAACTTTCTAGATTTCTGGAAAGATAAGGCTAACCCATTGGATCAGGTAGCATATACGTACTTGTAAAAAACACTGTATAGCTTCGTTAGCACCTAGTGGTGTATGGGTATGATAGTGTTTACCCAGGATGCAATGTACATGGAGCCACAGATGGAAACAAAAGCAAAAGGTGTGGGGTTAGAATATCAGCTAATGTTAGCTTTCTTTGTCAGCACCCTGTATCTTTTTAAAGAACATGCGAAATGGGCGACCAAATTTACTGTAAGCTGAAGGAGTAAAAATAACAAACAATGGTTCCATGGATGCGGGCCTGGTGTGTGTGTTTGTGTGTGTGTGTGTGTGTTACTGAGCTTTTCCTGATTTAAGTGCGGAAACCTTGGGTGTGTCAGAGTCGAGAATAAGAAGAATGTCATTATTTAAGTACAGATACTCAAATTAATGTTAGTATTTATTTCCTAATGAATTGACCTGACCATTATGTAAAGCTTGTCCAGCCCTTGTCAAGTAAGCAAATAGTCAGGTGTGTTTTATATATATATATATATATATATATATATATATATATATATATATATATAGAGAGAGAGAGAGAGAGAGAGAGCCCCCTAACACCATGGCTAGGGCTGTCCACCACTCTGGTCATGTGTGCTCACTGCCTCCTAGTGTTCACTAGTGTGTGTAAATGTGTGTTTCACTGCACGGATTGGGTTAAATGCGGGGAACAAATTCCTCTGTGTGCAAGCACAGTGGCTAATAAAGTAATTCTAAATTCTAATATATATTTTCGTCTTAAAATTCTCTTTCAGTTACTAGCCAAAATAATGATGTATAACAACAGAAAAGGTAAGGACACAAACTCTAGAACATCTGCATTTGTTATGTTTTGTTCATGTCCTGTTCTTAGTGTACTGATTTTATGCTCCCTCATTAGTTTATTAGCCATGTAGCTACTTGTATGTTTATACTACCACTTGCTCTTGTTCCCTCATGTGATCCCTTGCCACACCCTCGCTTTTGTGTCATGTGACTGTTGTTCACATATGTCTCTCGTTTACATTTTTATGGGTGCTTCCAAAAACACAAAAATGTAATGCTTTTTCCTACTGATCCTCCTCTTCGTGCGGAAACTTAGACTCCATCCAGATAGATCTGGATACTATTAGATTTTTCTATCCTTCGTTTTTTAAAATATCTGCTTCTTGATGTATAGCAAAAATGTGGCATTATCAGCTAGAGGGGAACCAGCTTTTAGTGGAAAACAGAATGAGTGGAGCCTTAGAAAGCTCTTAAAAACGTATGTTTCTGTGACCTAAAATGCCATTTT
Source organism: Hoplias malabaricus (assembly GCF_029633855.1). Classification (NCBI taxonomy): domain Eukaryota; kingdom Metazoa; phylum Chordata; class Actinopteri; order Characiformes; family Erythrinidae; genus Hoplias; species Hoplias malabaricus. The sequence goes on from NC_089810.1 coordinate 30,012,311, forward strand.
CATATGGATGGGAGGTCAAAATACAGTCTAACCCCTTAACAAAACATAACAGAAACAAGACAAAAACAATATTATCATACTACACAATGTCTGCTAACAGGACACAACAGTTGAACAGTTGCTTTGGCAAAGAATGTCACACCAAGCTGCACCTGCAACACTCTTTTAAATTTTTCAAAGGCTGAAACTTAAACATTCCCCTCCACACTAGGGCTGTGCAAATAATCAATAATTAATTGAAATCAACATTCAGAACTTTTAATCTACATACTCTTGTCTATATCGATTATGTCAATTATTTTTATTCTGTTATGTCCCCACTTGCTATGCTACCAAGCTGTAGTCACATGATTCTGCTCCTGTCTGCCACATGGAAACAACTTAAACCCCGAGGCCGCCTGAGCAACTCAAGCAGCTAGTACCAAAGAAATACACAGCGTCTGTGGTTTGGACGTACTGTGTTATGACTATAATTAAGAATGACACTGAACAAAATGAAGTCAAATGTAAACACTGAGAAAAACAGTTTCAGCCAAAGCACAATCACACACCAAATATAAACAGTGCTCAAAAAACAAGAGAGGACAAGCTCCCAGCAACATTAGAAAAAATATGCTATATTTAATTCCATGCTTGGTGGTGCTGGTCATGCTGGTCAGACAGAATGGGTATGCTGGTCATGCTGGTCATTCCACTTGCTCATGCTAGTCATGCTGGTCGATCAGCCAGGTCATGGGAGTCAACCAGCATGGTCCAGCTTGGTCAGGTTGATCATAATTTTAGTCTAGCTAAACCATCAAATTTAAATGAAAACAAACCCTAAGCTGGTTAAGATTTAAGCTGGTCAACCAGCTAAACCAGCATGACTAGTCAATGAAATGGTCATTCTCTTTTTTACAGAAGGGCAATTAATTATGATGTTGATTTGTGCTCATATCACCCAGCACTACTCCACACTGAATAGTGCATAGTGTATGTCATAAAATAATGATTTCTGTCCTAAAACCATGCATTGCATGTTAGATAATAAACCCAGATTTATTCAGCTTTAAGCTTCACAACCTCTGTTTAACATTTAGTGCATTGTCTGGGTGTAATATTAGTTTTTTAACCTTTGAAGTGCACTATGTAGGAAGTAGGGCACTAATTGGCACAGAGCTAATAAATTCCAGATGTGAGTTATTCCTACCTTACCATTTCCTGTTGGATTGCGGGGCAATAGTGTTCCATTTTTACCTCGTCTCATCCACATCAGCTCACTAATGCATTTGTAGTTGAATGTCATTAAATAATCAGAAAAATGTTCTGACGTCTAGTTAAGATGCTATCTACTGATAAGTCACAATTAGTGAGGGGTGTCCACAAACTGTTGTTCTGTAAATCAGTGCATTAAATTACACATATATACAGAACCACACACATACACACAACGGCACCAGCTTAGGATATTTCAGGAAATTTAGTTGAAGTCGATAATGTAGGTCTGACTTTGAAAACAGAATGATGCTGGTGAAAGCTTTGAAGAGAGTTTAGATGTGTTCACCCGCATGCGTGCAGATGTGCAGGTGTGTGTGTCAGTTTATAACACATCTTGTCTTCCTTCATCTTTCTCTCTCTGGATGACTGCCCAGAGGAAAGCAAAATCATACACAAAATCTCCTTAACATCTTCGTAGTTTCTTATTGTCTTTATAGATCCTCCTTAATATCTCTGTATTTCCTGCTACACACATCCTCAACATCTCTGTAGATTCTTATTAACATATTTGTAGTTCCTCCTATATTCTGTTGACATTCATTCATTCATTCATTCATTATCTGTAACCCTTATCCCGTTCAGGTTCGCGGTGGGTCCGGAGCCAACCCGGAATCACTGGGCGCAAGGCAGGAACACATCCTGAAGGGGGCGCCAGTCCTTCGCCAGGCAACACACACACACACCTACGGACACTTTTGAGTCAACAATCTATATTCTGTGGTGTTTCCTTAATATCTCTGCAGTGTTTCTTAGCAGAGCAGTTCTGCCTCTGTAATTTCTCGCGGATACCTATGTAGTGTCTTCATAATAACTCAGCTTAGAATCTCTATATTCTATATATAGAGAAATAATTTCTTTGCATAGTTCTCATTAATTTCTCTGAAGTTTCTCTTTAATATCTTTGAAGTTTCTCCTCAATATTGTTCTAGTAAAGTTTCAGACTGGGCTCAGTCCCAAAATAACAACAATCCTGTTTATCCACAGCTGAATTTGAACAATAGTACCTAATAATCATTTATTAATTCATTATTTGTAACCCTTATGCAGTTCAGGGTGCGGGGGGTCCAGAGCCTACCTGGAATCATTGCGCGCAAGGTGGGAATACACCCTAGAGGGGGCGCTAGTCCTTCACAGGGCAACACGTGTTTTTGGACTGTGGGAGGAAACCGGAGCACCTGGAGGAAACCCATAGACACAGGGAGAACACACCACACTCCTCACAGACAGTCACCCGGAGCGGGAATCTAACCCACAACCTCCATGTCCCTGGAGCTGTGTGACTGCGACACTACCTGCTGCGCCACCGTGCCGCCAGTACCTAATAATTATAAATAAAAAATTACAGCTTCAAAATCATGTAATGCTTCACTGACCTGTAACAGGGAAAATAAAGGCTCTGTCATTGCTACAGTGGGCTCAGCACGGCACTATGTGACTTTTGGAGGAGGGTAGGGACCACAGCCCAACCTTACCTTCCCCCATTATTGTTTACTTAAACTGGGGGTGGAGCACCAAACAGAAATCCTACCTAGTGTCCCTTTAATGATATAAATTCATTATTTCTCAACAGCACTAAAGCCACCTGTTGATATAATGCTTATACGAGTTTTCTCTGGACGTGTCTCATGCTGTTTCTCCTGAGGAATATTGTCTACTGAGCCATCATTGAGCAAATTTAAATAATATAATATAAATGTTGGGCGGCATGGTGGCGCAGCAGGTAGTGTTGCAGTCACACAGCTCCAGGAACCTGGAGGTTGTGGGTTCGATTCCCGCTCTGGGTGACTGTCTGTGAGGAGTTGGTGTGTTCTCCCCGTGTCCGCGTGGGTTTCCTCCGGGTGCTCCGGTTTCCTCCCACAGTCCAAAAAAAACACACGTTGGTAGGTGGATTGGCGACTCAAAAGTGTCCGTAGGTGTGAGTGAATGTGTGTGTGTCTGTGTTGCCCTGTGAAGGACTGGCGCCCCCTCCAGGGTGTATTCCTGCCTTGCGCCCAATGATTCCAGGTAGACTCTGGACCCACCGCGACCCTGAATTGTATAAGCGGTTACAGATAATGAATGAACAGAAATGTTTAATAAATCAATTATCGGGTGTTACATGGTATATTTTCATCTGGACAGGAGAATGACGAGAAAAAGGAGAAGTGTAACAGGAGAAGAGGAGCTGATCTGAGCAGAGTGTGATAAGGAAGTGTGTGTGTTTATGTGTGAAAGTGTGCTCAGGTAATGCTCAGATGAGTCTTGATCTCAGTGCCAGCATTAATCCTCATCCTGTTCTGCTCTGTAATTATCACCTGAACACCGCGCCAGCTTTTACATAAACAACTTCACTCTTTCTCTCCCTCTCCCACCCACACACACACACACACACACACACACACGTAACCTCTTACACCACACCATTATACACTCATGTAACCTCACACATAAACTCAAACTCATATAACCTCACTCTAACACACTCATACATTGCATGTAAAAAGCTCTGGGAAATTGCCTTGTAAAAACATTAGATCAGTTTCAAGCATTGTTATTCATTCATTCATTCATTCATCATCTGTGACAGCTTATCGTTCAGGGTCACGGTGGGTCCGGAGCTATTATTGGTTATGTTGTGATAATAAACGAAATAATTCGTTATTTAGATAAAACGAATACAATTTACTCATCATGCTACTGATGACAATATAACAGAAAGGAAAAAAATGTGCAAAACAATAGCCTTTAATCACTTTCATACCAGAGACATTCCTGTTTAAAATCAGATTTTGGCATGAAACATTTATAAATTTTTCAAATACATCCATAGAACAAAGAACAGGGATGTGGTGGAGGTAAAAGCCAATTACTCCAATCTAAATTAGCCGATGTATTTTTTTAAAGAGCTTAGTTAAATAATTTTAACTTTAATTAAACTATTAATGGCGGCACGGTGGCGCAGCAGGTAGTGTCGCAGTCACACAGCTCCAGGGGCCTGAAGGTTGTGGGTTCGATTCCAGCTCCGGGTGACTGTCTGTGAGGAGTTGGTGTGTTCTCCCCGTGTCCACGTGGGTTTCCTCCGGGTGCTCTGGTTTCCTCCCACAGTCCAAAAACACACGTTGGTATGTGGATTGGCGACTCAAAAGTGTCCGTAGGTGTGAATGTGTGTGTGTGTGTGTGTGTGTGTGTGTGTGTGTTGCCCTGTGAAGGACTGGTGCCCCCTCCAGGGTGTATTCCCGCCTTGCGCCCAATGATTCCAGGTAGGCTCTGGACCCACCGCGACCCTGAACTGGATAAGCGGTTACAGATAATGAATGAATAAATGAATGAATAAACTATTAATATATGCTGTAAGGTGGATAATAACCTACAAAAAGTGTTTCTTTAGATTTATATTATAAACATAGCTTTTATTTCTATTTTTAATTAAAAATTAACATTCACCGTTTTCATTTGTTTTGCTTTTTTTATTATTATTTAACACCAGCACATAGTGTTAGACACTGTATTGCTAAACAGTATCTAAAGAAAACATTTTGGGTTAAATACTTTTTATTTTAATCCCTACAGATTTTGGTGAAAAACAAAAGAAACTTTAAAATATAAAAACATTGTAAAAAACTATTAAGTTGTCTATGTCATATATTGATTTTAATAAATGTGTTTCTTCATATGTCCACAATGACCTGAAATGGATGGAACTGGTTTAAATAAACAATGTTCTCTGACTTTTGCTGTAATACACATGCACATGTGCACGCACCCACACACGCACACACACACCAGCCCTAATGACACACAGATACAAATTTTCACTCACTGTTGTCTTCATATAAACAGCATTTCTTTTAACAGGAAGTCTTTTAATTGCTGACTCAGCATTTCACTGTTAACTCCTAAATGACCTGTGAGAGTTACGACTAACTGCAGACATATTCAACCTGCTTCTCTTTGGTTATGAGAAAAATAATCATGAGTTTCCGACACGACACACAGAATGTTACACTGTTAACAACAGCAGCTGTGGCCTGATGGTCAAAGAAGTGGACCTAACCCCCGACTGCTCCCCAGGAGCTGGGTATGGCTGCCGGCTGCTCAGAGTGTGTGTGCTAATTGCCCCTACTGCACTAGTGTGTGTGTGTGTTCATTGCTCACTCTGGTAGCAGGGATTTACACTGGACATGAGGATTTAAGACAACCACAGTTAGCTCCATTGATAGAGAAAAACAGAGCCCAAAATCAGAGCCACACCACCATTCTAAAGCAAAGCTTGGCATTGAGCATGGCGAGATTAGACGTATGTGCCACTCCTCCAGTTTGTCTCTTTTCAATTATTTCATTTCATGCTTTTCTAAGGAGATTATTCAAGCTGTGTATACAACTGAACCTATGTGTCAGTAGAAAGAAATCACTAATGATAACAGGTGTTATCTGTTATTTTAGGACATAATGTACAATACCTTGGCTAAACTATTGCTTCAGCCGTGAATGACTCCAGACTAGAGGGAGCTAGAAGGAGGTTCTGAGCTTACACCATTCTCTCATCACTCGTGTAAATTAGTGATGCCTGATTGCAACTTTTTTCATTTTCCTCTCTCTCTCTTTCTCTTTTATTAGTATCAGTTTGCTTGTTGTCATGCTTCAAGGATGTTTTCCAGCACAGTTTATTTTAGTGAGCTCCAGCTGGTCGAGCAGGTTCAGCATTGCGTGTGTATCCGATGTGTCTATGTGTGTAGGTGTGTGTGGATGAGATTGTATACAGCAGGTTGTAAAAATGGCTGTGGGACTTCAGGGTAGGCCTGTCACTATATCCTTTTTTTGTGGTAAATATTGTGACAAAAAAAAGTGAAAAAGCGATAAATAATATTGTTATACTATTGTTATAATTAATATAATAATTTTATGCCACTGATGAACTTAACTATTAATATTACATAACAAAATAATTTTTAAATGCATTTTTATTAACATATTAACATTTATATTAGAAATAAATATAAATAGAAACATTCTCCCACTCTTGTCATTTTATAGTAACTGTTTTGTGCAGTATTAAAAACAACGGGTGTTTTTATACAAAAAAAAAGGATCCGTTCTGTTAGTTCGGGTTTAGGGGATTTAAAGATGGCGATTTTGATGTTAGTGACTGTAAACATAGCATAATAATACTTAATTTATATTTGTATATATACACAAGTGTCATTTTTAATACCACACAACAGTTACAATAAAATGACAAAAAGGAGGAGAATGTTTGAATTTTGAAACACATTTATGTGTTACTCAATAAACACTTTACAATATATTTATACCAAAATTATATAGATTTTGGAATTGGAATGCTAAAAAAATGTTTCAATATGCTCAATAAATACAACATAAATAAAATAACACAACATAACAGTTCCAGAAATCCAAAGAACAGAAAAGAGCTAGAATATTGTCATGTAAGGTTAATTTTTATGTAAACAAACATGTAAGTAAACACAATGGGCGATTTTGACACATACACCCACACACAGCCTATAATGCTGTGGACTGTAGGTGTACTCCTGCATATGTCAATCTTACATACTTTATGATACTTACTTTAAGAGCCTTAATTGCGCAAACACAAAATTTAAATATTAGTGAGATTTAATATATAAATACTGATATCGTTTTATTGTTTCTGTCAACACTTGTAGTCCTAATTTACACGTTAAAATGAAAGAAATACATGTACATACTCCTGGCCCATTTATCCACGTCACGTTTGTGAACGGAGCGCTGTTCCCGTGTCAGTCAGTAGAGGAGTTTGGGCCGTGTCCCAAAGAAGCGCTTTACTCCTTACATAGTGCACATCACAGATCTAAAAACTTATAATACAGACAGTAATTGTGCTCATTCCACATGGAAACACATGGAACACTAAACGTTATAGCTCACTAAAAAATATTTTCAACATGCAGCGCACTATGAGTGCACAAACCGTTATGACCGACTGTGCCCTACGGAGAGTGCAGAGAGACATTTTGGGTTTCGGCATTGGTTTTGCTGCGGGACGGAAATCTCTCTCTGATCAGTAACACATTCAGACAAGGAGAATCGCTCTATTAAACTCTAAGCCAAAAAAGAGGAATAATTTAGGCAGACAGTCACGATAAAACCTTGTCCTCCAAGAATCTGTTCCACTTTAAGATTCAGAGAAAAGAGCAGAGGTGCTAACAGTTTACATAAGATCCTATGACGAATATGCTAATGTCGCTAAACGATTTTAACTAGGGTGACCAGACGTCCTTTTTTACCCGTACATGTCCTCTTTTTTAGACTTAAAAAAATGTCCGGGCGGAATTTCACAAACATCCGGGATTTTGTTTTTCTAGAGCTTATCGCTACATAGAATTTCGTGAAGAGTTTCGTTCACAAACTAGTCCCGCCCTCCCCTGTTCCGTTTGATTCGCTTGAGTGAGAAGGGGGCGTGGCGAAGTAGCCTAAAATCTTCTGATTGGACGGTCTGACCCTAGAGCTACCCTTATTGGTCGATAACCTTCTCTGTAAACATTTAATTGGTCAGTCTGCACGTCAGTAGGCCTTGTTTACGTCAGGCAAAGCTCATGTACCTACCCTCATCTCGAGCAGCTATGCCGAAACGTAAATGTAAGTTCTCGGATGAATTAAAAAAGAAATTCTTTACAAATAAAGCTGTAAAGGACCTAAAAGCACACATAGGTGCTCAGCCCCCGCCCCCCAAGACGTGTGTCCTCTTTTTCACCATCTCAGATCTGGTCACCCTATTTTAACTTTTTTTTTTTAACTCTTTTTTTCTTCACATTACAGAGTGTGATCCCTTACCCCCTGAAATAGAGAAGAGGTGGGTTTCTGTGCTTCTGGGTGTTGTAAAATCGATCTTTCTCATTCGTCTACACTAGTGCTGCGCTCTGAAACCAGATCAGGCCCAACGTGGTGCTGAAGTGCCAAACTTAATTGTCCAGCCTCAGTGCCTCACTAATGTTTATATGGCTGCCAGCAAATACTCACAGCAATGTTCTCACATCTAATAAAGCAATCCCAGACAAGTAGAAGATGTTCCTGCAGCAAGCGTCAGACATACTCCCAGTTAATAGCTTTAGTTTCAGAAGAAATGTTGGAGGAGCAGGTATGGACAAACAAAATATAATCAGATAATGCAAACCCAGTGTAAATATGCTGCACATAGGCGGGATGCTGTGTGGCAATGGTGCAGTAAAAGTGGAGGCTCGTTTACACAAACACACACACACACACACACACCTGGCAGAAAAGTTGAAATGCAATTAGCACAAAGTACAAGTCCGTTTTCCCCGGCCCCTCCCCCACCCACCACAGGCTTGCATGACAGCAAGTAGTTCACTGTGGTTAGCTTATCACCTTGCGTGTATATTTTAGTGTGTAGTCTGAGTGAGGTAGTGAGTGAGTGAGAGAGCTTTGTAATATACAGCCTTCCTTTGTGCAGCCACGATAAAAGAGTGGGGTGGAGATACTGAGAGGAATGAGATAACACATCTCTCCTAAGCACGACATCTCTTTCTCTCTCTCTCTCTCTCTCTCTCTCTCTCTCTCTCTCTCTCTCTCTCTCTCTCTCTCTCTCTCTCACACTCCTTTATACATGATGCACTATCTACATCCTTAATCATAATCTTAAACACTTTCTATGATTTCTATGATATATATCAAATTATTAAGACTGGTTCATTTTATATAATGTTATATATGTTGTATATATGTAATTAATAATCTATATTTAGGTTATATACCAATAAACACAGCGTACACCAATAAACATACAATTTATTGAAAATGATCCATCTCTTCAATAATACCTGCTCTGTGATTGACCTTGTAGAGGTTCTGACCATTGAAGAATGAACAAATATGTGCTAACAAAGTATGCAGAGCAGTAGGTGATCTACAGGCCAAGTGGCCAGTGGAGCTAATTAAATGGCCAGTGAGTGTAGAAGCAAGGAATTCCTAATGTTATAGCTGATTTGTTTTAATATAGGAAATCTCTCACTATGATGCTGTGATGATGTACCCATGCTGATACTGACCTGTGCTGATGCAGCTGATGTGATTATACTGATGCTGATGCTATGAAGGTACTGATACTTTTGCGGATGTTATGTTGATACTGTGTTGAAACTGATGCTGTGTTGCTGCTGATGCTTTGTTGACATCTATGCTGTCATGATGCTGAAGCTGTGTTGATGATGCTGATGCTGATATTGTGGAGATGCTGATGCTGTGGTGATGCCGACACCATGTTGATGCTGATGCTGTGCTGATGCTATGATGACACTGATGCCGCACAGATGAATTGCTCACATTGGACTAAGGTTGATGCTGAGCTAAAATGTGTTCTGAGGTATGCAAATAAGGTAAGAGTGTTGATTTGTTCAGTGCAAAGTCTCATTCGTCTCACAAATAGTAATTAAATTCATGAAATACAGTCCCAGGACACCAGCAATGTTGTGTATTTCAGTCTCACATCTTTATTCCTGCAAAAGAGTGGAAAACCAGTTCAGTTTATATGAGCAAAACATAAGGGTATAAACCTATGCAGTAAACTCATAACAGTTATATGGGCAATGATTCAATCATAAAGCAGTGATTCAGTTGAATGATTCATTACTGATTTTGTGATATTTTGCTAGAACCCTGGATTATTTTTATGATTTTGGAAGTGTTTACAACATAGTGGAATAGCAAATTTACAAGGTCATTCTCTTATGGATTGCTATGATCATGATTTCTATCTCAAGGTTACAGTTAGTACAAAGCAATCGAGAACATATTTCTCCCATTCTGACTTCCTGTATATTTTAGAATTTATTTTAAGATCTCATTCTTTGTTTATAAGTCTTTGAATGGTCTATCTCCTATTTATATTTTTGAACTGTTGCAACTTTTTCAAGGTCACACAAATCTGCTGATCAGCTTCTTCTGGTAGTCCATGTATCTAGGATGAAGCACAGGGCTTTTGCAGTTATTGCCCCAGCATCTTATTTTTATTCTTTGTTTTTTGATCCTTTATGAGAGTTACTCATATGTCTGTTTTATGTTATTTATTGTTCTTCTTTGTTTTAGCTGTTGTCATATGCTTTGTTTCTACTATATTTTGTTGGACAACACTTTGGTCAACAATTGTTTTTTTTTTTTTTAATGTGCTTTAAAATTAAATTGACATTGACATGGACATTTAACTCAGTGTACGTTCTATGTTCCAGATGATCCTAAAATGTCCCCAGTGTGACTTACAAGAAACTGTGGTAATGATCTGTAAACTGACAAGAAAGTAGCACTTTCAGTTTGATTATTGCTGATTGTTACAGTATGCAAAGCATGTCGGGAGGTGTGTGTGTGTGTGCTATCTTTTGCCTACATCTATTCTTCCCTTGTTCTGGGAGATAGAGATCTCTCTGTTATTTACTGAATAGTTCTTTGCAGGCAGGATATTTGAAATGACCAAGGTTTGTAGACAACCCTTGTTCATGAATTGATTTTGTTACTGCTTAATCGTTATCAGGGTTGCGGAATGTCAGGAGCCCACCCCGGAATCACTAGGTGCAAGGCAGGAAGGCAGCCTGCACAGGACATCCCACTTTTTATGGGGCACAGTAAAATAATATATATTAGGTTGTGGAACAGTGGAACTGTGTTCTCTGGAGAGATGGGGCTCCATTACGAACCTCTGTTGTTCAGCCCTCAGGAACGTGGTATTTAAAAGAGCATAAGGGCTGATGTGATGCTGCCCCCAGCAGGTCACATATAAATTTACCATCTATAGTCTGATCTTGTTTCTCACCTCTCTCTCTCTCTCTGCTTTCCTCTGCTTATTCCTTTAAGCTAATAGTATTTAGCTTAAATAGTAAAATAAAAGGAAAACTATGTAATGTCCTCACTATTACAAATGTGTGTGTGTGTGTGTGTGTGTGTTCTCATTCTTCTCATTCTTAACCTATTCCATCTTATTTCCAAAATGGCCCCTTTGTTTCCTAAAGATTAAAAACAGCACCATTAGAAATAAAGCAGAAAAAATAATCTATGATTCTGATTATTTGAAAGTGAAACATTTGGAACATGGTGTTTGTAATACAATGACAGAAGTCATAAAGTTAATTTTTATCATATGCATTAAACAAATTTAGCCTCAAGAGGGAGCACGCCACTTTTTCTTTAAATATAGTCATAAAAATGCTTTGAGTTTCTGCAGCCAACAGGGGGCGCTCATTATCAACATTGAAAATATATTGTATAAATACTAGGCTCATTATAGACTACTTAGCACCTCGTAATAAGCCACACTCTTTTCATTTTATCAGCTCCACTAACCATGTATTTCTATATTTACAGACAGCAGTCCATCTGTTGCTGTACATACTTTTTTATTGCTCCCTTTTATCCTGTTCTTCACTGTTCTTCACTGGACCCGCACAAGACCTCCACCACATAATAGGTATAATTTGGTATCTGGATCATTCACAACACTGTAGTGAAACTGATGTCGTGGTGGTAGTGTTTTTCATGTACTTTGCTAGTATGAGTGGATCAGACAGCAGCTACTGCTAGAGGTTTTAAAGTCCTTTGTGTCACGGCTGCACCAAACAAAAATATCCAGGCAATAGTGTCCTGGGTCTACTGATGAACGACTAGACAAATTGTGCAGAGACTTTACATCTGACTTTACATCTTCAAGGTGGATCAAAATGGTGGGTGTATCTAACAATGTGGACAGTGAGTGGACTCAGTTCTGGGTCCCCAATCATGGAACTGGGTGGATCCTCATTACACCAGAGAATATATAGTGATGGAAAACATTAGACCCCACCCCAGCGAACACATTGCATTGAGGTGGTGGTCACTTGTTTGGTGTTGCCTCAACAAAGTGGGTGTGTCTAAGAGAGTGGAAAGTGTCTAACAGTGTGGACAGTGAGTGGACTCATTTCTTGGCCCCAAATTATGGAATTGTGTGGAAACTCATTACACCAGAGAACACATTTCAAATGCTGAAATGTATTAGACCCCTCTAGCCAACGCTTCTTAATTGAGTTGGTGGCCTACTGGTGCTGCTTCAACTGCTTCAACTGCTCAAACTGAATATGCGCGATTGCGCATGCGCCAAAGAAATCCCACTGACATGTTGGAGGGTTTGCGCATGCGCGCTGAGCGCCGCAGCGGAGCGGAGACCATTTCCTCTGTGTGCGGGGCCTTTGCGGCGGAGTCAGTGCCTTGTTTCGGGTTCTTTAGTCTGTGGATGTTTCACTGGACGCGGAGCGGTGTTTTAAAACCATTTTAGAGGCTCTTCCCGACGACATTCCAAGCGGTGAGTTACGCGCGTTTGTTTTTTTTTTAGTTGAGAGAGAACGGGGTTCTCATTCGCCAGCGTCCTGCGGGAATTTTCCCTTCCACCTTAAATGGGAAGCAGTTATGTTCTTGCGCCTGAGGCTCCAGAATGTAGCTGCTGCCCATTTAAGGTGGAACCTTAATTTTCAATTAGAAGCCAACGCGACTCTTAATTACAGCTGTAGGTGTGCGTATTTTTTTTACATTGTATTTTACAGTTAATTAAAGAGAGCTTTATTAATGAACGGAGTTTATTTAATCACATAAGTTTAACTTTATCGTGTTTTTGTTTTATTAGCTTGCTATGGTTAACGTTGGCTAACATCCACATCCCTCCTCTTTCTGATAAAACATACTAAAATGGATATTCGTCTGCCGTTTAGAAAAATCCAGAAAAACTGCATTTCTTTGTCTTTATCTGTTTTTTAGCCACAGAAAAATCTTCACAATCCATTTTCTAATCTGATAAATACAAGTATGTGCAGATAATGCATTATTTTCCTTAGGTCTGAGCAACAAAGCTGATAAAGATGTGCATTAAACTTGATAGAACAGCACTACTTGCTTTGCTGGTGAATGGGTGAACGTGGTGTGCAGATTTGGACACACTCGAGGCGTGGCTGGCTTCACAGGATTCACAGCAGCATAATCTTATTTTGATCAATGCAAAAAAAGAAACCCCACAAAGCTGTTTTTTAGTTAGGTCTTCAGCACTTGTTTTGCATAAATGTATGTTTACAAGCATCACCACATTATGTACTGTAATGCATTTGTCAACTTTCCATCCCTAAATGTAAAGGAACGAGGTCATATGATTCTCTTTCAGGCATTGATTTGCATTCAACTGCTAATACCACAGCATGTTGCATGCTTAAGTTTAGTTCTGGTCATTGCTGAATTCTCACCAGATCAAAATCTTGGCTCAAGAACTTGTGGTGAGTCAACAGATGTGGTTTGTTTGCATTTGTGGCATTAAATCAGCCCATGACAATGCTTTTTGTATGCATATGATCAGGTTTAGCCATTGCAGATCTTTCTCCAGGTTGAAAATCATGTTTTTCCACCTGTTTTATGCCGTGACAAGTGGCTTGACTGCATTTATCACATCTCAGACTGACAGAAATACAAAGTGTTACCCAGAAATTGAGAAATGAAGTGAGAGAGAGGCGTAAGTTTAGCCATGTGTTGTAAGAGAGGGATCCTGATTTTTTTTAAATTTATTTATTTATTTTTGGCATTCTGGAATCCCAGAGGTAGCCGAGGAGCCAGACAGCAACATGCGAAGTGTCCGTATGTTGTGTCTGAGCCCTGCATGTCCTTATGCCAAGCCCCCAGGCCCCACCTGGTGCATGCAGACGAGGCCCAGGAAAGATCTGTTCAAGTGTTTGTTCCTCTCACGCCTAGTTAGTCTCAGTTCAAACTATTTTAAAGCATTTTGGTGAAATGCATATCCTTCATCAAAAAAGAAGTGTTTGGAATTTTTAATCTGAATCAGTATGAATTGGTATCTCTACAATTTCCTTCCATGCCATGACACATTTCTGAGTGAAAAACAGTATCAAGGATGTGTATCTGAGTTAATAGAGTGTTTTTAGTGGAGGTAGATATGCAACATTGTATTTATGGTTAATATTATTTTGCCTCATCCATTGGTACAGTGACATTATCAATACTAAGATCTTTTAAGGGTTGGAGTAAAGCTTTGCTTTTTGATAGAAGATTATTTATTATCAAGAAACTTTAAAATGTCTTTGAAATGATGAATTGTCCTTAACTGACAATGACTGAGCTAACAAGAAGTTTTAATATAAAAGCTGCACACTCTTTAATATAAACTTAGCACAAAAAGTAAGGAAATTTGTGTTTGGTAAATTAATTCTTTTTTGTAACAATGCTTCTTGGCAATAAATCTGATACCATTGGAAAGCCTGTTAATTTCCCTTTTAAATAGTGCCACATTTGTAAGGAACATGCATTTGTGGGATGAGCAGTAGAGCTGAGTATGTGGGTTGCGCCCATGAAAAATTTGCCAAACCTCTCTGCCAATGCCAAACAGCTTATTCTCTTATTGACTCATTTAGTGTTTGGTGGACTGGATAATTGAAATTTGAAGAAACAAGACATATTGGCAAATTAACAAACAGGAGCCTCAGTAGTGTGTGGAAGAACCATACACAGCCACAACAGCCTCCACCTCTTCCTCACGCTGGTCACCAGCCTGGTCACACACTGCTGTGGGATGGCATCTCATTCTTCAACCAGCATTTGTCACAAGTCAGCCAACGTGGTTGTGTTGGTCACTCTGCCACAAACAGCGCGCCCAAGCTGATCCCACAAGGGTTCAATAGGGTTGAGGTCACGAGCTGGCAGGCCATTATTTTCTCTCCATTCCCAAATTCTGGAGGTAGTCTCTGATTAAACCCCACTCTGTGGGGATGAGTGTTGTCATCTTGAAGGATAGAGATCGGTCCCAGACTGTGGAGATATGGATTTTTTAAATATATAAAGAAATACATTATTATAACTGGAATTAATTACAGGTTGGATTAGATTCTATAATTTTAAAATAAAATTGTAAATTTGTCAGTTCAGTAGATATGTCAGTATATATGTATTTATTTATTTAAACATGCATATTAATAATGTGTTAATTACATAGTTTTTAAAATAAAATCTAATGATTAAATCTGTTTTGACCCTTCAGGGTCAGTGGGCCAGACTAACTCAGATCTTACACAGCACAGGGTGTTGTGTAAGCCATGACACCATGCAAAAGCAGAATTAACCCCAACACAGAAGTGCAATCAGGAGTCAAATACATAGTTTTACTGAATGTAAGTGGCTATGTCTGCTCTTGTGTGATCAATGTGTCAATGTGCCTACTGTGCTGTTGAGCCAGTCAACATGTAAAGATTGGAATTGGGGTGAATCCTATTTAACCCTTTAGCCCTACCCCTCCTCTTTGCCTATTTGTAGGGGTGTCGCAATTCTTGCTGAAAAAGAGGGGTAGGGTTGAGTGGAAGTGCTATTTCCACTCGTTCTCACCAACACACAATGCTTGTTCTCTAACATATTCACTGGTTTCATATAAAGTACCAGATTCAGTTCAAAATACTCCTTGTTTCTTACATAGTTCTAAATAAACTTGCTCTTTTATTCATGTCTGCCCTTCTCCATCCCTACAAACCCACTTGCACTCTCAGGTCTTTTTCAGCTGGAATGCTTACTGTCCCTCCTTCCAGCCTTCACAGCTATGGTGATCGGGCTTTCTCTAGGTCTGCTCTGTGACTCTGGAATATTCTTCTCCTCTAGTCCATAATTTTCAACTCTCTCTATATTCAAATCAAACATCAAAAAATACCTTTTCTCCCCTGCTTATAATATTCCTCAAACCTAATCTATTCATGCTCGTGCAGTACTGTTTGTTAATGTTTTGTATAATGTATCTGTATGCAAATGTTTTCTCTGTCTTTCAATGTTTAAGTATTGATTATTGTATCTTTGACTTCTTGAAAAGCTTTATATAAATATAATTAATTATTATTATTAATTTTATTATATAACACTTTACTGAGATTTTACATGGGCGTACTTCAAATAAAGGGCTGTGAATGCATTGTGAATCATCAGCAAAGTGATGGTGCAATATTGGAATTCCTTACTACACTACGATAACCATTGTTTGATCTTGGTTTAATGTAGTCTTAATACATTGTCTTTTTGCTTTATAACAAGCATAAAACATTGCTAATATTTTGCGTATTTTGAATATCTAGTTCCACCTTAAATGGCAAATTACATTTTGGTACCTGTGGCAAAGCAATTACATTTTAGTACCTGTGGCTACTGTAAAATGTAAGGTGGAACTGGACATTTCTAACAAAAAGTGGGCAAATGAGCAGCTAAATTCAGTTTCATATGACAAAGAATTGTGTGTGGGTTAAAATAAATGATTGTGGAAGGCACTACAACTTGTAACTCAGTTTCAAGGGGCAAGATAACACTTCAAAACAAGGGGTAAAATTAAGACCCAATTCACCCATAGCACTGCACACGGACTTTGATTGGTCATGTTGATAGATTTAATTGTACATTTCATGGTACTTATTATCTGCAACAATGAAATAAAAAAATACATCATAATTGAGTAGTAATTCATTCATTTTAAAATATGAATAAAACGTTTATTCACATTTAATATATTACAAATATTCCTCTGTAAGCCTACTTATATAGCTACTTTAAATTACTATATTTTTCCTTGGTCCAAGAATATTATCAAAACAAAATTGTGGCTTTAGCCACAGCTTATGGCAGCTTACTTTCAAGGCTTTTAACCATAGTGACTCCTGGATTGCCTTAGTTGTTGAAATAGAAGCTGTTTTCACATTTTGGTATAACATTTTACTTGTACATCCTCAAAGTGTTGATCTGTCTGCGGTGATCATAAAGCCTGTTTTGTTATATTCTGATAGATTTTTGTTCTCCATTCACTTCTGTTTAACTTGTGTCCCTTATAGTGTGACATTATTAGATGCTGATTGTGATCTGCAGTGATGGCACATTTGAGTGCATATTTTTAAACCATTAATTGCTTCCTGCAGTTATAAAATATGCAACAATGACAAAAGGTTGTCTAAGAAACTCGAGTTGCGAGTGACCTATTCATGCAAATGTGCTCCACTTAAAGCTCATACTCCACGCACAGCAGTAGCCTGAGCTTGCTGTCAATATCTCGACTGTGGAGGCTGCTTGAGTGAAGTGTGGATAAGGCAGTGAAGTCCAGGCTGGAACCCCTGGAGGGAGCTCAAGTCTTGAGCCCTGGGGTCATTTTAAAGCTTCACATGGGCTAATTTCTTCTTTACTGAAACCCATGTAACTATAATTTGAACGCTGTCAGTATTGGATTATTCCAATTTATGTAATATGAGTTATTTAATGTTAAATTCAGTAACAATCGATATTTTCTAAAGTCTAGATTCTATTCACGATCATATATTAAGGAAAAAATTGACCATGACTAATTTTAGGAATATATTTGAGTGAAATTCACCCCCTTTAAAGATGATGTTTGCCAATTATAGCCTTTGAGTTTATGGTCGTCTTGCAGCTCTATGTAAAGCTTGGCCTGCTTTATATAGTTTATTTGCGGAATGAAACAAATGCACGTGTTCTGTAGATATAAAAAGAGTTTTCAGCTTTTTCTGATGAACTTAAGTGGATTGTAAGGCTAAAAGTGAACTTACCCCATCATCCGGTACATGTCATGGTCATTCCTTTCTTTTTATTGTGCTGAATAAAGGATTTCAGATGCATTTAAATTACATGCTGTGTGTCTCTGCCTGACATTTAATCCGATATGTGGTCACCCAGGCCAAAGTATTGATTGAAAAAGAGTGTAAATGCAGCAGATATCTTTTTTTTTTTTTTTTTGCAAGATATCTCTAGCTCCTCAAATGTCAGACATTATATTCTGAAGGAGCCGTCGACCTCTACCACAGGAATGGTTTGCACTTGTTTTAGGTTAGATATATAATTTGCAGTGTAGTAAGCAGCATCAAAAATAAAAAATGTTTAAGGACAGAATGCCTCTGAAATCCCAATTTCTCCATTAATACTAACCAGTAGTATAGTTATAGTTTACCAATGTAAAAGTTGATTATACAAAAATCCACAATGCATACTAAACTAATATGGTAATTATGGCAAAAATGTTTGCCTCTGTTCCAAATACTGCTCTACTTCCTACATAGGGCCATTCACAGATTATTAAACTAGTGCTACTACACAAAATTGCCCAAAATAGGCTATTAGAGTGTAAGAGTAGTGTTTCATTATCAGAAATTCTGTGTACTGCTTTTGTACAGAAAGCGTTACTTTATGAACTACACTGTGCACTACAACTGTAGGGAGATATTTAGCCTTTGAAAAGAAAAATGGCAAATGGCATTGTGATGGCAGCTTGGTATAGCATGTGCTGTCTTACTATCAGAGCACAGATATTTTTCCTCCAAACTGAGGTTCAAATCACACATATTTAGAAGATAAAGCCTCATACCTGTGAGCGCAAAGTTTAATGAAGTTTTAATAAAGTCTACTCCTCCTCTCTCATTTAACCAAAACTCACAACTGTGGTGGGCTACTGGGCTTGTGTTTTATTCCCCACCAATTTTTACAGTGTGATGTAACCAGTTTGTGAGCTTCCACAGCGTCTCCTCCCTGTGGCTCTCTTAAATGCACACGAATTATTTCACGCAATTCTTTGGCATGTGCTTAAATTAGTCAGAATCAGAACAGAAATTTGACACACAACACGTCAAAATTTAGATTCTGTACACAGTTTTAAATACTGCAGTGTACGGTATTAACATTATTAAATTAGGGCTCTTAAAGAACACTAACTGCTAGATCTTGTGGTTTATCACATAACCATAAAAACAACAGTAAAGTAAAATCCCCCCTCCCCCCTTTGTCCTGTACATTTAGCAACTGTTTGTACCTGAAGATGCTCTATAGGAGCAGTAATAAGGTTGCACTTCATTTTAGCACGGAGGCTCTTTAGTCTCCAAAGCTCTTAAACTCTTCGCATAAATCCCCTAGTGTCCTTTTTAGCTGCATATGATTATTGTTTTGAGACAACAGCATTCTGTCCCCAGTGAGACTGACAGTGGCACAAAGCCATAACCCCTTCTTCCTGCTCTTTCTCAATGTGTGCAGCTGCTGTGTGTGTGTGTGTGTGTGTGTGTGTGTGCGTGCGCACATTCAAACCCACTATCGTTTCTGTGTGCATGTCAGTGTGTGTATCCAGCAGAATGAGGGTATTGTGAGTTGACGTCGGGGGCAAGAAATCCAACGGATGCCTCCATCTGGCCAACGCCTGGTCAGCCATAATGCCACTTGAGTGTCCTGTTCACCAAATAGACAACAACAACACATTTAAAAATGGGCTATGCAGTAAACCTATAGTATCGGCAAAACCTGAAAGCGTTAAAAATATAGAACACAATAATGAGCTTTTTTCAGATGGAACAATCGTAACATCATAGGGTCAAATTGGTCAAAATAAAATCTGCCATCCTTCAAGTTTATAGAGTTATTTCATTGGGAGGATTTGATGGAATTCAGTAATGGGAGCACAAGGGATGTCAGCTGTTGATTTTGGAAGTGTTTTGGATCATAAATGCCACTTCAGCTCATCAAGGGGTTTTGATGGAGCTCCAATACCCTACAGAACACACTTCCACTGCATACTGCCCAATGTGTATGAGACCTATGGTTTGTAATGTTACCTCGCACAGGCATATAGGATAGTGGCGTGTGTGTGTGTGTGTGTATATATATATATATATATGTATGTATGTATGTGTCTGGGGATGTTGTTAGGCACTGTATCTTGACATTGTGTTGAAAGTGTGTCTGTAAATGATATTGTATAAAGTGTGTGACATGCAAGTGTGGTGATGTATGAAAGTGTTGCCCTTTTAAGGCTCTGTAATGTCAAATCAAATGTATTTGTATAGCGCTTTTTACAACTGATGTTCACAAAGCAGTTCTGGTAAGACAAAGACTTGACATGAAATGTAAAGAATGTAAAAGATGTAAAAATAATGGCAGTGTTTCCCTCTTAAACCTCTGTGGGCTGTGGTCAGGGAAACCTTTTTCTTCTTCTGTTGTTTCTTTGCAGTTTAAAAAGAAGCTGAAGTTTTGGACACTTATTACAATACAAGTGTGTGTGTGTGTATTGTGAGAGTGTAAATGGAACTTGAAGTGATGCACATTGCACCTGTATGAGAAACAAAATCTATGAACTATGAAACAGGCAAAAATAATATCAGAGTAAAACTGTAAAACTGTCTTCTGCTTGTTTAATGGCACCATTATTTGGGTGAGGTATTGTAAGTTTAGTAGTGCATTATATTCAGGACAGGGTGTGGTATACAAATTTTTGTCCCCTTTCTGAAACGGCTCATTTGAATTAGTCTAATAAGTTCTAGATAACTCTCCAACGACATGAAATAAAGGTTATTTCCTTCTCTGAGGACACAGCAATGGTCAGAGTCAGCTGTCCAATGATAGACGGATGTGAAAACAAATGCCGTAGCTACTGGAGCCACCATATCAATGCATATTTTTAGACAGGCCTTTATGGTAAATAAAGTAACCCAGTGGCAGAATACAATCATGCTCATTGTTCTTATAGTTGTTCAATAGTCAATCTCGTACACTAAAGCTATCCTGGGGGCCAAGGGGTGGTGGAATATCCAGACAAGCAGGTAGCCTTTAGATTTTGTCTCTCCCCCCACCTTGTTTGATGAATAGTTTGTGTAGTAAATATTTTTTTTTCCTCTTTAACAATGACTTTCTCTGATGCAGTGTAATGAATAGCCAAGTAGTGATGTCTATTCAAATACATGCATCTGTAACAGTTAAGAGTGCTTTGAACCGTTCTGCAAGTGTGCTCACATATGCAGTGTGTTTGCTTTGAGCCATTTTCACACGAGACCACCATCGTTTGAGTGAGAGGTTTTATCTCATTCTTGTTGTGTAGAAATAAGGCAGGCCATTTTGGGTGTGTGTTATTCCCCCTACATCAAACTCCCTCTGAAGAGAAGCGGATCAAACAGCATGAGTCAATAAAATGGAAATAAGAATGCAAAGCAAACAGTCGTAACTGCTGCTCTGACACTTTCAGACGTAAACACAATCATTAAAAAAACATACCCTGCAAAGCCGTTTACGATGGGAAAGCGCAGTTGGTGATGGAGAGTTTGCAGTGAGCTGTTTCAGGTGGGACGTCCGTATTTCCATTTCATCAAAGATGATCATATTTTCAAAGTATTAAGGTATAATTTAACAAAGCAAATACGTCATGAAGGTAAATTTGAATTTATTTGCTGGCTTCATTTGCAACATTTTCAGTTCCAGTTTACTGCAGTTACGTTCTGGTGCTCGGTTGAGGTGGATGGGGCTTAGTAAAAACACACTTAGAATCACAAGTAGGGGAAACTCTTACTCATACACTCGAAAATAAAAATTTACATTATAATATGTATTTTACACTGTGAGGTAACACTGATAGTAAAATCAGTATTATGATTAATTGACAATATACCTCAACTACAATTTTGTTGTTGTTTTTTGCTCTCATAGTTCACTGAAAGGCTTGTATTGTACATATGTTCATATTATATAGATTTTTTTTATCTCATGCTGCTTGGGAGCTTGTCAGCCTTCTTTGGTACTTGATTTACTTCAGTTGCTTGGTCAGCCTCAGTAGGGCTAGACAATAATTCAATATCAATATATATCACAATATAAAATATTTCAATAACAATATGATTAGATTTTTTTCAACACATTTTCAATATTTCATTATGCATTATTTATGATAAGGATCTTTCATTGATTGATGTACATTACAGGGCAGTTACATGTCATCAGTTCAGTGCAATCAATTTAAAACTTCATATTTACAAAGCTAAGGGGTGTCGTTTTGTCAATGATGTCATGTTTCTTATATGTTCTTTGACGTTTTTCAGTGGATTTAATGATCTGTATTTCGTGTTGATATCGGAATTATAATCATATCGACCAAAATCTAGAAATTTATCGCGATATAAATTTTGTCCATATGGTTCAGCCCTAAGCCCTAAGTGTTTAGTTTCTCCTCCATATTGCTTCCATGTCTAGATTGGATGGGACAGAATCATGTCTGCATCAAGAATACATGCACAGTAGTGTGGTTTTAAGGGCACATTACATGAACACACAATGGGGGGGGGGGCATCTTAACAGAATTAAAAGAAATTAAATGTAATTGATATAGGCAAAATTATTTGTTCGATTAGATGTTCTGAATATGAATATCATTTAATTTTCAATTAAATGTCCAGCCCTAGACTGAGACGAAACGATGATGCCGTAACATTCCTTCTCGCATTGCTATAAAAATAATCTGAATGTCCAGAGACACATTTTCAAAGGATGCTTTGGACATTCTGAAATGCTGAATCCAAAGCTGGTCTGAAAAGTGGCTGTACACCGTGCTCCACCAGAGCTGTCTGTTGCATTTGCGCACTCATGGGTATGGAGGTATATTGTTGGGGTGGTATGGACATCACTATGGGGTTCACTGCTCATCCTCATTACAAATCAACATTAGTGATTTTTTGTTTTTTTGGGATGGAAACAGCTTCTGTCAGATTTTGTTCACAGATTTAGACACAAACCAAGCTTAACTGTGAAAAAAAATACTAGAACTGTTAAAAGAAAAATACTGTAAGTTAAAATGTGTGTTCTGGATGAAATGGGTAGATGTGTGGTAATGAAATGTTTTAATTCTAACGAATCTGTAATTGGTTAAAAAAAATAAATTGAAAATTATATCATGCACTTGAGGCCAAATAGTTGTTAATGCTAATTAGAAATGCTATTCACTGAATATGATGAATGGTTTTCTCTGTACTGCTCTGCCTGAATTAAGCAGAAAATCCTCACATCTCTGCAACACTCAGCAGGCCTCCAGGGGCTATGACCGTCTCTTTTTACAACATTAACCTTGGAGCTGGAATGAAGCAGCTGCACTGCGAGATTTCATTTTGCTGAATGTGTGTGGGCATTGCACTGCACCTTTGTGTTGATTGTGGTCTCTTTCATTTTCATAGAATAATTCTCCTGTAAGTTAGAGTCTAAACCTGGTGTATATTATTTGATGCCATAAGTTAAAAAAAAATCACATTCCACTTTTATGCAAAATTGAGTTATGAAAGATGAGTGCTATCTGGAGTAGTTTGATTGGTTTTTGTTTCATAATTAGACTCCACATTTCTTCTCACATGTAAACTGCAAACATTCATAACTTTCTACTGTAGTGATGCACACTACTGCCATTTGAGGTCTAATAGCTCTATAACTATGATCAGTCATAACATAATGACCACCGCGTTTTCTGTCAGCTCTACTGACCACAGAAGAGCACTTTGTAATTTTGCACTTAGACTGTTCATATGTTGCACTGCATACTTTGCTCACACTTTTCACCCTGTTCTTCAGTGGTCAGGACCACAAAAAGCAGGTTTGATGCAGCGCTGCATTGATACTGATGTAGGCTTTTTCACAATAATTACATTGCCAGTTTATCATACAATATAGGGAATACAATATAGAGTTTTTTTATTATTTTTTTTTTAAATAACAATTATTTTTTATTATTAACATAATACATAATAATGCACATCCAGTATTTTAGCTGATAAAATTGTCCTACATTTTTTTCCAGTTTTTACTGGAACACTAGATTGATCACAAAAAAACGGTCATTATGACTGGCCTATACTGACATTGTTGTGGTAATCCTGTATGAGCTGTAAATGGCTGATTGGTTTGGCTTTAATTACGTATGTAGATATTTGCATATATCTGACAGCTCTACTTAGCAGCAGGGGTTTCAAATATTGCAAAGCTTATCACAATCGCAGTGTGCTACAGTTCGACCTCAATAATGTGGAGGGTTTTTATTTTTTTTCCCGCTCAGTGTTGTATTTAGGAATAACCTGTGTCTTGCTGTTGTCGTATGATTTGAAGATTTTAACTCTGAGCTCTCAGCTCAGACGTGGTTCATTTCTTTCTCTCTCTCCCTCTCTCTCTCTCCCTCTGTCTCTCTCTCTATCTTGTGAGTTTCTTTGTGTCTTCCTTCCTTTTTTGTTTTAATCTCCTGATTTCTGTTTTGAACCGCAGTTGCTGATAAACTGCAAAGCTGCAAAATGGTTTTGCACTAGCTCTGCAGAGATCTTTACCAAGCACAAAGCAAGAACTCTCATTCTCCTGCTTCTCTCTCTCTTGTGCTCTGAATAACGACTGCATCTCGGAAGAGTTCATGCTGATGACATTAATTCATCAGGGTCTGGTTGCCTGAGGCTCTTACTAACAAAGTTAGCTTGATAAGTTTGAAATAAGCTTGATGTGGATGATGCAGCTAGAGTTGGCACAGACATGAGCCAGATTTGAAATCCTGATGGGGCTGAGGAATGTCAGCAAAAATTCATTACGACCTTCATTTAATAAAAAAATATCATTGTCTTTTGTAGATCAGTTTTGAACAGATATAGTAGGCAAAATGTGGGAATTGTAATTTAATACATCCACCTCATGGAATCAGCTTGTAGCTAGCTCGCTCAGTCACACAGTCATTTGCCTGTTGCTAACAACCTGGATCATTTGATCCTCTGTTCAATCCTCACAAGGTATCAGTAGCTTTTTATTTATTTTTTAAAATTATTTTATCCATTTTATAACTCTAGCTCTGAATTATGGTTAAGCTGGTTGTAATGATATAAACCAGGGTTCATCTCGATTTCAAATTCATACAAATCATTTACTATGGAAAATGGCCTATACCCAAAAATGAGGATATTCATTAATAAACCGCAGAAAGTGATGTAAGACGAGGAGCTGCAGCTAGCATGACAAACCTGTTGTGCTACCATGCTGCCGCCGCACTATCTCAGTAATCCAAAACATAGGTGTTTTCACATATCTCCAGGTGTATGCAGGTGGATGTACACATGCAGAATTATGGCACAAAACATGCATCCCTTCAGGGTCCCACCGCAGTGGTGCGCCCCATTTAATCTCTGGGACTTGTATTATGTTCTTTTATTTTACACTGTGCTAAAATGAAAGATAATACAGTATTATGAAGAATGTTGCCACACCTCAAGTTTAAAACACGGAAGCAGCAGCAATGCTAACAAGGGCAGGAATGAGGTGTGGGGCATGCTAGTGTAAGTTAACAATTTCGATCTTGTATTTATGTCCATATCCTGGAGAATGAAAACACAGTTCATATTCAGTTTATTGCATTGTAAACATCTGTGAAAGCTCAAAACTCAACTCATATTGTAGTCAGTTCAGTAATTGTAATCGAACAATTGTTTACTAGATATGATGAGTTCAATTTGGATGAAGACCTGTCTGTTTGAGGCTGATGACCATTGCATCGCTAATAGGATATTAGAATCGAATCGGAATCATGCATTTGACCAGTAGGACTCAGCTGCTAAATAAACAAAGCTGGAGAATCTTATATAAATGTTCCACAAAGGTTCAATACAAAAAGGTTTGAATTGAAATGAACTGAACGGAATGGGGAATTAGCCTAATTGTTCATTCACACAATGAGGATCTGAATACATTTCCCTTATGATGAGTATTATTTAGCTCGGCCTACGCTTGTCTGCAGTGGTTATTATGGCTCCTTGCAACAGCATGTCTACATTTAAGTCATATATTAGTATGCCTGCCTTTTTTTGTTAAAGTCTTGTGCTTACAGAAACAGGGATTGCTGTGTTCATTTTTTGAAAACATTTTTATATTCTTAGTATTTAATTTACCCAGTTCATAAATTAATCAGCAGTATTCTTTCACATTAATAGCAGCAAGCCTTTCTTTTATGTTTCGGCCTTTTGTATTGGATGCTTCACATCCCCTCTCAGTGACAGCCCTGTTAATGACTAATGCTTCATACAGAGAATGTTTCTCTCTCACTTGCTATTTCTTGCTCTACCTCTCGCAATATCTTCCAGCCTTCTCTTTTATCGCTCTTTTTCTACTTCATCTGTCGCACTTCCTTATTTCTCTCTCTCTCTCTCTCTCATCCATTTTCATCTATTTATTTATTTATCAGTTGAGTCCATTTATGATGGTAATAGCAGCCTCTTCAGTTTCCTCTTCGTTGTTTTTTTTTTAGTTCTTTAGCAGTGAGAGGGGGAGAAGGAGAACGAGAGTGATTGAAACTGAAGCTAGGGTTGTGGGGAAGCATGAGTGAGAAAATGAATTAATTAGAGTATTAGGCAAGAATAAGCCTTTATGGCTAAGATACAACATCAATGAACTAGGAGACATTTTGTAATTGCATTTTTCTGAGGTTTGAAATTGACCATATGCACCACTTGTACACTAGCACAATGCTGAAATCCTCAAGGCTACATATCTACAGCAAGTTTAAAATCTTCTCAATAGAGTGGAAGTTGTTACTGCAGAAAATGTCTGAAACTTTGACGTAGAGTACATATAGAAACCCACATGTTTTGAATGTTATTATGCTAACATTAGCTGCGAGCCCACACTGCTGTGACAGCAGGCATGAATTATAGAGCTGCCATCCCTGAGGCACACTTCCACCAGTACTGTAACTCTGTGAATAATTAAAAAAGCTACTAAGGTCTTCCATTACCAAGCAGCACTGCATTTCTCGTAACTCAGTTAAGCTGATACATATCGTCTACTTTCCAGCAATGCCATTTGTGTTTTTGGCTTTAACCTCAGCCTCTGACCTAAGATTCCAAAGATCATATAAGGGCACAAAGGCTTCAAGGAACACTACGTACAATTTTAACTTATAATTACAGCTTGAGAATTGTTGTGATGATTAACTGACCTGTAAAAGGATAATAGTCTCTGTAGTTTCTACTCTGGACTCAGCACTGCTGAAAATGCACTTGAGGAGGGTAGGGAACCACCTGTTCCCTTCCACTCCTCACAGATTTCAGTACAGTGCTGTAAAAATGAATTATACTAGGAGGAGCACAAGGAGCAAAAACCCCAAATCTTACCTAGTGTTTCTATAAGCATCCAAGAATTTAGGAAAGTTTAGAACACTACCCAGTAAAATCACTCTAACATCAGATATGACATTTGTGCATTTTCAGTTATTATTATTTTTTAATCACTGTAATTTTAAGGTTATAAAGCTGTTTAATCTCTGGCTAGTGCAGCTGCTCATGAAGACAACCATTGGCTCAGGAGTTTTAAAATTCTTTTCTAATTTTTAACTTCTTTTCTGTTGAATTATTAGGGTATGTTTCATGGAAATTATATGTAAATGAGGTTTAACCAGGGACAGAATTTTCTCTTGGGGTGAAACTTCGAATCTGATTTGTTTTTATTGAAGTATGATTAATGAGGGCAAGTGTATCTCTCTCTTCATATGCTGCTCTAAAATGCATTTATAAAGAGAAAATTCCAGTATTTCTGAATGCAGGTGCAAGCTCAGAGCAACCTGTTGTATTAGAATGTGTTGATACTGGAAACTAAGCATCTCCCTGTTTTGTTTCGGGTTTGTATTACACTCTGTTAAAGGAATAGTCCAGCATTTTTCAGCCATGCCTGTATTTACTGTAATGTGTACCACCCGCAATGATTTCGACATGCCTACTTTTACCCGTAAAATACTTTTTATTTTGGCTATATTACCAAGTGAATATCTTCCATTTTACTTTGGATCTGTGTCATTCCTCTAATTTTCTCTCTCTCTCTCTCTCTCTCTCTCTCTCTCTCTCTCTCTCTCTCTCTCTCTCTCTCTCTTTCTCTCATACTCCAGTGTTGCATGTGGCCATTAATTCCCTAAAATCGCTTTTCACGGCTCGCGCACCTATTCTCACATATATTTGCAGAACTCCTTTGTCGCACATACTCTTAAACCCTACATTCTTCGTTTCTCCTTTGACACTTGGTATTCTATCATTCATTCCTCACTCCAGCCACAGCTCTCAGACTGTCTCCGCCTCTTTTCTTCTTGCCAGGAATTTCCGTTGTAGTGACTCCCTTTCTCTGTCCCCGTCATATCTCTTTCTCTCTCTCTCTCTCTCTCACACACACACACTTCTTTTTTAGCTGTCTGTGCTTTCACTTCTCCCACTGACTCTCTGTTCTGTCTCTCGTTCACTCTCATATTCGCTGTTTTGCTCCTTTCTCTTGCTTTTCTTAATCTATCATTCTTTCTCTCCCTGTCATTTTCTTTCTCTTTTATTTTGCAACACCTTTCTCTCTCTCTCTCTCTCTCTCTCATTTTATATATATATATATATATATATATATATATATATATATATATACGGACACGGAGCTAGTGCGCACATTAGAAGGATCAGTAATATATGACAGCATGGAAATTAACACTAGTGTGAATGCGTGTAAAATACACACACATCCACACACACTTGTCTGAAACATTCACGCGTTGTCACCTGGGAATGAGCTAGGTTCTCTATAGGGCTCAGTAATATGCACTAAATGATTGATTACACAGTTGTGATTGTCATTATTCCACTCACTGCATATTGTACTGATTAATCAGATATATTAATCATATTAATATTTTTTTGAGGAGTATATGTATTTAACCACAGTGGTAACAATGATTCCCAGAGTTTTTAGGATATTTCACTCTCTTTATTCTTCTCATTTCTCATTTATACACATTTCTTTTTTTCTGTTTGTTTTTCTCTCTATTACTTTATCTTCTGTCTCATTTTCCTGTCATTATCTGTTTTCACTGTCTCACTATTCCCTCCACTTTTACTGTTTCTGTTCTCATTTCTTCTTTCAAATGTTTATCTACTTGTCCTTTCTCCCACAATCGTGCCTCTCTCTCTCTCTCTCTCTCTCTCTCTCTCTCTCTCTCTCTCTCTCTCTCCTCTTGCTCTCCCTCCCTCTGTGTGTGCTGGATTACAGACAGATGGTAGTAGCCCTTTCAGAGGACGATGAAAAAGATCGGGGAGAACAAGTTCTTAGATAAAAAGCTGGCATGTAGCAGATGGCTGAGACAGGGCCCAGGATTTTTTATTTATTTTTATTGTTTTGAGGGTGGGTGGGATGGAGGCATTCCTTTCCCTCTATATCCCAACCCAGAGACCAACACACCTGCAAAAAAACTGAGAGATGTATGAGTGCAAATCTGTAACATCATATGAGCTTGACATTTTGATTGATACCTTCAGATTAAATGCACAATTCTGATATTAAATATATATTTTTAGCCACTCCTTGTTTTCACCATATTACAAAATGTATTATATAGACTGCTGAATTGTATTGAATCTGGCAGTTCTGTTAAACCTTGAGTTGTCGGAAAGCTGTTTTCACAGTGAATGAGGCTAACACTTCTTAAAGGGAATGTCTATGATTGTGGGGAAACACAGTTCTCTCTGGTAGTTTACAGAGAGAAGCTCCACATGTTTTATGATGGAACAATGTGTTTGAGGGGAAAAACAACTTGTTTGTACATGGCTGAAGTTTAACTGGTCTGTAAGTTTTTATTTATTTTATATATATTTATCACTGTTTGAACTACCACAGAAACTCATTTGTAACTCAAGTTGTTTAGTTTTGTAGCACTTTCAGTAATGCAATTAACCGTCTCCCAAGTTTGGAGACATTTACACTTTGAGTGCTCCAACACAGCAAAACGGGGGGTAGGTGGTGGTGTCCTACTGTACACTGAAAGCTACATAGTGCAGTTTCTACAGTGCTGAGTCCAGAGTAGTAATTAAAGAGGCTCTGTTCTCTCTATTACAGATCAGTGGAACATCACAATGATTTTGAAGCTGTTATTGTAAGTTAAAAATACTACCTTACAATTCCATATTTGGGACACTGTATAAAACTTAAATAAAACCCGAAAGCATGATGTGCAAATCATATCATAGTCACAATAGAACATAAAATACATGTTCAGAGACAGGAAAAAAACAGCCTTTCATCTGTTTCGCTGGTTATCAGTGGACATGCCTACTAGGGTTGGGTCGTTATATTGTGTACTGCCGCATTTAAAAATGTGCACGGTATCCCAAAATGAGAGCGTTATGTTTTGTGTCTGACTTAAGTACAAAGTCAGAGTTCATTTATCTGGGAGCTCATGTCACCTTCTGAAAACAGATGGGGAATAAAACACAAGCCAAGTATTCCACCACAGTTGATGGTGTTTAGCACTGAGTTTGTGTTAAATGAGAGAGGAAGGAAGCAGAAAAAAATAGACAAAAAAAGACCAAATACTCAGAAGACCCTTTACTTGACTTTGTGTGATTTGAGCCTCAGTTCACTGGAAAGATATCTGTGCTATGATGTGGTAAACCACAAGTGCCTGTTAGCTGGCCAGCTATGTTTCTAAACAGTGTAGAGCCGTCTTATTCTGATAAGTTTCTAACTCTAACTCTAAGTTTCTCCTCCAGAATCAGTTGTTGAAGTTTGCTCGCTTAAAAAATTGCTTTTTATTGTCAACCCTTGTCTGTGTGCACTACCGGGCTGTGGTGAGTTGAACTGCACAGCTCAAAAACTCCGAACTCCCTTCACTCGAGATATCCCTAGTGCCTACTGCTCTTCTTTTGGCCCAGTAAGAAAGGTTAAAAAAATGTTTAACATTATATATCATTCACATCCACACCGTGGATCCCTATAAAAAATGTTTCGCAAAGCACAGTGTTAAGTGATGCACATTCCGTCTAGAAACAGATTTTACATTTCTGTTATTTCTCAGGTTCCAGTGCAGTTGTGTTGAACTTCCACAGAATCAGCCTTGCCATTGTGAAAATGAAGAGTTGAGAATCGCTCTTCTGGAATCTGTGTTTGTCTCCGTCTCTGCGTGGAGTCCTGGAGCGCATCTCTTAGTGCTGTGTGAAAGATCAAAAACATCGCACTCATTAGCACTGAAACTTCTATCATCCCGAGTCACTGTTAAAGCTTCATTAGGGCATACTTCCTGCAGCTACTGAGATGTTCCCATCAATTAACTGCTGCAGTCTCCACCTTTCAGAAGTCATCAGTTTTCATATTTGTCCAAACTGTGCAGACACGCTAATTGTGAACATTAATTCCTCAGTGTCATTGTGAATAGGAATGTGTAATGTGTAGCAATTAGTTCAGGGTGGGTATTTTGACCATCCAATTAATGCTTTTATTGTTATTAATATTTTTGTAGTAGAATCTCCCTAAGCTCTTAAGGGTCCCCAATGTCTTAGCCCCATTTGGATTGAATTAGATTTTCAGAGGGATGTCTATAATAAAATTATTACATGTCGCCTCTGTAATACAGCTCTTATTTGGATGGCATTAGAAAACTTGAATACATCAGAGTTCTAGTTACCACATTGTCTGGTCACATGATCACAAATGACGTCCTAGTTGAATTTTATGACATGAACATATAAGAAACACTGTATACCTTCAGCTGCCATTAAAATAATTCCTTTTATTAGCCTGCATGATCTCGCTATTCTTATCAATTTTATTTGAATTTTTTCTTTTCTTTTTTCTGATAACGTCTGGAGAACTTTTAATACATTTACCAAGTAACTTCTTTAGCAATTCTTCCATATTTATATTGTTTCACTACTCAGAAAATATTTTGTGGGAGTATCTATGGAAAAAGATGCTCAGAGGCTAAATACGGTGCACAGCAGTGCCCAGACTCCTAGTGATTTGTATCTGGACTGGATTGAAATGATCAGACAGCTGCTGAGTTCAGAGAAAAACAGTAGGTAATTCAGGCTGTAATTTTCTCTGAGAACGCCGGAGCTGACGTGGTTCATTCGGA
Organism: Hoplias malabaricus; assembly: GCF_029633855.1. Taxonomy (NCBI): domain Eukaryota; kingdom Metazoa; phylum Chordata; class Actinopteri; order Characiformes; family Erythrinidae; genus Hoplias; species Hoplias malabaricus. The sequence continues at coordinate 30,044,277 of NC_089810.1, forward strand.
CAGAAATAAAACCAGAGAGGCCCCCCGTAAAAAAGAGAGAATTACCACAGGACCACATGGAAATTTTATCTCATCCAGATAGGGTTTTATTTGATGATATAATTTCCTATTCCAGTCATCAATGCATCTCCTAAAACCCAACTTTTACTAAAAAATATATAATTAGATTAAAAAAAAGTCCTTAAAAGTGTCTTGGATTGAACTCTTCTCTTGCATTCGTTATGCACCGTAGATCTATTTATGTGCAAATAGTCCCTCAATCTGCATGTGCACCTCCTGTTCGCCTGCAGCTTGGGATTTCCAGCTCACCTACGTGTCTCTCTCTCTCTCTCTCTCTCTCTCTCTCTCTCTCTCTCTCTCTCTCACACACACAGACCTCTGCCTGTGTACTGCTTTACTAGTAGAAATAGAAGGCTATACAACAGTGGGAGTTTCACAAATTTCCACTAAAACTCCCAACAAATTCCCTACTAAGTCCAAGCAAATATCAGGCAAGTCCCACATCCCACAATATCCCCTCCAGTCTTTATGCTTCCTGCCCGTCTCAGAGCCCTGCAATGCCACTGCTGCCGCCGGCGTTATTCATGCCTCTGGAGCTTCTGTTACTGCTAGCTCTGTCCCTAGAGCTGGGGCCTGCAGCTAAGTGCTGTACATGTCCCAGCAGTAAAAGTTTAAAAACTCATGAAGCCTCACCACCTCTCCTTTAGCAAATTTGCAACTGGAAACACTGTGTACTCCAACACACATCTACACCTGACCACTCATCTAGCGTCTCCTCTGCTGCCTTCTTCATAGCATTATGCTAATGATTTGAAAATTGCCCCCACCGAGCAATCTGATCAGCTTGGTTCAAAATTTCACTCGAGGGGTGGCACAGTGGCGCAGCAGGTTGTGTCACAGTCACACAACTCGAGGGACCTGGAGGTTGTGGGTTTGAGTCCTGCTCTGGGTGACTGTGGGGTGTTTGGTGTGTTCTCCATGTGTCCGGGTGGGTTTCCGCCGGGTGCTCTGGTTTCCTCCCATGGTCCAAAACCTCACGTTAATAGGTGGATTGGCAAATCAAATGTGTCCATAGGTGTGAGTGTGTGAGTTGCCTGTGTTGTGCCCAGTGAATCCGGGTAGGCTCCAGACCCACTGCGACCCTGAACTGGATAAGCGGTTACAGACAATGAATGAATAAATGAATGAATGAATCTCACTCAATGCATTTTCTAGCATATAAACAACACGTCACGGACATTTCAACATAATTAATCACTTGATTTCCGCTGGAAGGAGATTAAGGCAGTAAAGAGGGAACATTTTAAGTTCATATAAGTTCTTATCCTCTTTCCCAATTTGGATAACTTCATAAACATTTCAGAACCTCTGGCCCCTACCTGTAGCTATGGCCAGTGCTTGTAGCAATAACAGTGTCTATAGCTGTGAATGTTATATTTAAGCTTAAAATTAAAGACATGCTTGTAATGTAGCCACAGGAAACTCAAAGTTAATAATGTAAAAAATGTACTGCCCCTGCCCAGTAATCAATGACTCATTTATACTGACCACTGTTTACTGGACCGTTGCAAAATTCAGCTTGTGCCCCTCCAGACTGGCCTCTTGCTGCAGCATAAACATGTGCACAGTCAGTGCCAGGATTTGCATAGTCATTAAGGACATATTTCCATATTTTTTTGGCTTTTTATTTTTTGCATTCCACAAACAGTGAACTATGCTACCTGTGTTTTCCCTGTTTTGCTATGCTAAGCACTAACTCAGCATGTCTCTGAAAGTGTAGGGGATAGAAATATGAATGCAAAAGGCATTTAAAAATGTATTCATTTTTTGTTTTTATTTGTAGAAATATGTGAAATGCGCTGCAAACTGTGCTGGGAGTAAGTGCCAGTTGCAGCTTCACAAAATGTCATTTGTTAATCATTGGCCTTTGCAAATAATGCCACATTTTAACCAGTCCCTGTTTTTTTGTGGTCTGAGCCTCCCCACCCAAAATAGTTGCAGATGAGCTTCCAAAGTTCTTAATAAATCTATGTTTTCAGGGAATTTAACAGAAGTTAAATATTTTGTTCAGAGTAATTCTAGCTCCTTTTTTAGCAATGTCATGTTGGCAGCTTGTCAGTGTGTTTCAATATATGGCAAATACATATGCATTTTATTAAGCACATATGTTCTGATGTGAATAAGTATAATATTGACATTAAATGGTTATTAATAACGTTTCAATTTAAATGACTGTAATTACTGCAGTTTGAAAAACTTACAGCATCAACCAAAGTTAGGAACAGTTTCCCAGTGGCTCTAGCACTTTGTCTCACATAACGTTGGTTTGATTTGTTTCAGAGGAAATGTGGCACAGTGACAGCCACAGTGTGGTGCCCAATTTTACCATCCTCTCAAGATTTCACTGCTTAAGGACTTTTGAGGTGAGATTGGGCACCACACCAGAGCTCCTGAAGCCTGAAGAAAAAGCTTTGTAAAGCTGTTCTGAGATGCTTTCTACCTTAAACAGAGTTCAGTAACATTCTGCTGCCAGAAGTTCCTCCTTAAATGGTTTAATGTTAATTTCAAATGCATTCTGCTTTATGTTTTAGAAGCTTTTTAATATAAACATGCGTCTTTAAAAGGGGCCTTAATTTTGTCTATGCAGCAAATATTTCCACAAAAACAACAAAATTGAGTTTTAAAGCTATACTGTTAATGTCACATGACTTTTACATCTTTACTGGTCTAAAAATGGACTGCAGAATTGTTGTTAATTTAGGTCTACAGTAATCCCTCGCTACTTCGCGGTTCATCTTTCATGGATTTGCTACTTAGCGGGTTTTTTCAAGGGGTCTTATGACCGCGATATTGCCTAAAAATATCATTTACAAGTATTTCTTGCGTATTGTTCATGTCCACGTGTGTGTGTGTGTGTATATATATATATATATATATATATATAATTTTTTTTTTAACTATTCATTTAGGTCTATTTTTATTTAAATAAAATCAGTGCTGCTTTTATGTTGATGATAAATCCCTGAAATGATTTGTGTATCATCAGTAGGTTTTGAAGTTTTAGGAACATTTTAAAAATATGGTGATAATACTTATAACCATTATAAATTTGGCCTGAAAACATTCTGAAAACATTGTCCATTCCTAGTGTGTCTATTTCACACTATGTATCCATATTATCACAAAACTGGTATATTGTGTATATAGTGCAATCCTAGGTCAACTTATAAGGTATTGTCCCGTCTACTCTGCTTCTGTCTTAGTGCTCCAAGCTGGGCTTTTAGTGGGCAGATCCTAAAAGGGCATTTTCTACTGGAAGTTGGGCCTCGATTTTCAGGCGGCACAGGAAGGAAGTGAGGTCATGAGCTTGGCACTAGACTTAACGCTGCTGGGGTCCTGTTTAAGCCCTGAGACCTGTTTAAGAAACTGCAGCTTTCGGGGTCGACCTGCTTAGATATGCTGGTTCTCGGATTAGTACTTCCTGGAAATGTATATATGTCAGCACTGAACAATGAACTACTGTTTTTTAGAATTGAAGTATTGCAACTTTCCACATTCAGTTATGTCATTATTTTTGTCACTAACTGATTGTGTTGGTGTGATTATAGTTTGTATATATTACAGTGTGTATATATTGTTACACAGCATTTCAAAGGTGTTTTTATAATAATTTTTTAAATTTAAAAGTTTGAAACCCTTGAAATATTTAATGTAGGAAAACAAAAACATTTTAATTATATATATGTTTATGACAATATTCAAAAGAGATTTCAGTTTTAGCCCAAAAATAAGTGTGGGTTTTATGGAATGTTGTTAGTAACATCCCAAAATGGATTCGGTTCAGTCTCCACCATCGGTTCAAGTCATTTTATCTTCTTTTTTACATCTGATGGCATGCATTTTATGTGGTTGTGTTGTGTGTGTATGTGAGAGATGTTAGAAAGGCTAGGGGAAGATATGGTTGTAATGACTGTCATTTAGAAACGCTGGATGGCACTGAAAGGTGATGGGCGTAAGATTTCAACGCAGCTGTTGCTATGGCATCGGCAGCAGGCGGTGAGGTGCTGATGATGCACTGATGATGATGACTCTTGTGGGATGGAAAAGTGGGGGCATGTGTTTTGAGAGAAAGGCGGTTGCATCTTTGGTACTTCACCAAATTGCTATTTTCACATACATTCATACACACAGGTTCAATCCTTATATACAAATACAGGACACTGAGAACATGGGCTCCTTTGAAGCTGGCCTAGAGAAGCGTTTTTTGATGTATATTGTCTTTTTGTGTATATATATTTTATATATATATATATATGTATGTGTGTGTGTATGTGTGTATGTATGTGTGTATGTATGTATGTGTGTGTGTGTATGTATGTGTGTGTGTGTGTATGTATGTGTGTGTGTGTGTGTGTGTGTGTGTGTGTGTGTGTGTATATATAAGAAATAAGCATCCGGTCTGGACTGGAGATCTTATGTGCCTCAGCTGGTTGGTCTTATTTTTGTTGATCACCCATTTTTGGCTGATGGCTTTAGTTGCTGCCACTATTTGAGAATGTTTAACCATCACCACACACACACACATTGGTTAGGGTTTTGTTCTATATTTGTCTTTGTCCGTTTGCAGCAGTCTGCAATTAGAATGCTTCCTGTTTCAGTGCCGGATGCCAGTAAGAAACACACACACACACTCTCCCTCTCATGTGCTTGACATGACATTAGAATGCAGTGTGCTGGGTGTTAGATGATGCACTGTAGTGTTTACTCCAGTTATGATGTAGTTACTTATATGTAGAGGTGGAAATTATTGGCATAACACAATATTTCATCAAATGGATGCAATCCACTTATATAAACAACATCAAAAACCCTGTGAACTCTTCCTGTTTATTCAGCATTTAGTCTTAAATACTTTATTTTATATAATACACACATACCTATTAAATCTAATTAAAACAGCTCTCTTTGTAATGAAGCAGGCTGCTGGTCAGGGTTTCTTAGGATTATATTATATCCAATATTGTTTATAATCAAAAAGTATAATGATGCACAGAAACGTTAATTCCCCCCACCCCTTGAGGTCTGAGGGAGAAACATTCTATCATTTTTTGGTGGAATTCATTTAATGTTCCAACAGGTTTGACCGAAAATAATATATTTATCTTTTTTTCCTGGCTTGATCTCAGTTAGCTGAACTGTATATAAAGTGTTAAGATTAATTTATCATTTTGTTAATAATATTCACCAGGTTATGGTTGACCCTCAGTCTTGGTTTCCATAGTGTCCATGGTTTAGGGCTAAATATAACTCACACTTTATGATATTTTTCGGTCAGCTTCTGGGGGGGATGTGGTTGTTACGTGGTCTAAAATGTGCCATTGCCACCCCCTCCTGCTTACACTCTGGTGGAAAAACTGCGTCAGCTTCTTCACAAGCCCTCTCAAGGGGGTTCGGTTCACTCTCCCACTTTCACTTCCTATATTCTCAGCAGGAACAGGCCCAACTCTGTTCCCATAATGCACTGGAGCATGGCACAGAGGTCCAGGCTGAGGCACAGAGGGCCCTTTTTTCTGTTCATTTTCAGCATCATATTTAAATCGTTCATGCAGTAACAGGCCACATATTCAGCTTTTCAGTCAAACCAGAGACAGCCTTTCAAAGTCTTGACAGTACATGATTGGAAAGTTACCTAAAAACCATTTATAAAGAAATTAAATTAAAGACTTCTCTCGAGGGGTTTAAAATTTGTCAGAAAGTACATTTTGGTTTTATTTATTTATTTATACATTTATTTACTTACTTAATTTAATAAAATATTGAATAGTGACACAAATTTATGTACAGATATTTTAATGCTTAATCTGACTTTTTTGTAATTTTATGGCAATTTTTGCTTAGTATTACAAATAATATTTGTCATGTTATTCTACAATAAACAAACTAATCTTAAATTTAAATTAAATGGCAAGAAAGAAGAATTTATTAATCTCTGTTCAGGGTTCCATCAGAAAAAAGTGCTGCAATGTTGTGCATGTTGTGCATTGGTCCAAGTCGGTTAAATTGTGTATTGTGCATGGTGGCACATCAGGTAGTGTCGCAGTCACAGCTCCAGGGACCTGGAGGTTGTGGGTTCAAGTCCCGCTCCAGGTCACTGTCTGTGAGGAGTGTGGTGTGTTCTCCCTTTGTCCGTGTGGGTTTCCACCAGGTTCTCCGGTTACCTCCCACAGTCCAAAAACACACGTTGGTAGGTGAATTGACGACTCAAGTGTCCGTAGGTGTGAGTGAATGTGTGGGTGTATGTCGCCCTGTGAGGGCCTGGAGCCCCCTCCGGGGTGTGTTCCCGCCTTGCGCCCAGTGATTCCAGGTAGGCTCCGGACCAACGCGACCCAGAATTGGATAAGCGGTTTCAGACAATAAATGAATGAATAATCACAACGACATAATGTGATTAATCATGATTAATCGCAAGTAAATATGCTAGTATTTTATTGTTTTGATTTCTAATTTTATTTATTTAATTTAATGGCAATAAAACAAATGTGTAGTGTTATGCATGACAAAATGTTTAGAGGAAACCGTTCTTTTTACTTTTAATATAATATTTGAGTATTTATGATATTTGAATTTAAATCTCTTTTTTTTGCGGGGTAAAATATCAGGGAGAGAGTCAACATCAAACACAACGAAGCTCTGACACAAGCTTTAATTCTGAAAACTGCAGCACACAGCTTAGATGTGAGTGACTATATAATTATGTACCTTCTGAACTCAACGGTAGTGATGCTGTATTTACATCGCTAAATATAACAACTGTCACTAGGCTCTGTAAAATGATTGATTAATTCATATATACATTTAAAAAAAAAGCATTTTCAGATTAATTTCATGCTTTAACGTGTTAACACTGACAGCTCCTTTTGTGAATCATATTTGTTTCTTTGAAATGAGAAGTTCAAACCTAAGGATTTCCACACATCTCTGGGTCTCTAACTTTTGCACAATTCTGTGTGGCTCTACTCAAAATCCTGGCGTTTGATTTAAAAAAAAAAAATCTTGTTTGTGTTTTGTCTTCTCAGAGCTCTGATGCTACCTGCTACTGTGTGATACCTGCAAGAGGAAACCACATCCCCTCCCCACTCCCACACTCACAATGTCTGGTCTACAGGTAAACTCATACATACACACACTTTCAGACCTTGTTTACACCTAACGTCTTAAGATAGAGCTGTTCGTGCTTTAGCAGATGTGCCGAAACCCAGTCATCCACACATCCCTCACCACTGAAAGGAATCAAGGCTCATCTGTTTTATCTCTTTCATCTCATTGCACAGCTCAGCAGAAGCTGATCGACAGCTTTGCAGCAAGCAACACTGCAGTGCTTTCAGGAAATGCTTTTAAGTCAGGTTTCCTATGATTCTTAATTTCATTCTGTTTCTTTCTAGTGGTAATTATCTTTTGATTCATGCTTTTACAGTTCTGGAGAATATTATTTTGACATGTGCTTGCAATCTGTCCTTTTTAAAACCAGGCTAATTTAATTACAGGGAAATAATAAGCTGAGTGTATGTCAGGTGTTCTCCCTTTCTGGGCAAATTGTGTGAAATAATGGAAGCTCATTTCTGGCTTATCTAGTAGCCTTTCCTAATAAAGAAGTGTCATGGTAAGAGAGGGAACATTTTAGAATAACACACTGTTCTAAACATAATTGTTCTCCTATTTTCACTCTTTCTGTTACAGACAGCATGGCCAGCAGGCACGGAGTGTGTGGCTAAGTATAACTTCCAGGGTGCAACAGAACAGGACCTGCCCTTCTCTAAAGGAGACGTCCTTACAATCATTGGAGTCACCAAGGTGGGAATGGGACACGTGTAGGGCTGTCAATTAATAAAAAAAAAATTATAAACCCTTGGAATTCATTATGTCTGTCACGCTTGCATCAAGAACATAAATTAGATTATGATTTTTGAAGAAATGACTCAATGTGAGGTTGTCTGTATTTGTATTTGGCTGAATAATTTAAGAAATAGATTCCTCAGATTGAAAGAATTGGCTGGTCATAGCCCGTAGCCATTAGTGTTTCACCACCAGAACTCAGTAAAAAACCTAACAACACACAGAGCTATCATACTCATATAATCCATGAGTATCCCCCTGAAAACCCCAACTCCCATAATGCTCCTCTCATACCATTTCAGGTTTTATGGTCATGATAATTGAAATTGAATATAAAAATGGATTATTTATACTTATGTGCATACCTTTATGCATCTGCAGGACCCTAACTGGTACAAAGCCAAGAACACTGTAGGCAGAGAAGGCACAATCCCCGCAAACTATGTTCAGAAACGAGAAGGCGTGAAATCTGGAGGAAAACTGAGCCTGATGCCGTAAGTCCAGTGCATCCACCCATCTCTCTCTCTCTGTTCCAGGCTTTTGTGGAGACCCGTCTGAGGGTGGAGTCTCTGTTTTATCAGAGCACCCATGACATGGCTCACTCTTCCATTAATGGAAGATTTGTATCTGTTGATGACACAAACGTGCTAAACTTTCACCGGTGAAATGCTGTGTGTGTGTGTGTGTAAACACATTTATCTTTTCTTGTTATTTCTCTTTTTTTGGCTTTTGAATTTTTGAGTGTCAGATTGCTCTCTCACGTTCTATTTTTTTCTCTTATTTTCTTTTATTTTATTTATAATTATTATCTCCCCCTGAATTTGTCCAGGTGATTCATCACTTATATGTACTTGATATTCATCCAGAGATGTGTGGGCTCACTGTGGTAGGCTTTTTTTTTTAGATGTTGGCCAACGCAGAAAAGGTAATCTAATAAGGGAAAGCCCAGTCCCACAGACCACGATTAATGTCTTTATATTAATGACCTCATGAGCAGTCATGATTTATTTCCACTCTCCTTTAGCTCTGTCTTTCCATCTCTGTTATCCCTTTTTCTCTCTCTATCACTTTGAGAGGCTCACCATTATGCCACTGTCCTAGGACCAATTTAGTATAATATTGTATACTATAATGTGTTATGTATCATTCTGTAAGTCCAAATGTAGACACTGGAGCACTATGCAGTTAACGATGTACTGCAATTAAACCCTATTATTGTTATTTTAAGAAAATTTCAAGTCACTGATACAAAGATGATAATATAGCATGACAATGCATTTACACCCCTTTAAAGAACAGTTAACTTTTTGGCAAATTGCATATTTATTTAGACAGTGGACTTTAAATATTAAAAATGTTTAAATATACTAAATAAATAAAACAAAAATAAAAACAGTTTTTTAACAAATCCACATAAAAACTCCACAATAGAGAGACCAGAGGAGAAACAGCAAACAGAACAGAGTGACTGGCTAAAATATCGGACATTCATTCTTATGTAAACAAATTTATTTTATGATTTATATATATTGTAATTATTGTAGCTGCTGCCCATAAGTCACCATGCCTATATCAGACTAGATTAGGGGTATAACACTCCCCAGCATTGTCAAAAAGTGTTCTCTGGAGTGATGGAGTGCCATTAATTTCACACATTATGTAGTCATTTTACATTACTAAATTCAGATTAATTGATCACGTTACATTTTTATGCTCCTGATGGAGAGAATTCTGTCCTCTTTCTCCTTGGTCAACTTTAATCTCGTGTAGCGCACTGTGGAGGAAGGCAGAGTCCTGAGATGGCTGGACACATACGGAGAGGAAAACTGAAGGACATGGTTAGTGATGATGCAGCTGTAAAGTAATGTCCTGTTGAGATAATGCCCCTCTCTTAGCTCTCCACAGGAGTGGTTTTTAAACCTGTGGGCAGATGGGTTTAGAATATAAATGTGTCCAAAAATCATGGCGCAATATGACTCCAGCTTATCACTAATTCATGTGAGCGACCAAAATTAGACCAGTTCCTCCCTTCTCCAGCATTAGTTTGCTTTAGGTTTTAATGAGCCTTAATACATTATGAATCTCTAATCTGTGACATTTTTACAGACTGACATTAAAGAATTAAATCCATTAAAGGAGTAATTCCTTATCAACATGTAATGTGTAGGTTTTACTGTGATTTTGATCCAGACTGAATATGCATTGTCTGATAAAAGTAACTGCGTTGACAGTAATCCAGTATGGATCTGCAGTTGTAAATGTTTTTGAGTTTGATACTAGTAAATGTGGAGTGATTTTAATCCAGTGTTTGTGTGTGTCTGTGTGTAGTGTTTACACTCCCGCAGTAGTTACTGTAGTGGTATATTAATGGATCTGGTGTGTGTGAGTAAGTGTATTTAAAGTAACTGAGGACTGATTTAATCCAGTGTTCTTGAGTCTGACAGTAATAACTGTGGAGGAATTCTAATTCAGTATGAATCTTGGGGGCGCGTGTTTGTGTGATTGTAATAGTAGTAACTAGAGATGTCTGTTACAAGTATTTTTGCGATCTCGATCCGAGTTTTTTTAATATTGAGTATCTGCCATTACAGAGTCTCGATCTGATCCTTAGATTTTCCTATAGTACTGTTACACATTACATGCTCAAAGTACATTAGTTATTAAAATCAGCCCAGTGCATCTGCCCAATACCTCGTATTAAGAAAAAACATTGCCTGCATCCAAGTTGCTGCTTTTTTTTTCTATAACAAAGTAAACAAATGGTCTTCACAAACAGCTCGTATGAATAAATGATTATTATTGTTACCTTGTATGAAATCATCTAATGTTTTTTTTTTTTTTTTTTTTTTTTATATAAAGAATTACTTTAATTCTAAAAGTCAGTCAGCTTTATTGTCATCACAGGTGTATTGAGGAGAAATGAAATGTTATTTCTTCAAGACACGGTGCTAAAATAAGTTATATATATTTTCAGCACTGACCTGTTTCTCTCAGCTCAGCCGCAAAGCAAACTGTGACTTCAGCACTAAATGATGACAGCTAACTCTGGCTGCTGATTGGCTAAATAAAAGTGACCAATGAGAAGTGCGTTCTGTTTAGGAGCCGTGGAGTATCTGCCCCTCCCTCCTCCGGCTGAGGGAGACGAGCATGTCTCAAACAAATCATGGTCTTAACAGTCTCACCTTAAATGTACAGGATAAAACACATCCCGCATGGGTCCAAAACACAACACTGCATTTAGTGTCCAAATACTTTGCTCCAGCTCTGAATCAGACTTGCGGCAATGTGTGTCTGTGTGGAACAGTCCGAAAGAAGTGTGTCCACTACGGTGGCCAGCAGAGTCATATCACAACATTTACAAAGCGTGCAACAGAAGGAAGAAGGAAGTGTGAATTTGCCACCTAGAGGAAACAGAGGATCAGAATTAAGATCGAGGGAGCAGCAGTCCTTCACAGGGCGGAGCACACACGTTCACTCACACCTATGGACACTTCTGAGTCGTCAATCCACCTACCAATGTGTGTTTTTGGACTGTGGGAGGAAACCGGAGCATCTGGAGGAAACCCACGCAGACACAGGGAGAACACACCAACCCCTCACAGACAGTCACCTGGCGCAGGACTTGAATCCATGACCTGCTGCGTGCACCGTGCCGCCCAAGCCGATACACATCAGTAAAATAATGCTGTGATCTGCCCCAATACCGATCTTTGAGATTGGATCGGGCCATCCCTACTAGTTATATAGAAGTGATTTTAATCCTGTATGAATCTGCTCTGTGTGTAAACCTTTAAATTAAAGGGCCAGCTCACAATTTTTCAGGCTTTCAGGGTGCCATGACTGCAGACAGCAGAGAAAACGGCTAAAAAACGTGTTCCATGTGATAAAGTCAAAATATTGAAATAAAATTTTTATGTATTGAAAAAGTAAGATCACAGTGGAGTACGGGATGGCATTGGGTTTTACAGTACACGTGTGTGAGTTCACAGGGAAAGCTTCTTGCTGAAAAGTGCTGATATTGAATCTCCAAAAAATGGATTGAAGTGGACCTGAAATCTGTGCCTTAATCAATAGGAGACGCAATGGTGAGCAATGTGTTTTATTCAGCCACCTGTTCACAGAACTTAACTCTCTGTACTACATGGATTAGACACTGACGGATTGTTGTACTGTAATTTGCATCCAAAACGATTTATGGGACAATTCAGAAGTTGCTGGATTGATATAGAGACATGTCCGTAACGTCTCTACCCAACTCTGTGCCCTGGGCCATACAGCATGCTTTGCTGCTGTAGTTAAAGAAGCAGATCAAATGAAAGCAGCCAGCCGTATATGGCCCATGGGCTGTATTTTGAAGACCTCTGCTGAACAGTGATTTTAATCCAGTTTGAATCTGCTGTTAGTTTTGAGTTTACAGTTTGACAGTATAAAATGTTGAGTGATTTAAATCCAATATGAATCTGCTGTATGTGGGTGTGGGTATGTGCGCAGTGGTAGAACGTGAGGGGTGATATTAATTCAGTGTGAATCTGCTGCGTGTGTGGTGTTTACAGTGTGACAATATCTGTAGAGTGATTTTAATCCACTGAGTCTGCGGTATGCATTATTTAATCTGAGAGTAATAACTATGGAGAAATTCTAATCCATTATGAATCCAGGGTGTGTGAGTTGGGTGTGTAACAGTATGAATCTGCAGTGTGTGTTGTGTTTACAGTGTGGCAGTAGTAATAATTGAGTGGTTTTAATGCACTGTGCAAGGTTCTGAAGGTTCTTCAAACTCAAATATCGTCGCTGTCCAAAGAAAATATGAATATCCAAAAATAGTACCTTTTGTATAGGGGAAGGAAAAAACCTTCTCTTTTCTGTGGAAATCAGTGTAAAAGTATTTTTCTTCCAAGCAAGTTTGGATCATTTCTATTGGACCGTTCATCATTAAATTTTCGCACAATGTGAAAGATAGCAACTGTGTTGATAGCAACAGAGCCATTCACTGAAAAGGTAGCGCCATGGCTTTGCTCCAAATAATTCTCTTTGGCATCTTTGTTTATGGCATAAACCAGCTTCCATATCCATATGTTTATATCCCTCTTACAATAAACTGCAGGTAAGATCTGAAATTCTCCCTCCTACTGGACAGATAAGAGCTAAACAATAACGTGTTTATCAGCGTTCAGTATCAGGAGATCATCAGGAAGAGATGTTGATTTCCTGCTAGTGGTTCCCCTTTGTTATTGTGTTTTTGTTCTGTCTATGAAACTGTTTCACACACACTCCATCTCTCCATCTTTTGTTCCCTCTAGTCTCTCATGCTTTATTCTTTAAGCCACTGTTCTGTAGTCGCTTCCACAGTAACAACAAAAGCTACATTCTGTCATTTACAAGTTTGCTCTGTGGGGGGTTTTGGAATTTCAATTTTTTTTATTTTTTTTTTTACACTTAATGCTTCTTTTCCACCTTTTTACTCTTTTTTTCGCTGTCCCTGTCTCTCCACGCCTTCCTTTTCTCTTTTCCTCTACATCTCTCATTCTCATGTGTTGTATATGCTCTGCCTCTCTCACTGTCTCCCCAGTTGGTGCCCCCCTTCTTTGTTTTCCTCCTCCTGCTTTGTCTCTACATTTTGTTTCTAACTTTACTCCTCTCTCTCTCTCTCTGTCACACTCTCTCTCTCTGTGTTTGTATGTGTTATGGTTCTCGGATGGCTCTGGCTCGGAGATTAGTGCGACTTTGCAAACTGCAGCCGCACTGATCTAATCAAGTCGAGCTCACAGTAAGCAGCTTTTCCACAGAGCCCCCAGTGTCTGAGCAACTCGCACACAAACACACTCCACACAGTCGATCTCCAGCTTTAATTACCTTACACTGAGCAGCATTGTGACTGAGAGAGGGGTCATTCTAACGGCCACATTCAGAAACTCAGCTTTCTATTAATTCCAGAGCAGCTCAACATCTTTGTTTGGCTCCAGCAGAAGCCCTCTGTGCCTTGGTGACACTGCTGCATTTTCCAGCATTTTTCCACCCTGTTTCTTCAAGACCCTCACTCATACAGAAAAAGCCTCTGTGATCTGCTGAGAGCTGAAATGGAATTTTTCTCCCAAGCGGATTTCAGCGCGTTATGGAATGATATTAATCCCCAAACCTGTAAACGGAAACAATATCCCCCAAACCTGTACACAACAACTGTATTCCCAAACCTGTACACAACAACAATAGACAGTATGCATTGACATCAGTTTTTGGCTAGAGCATGCCCCCTCAGTCAGACTGAGTGGCAAAACAATTAGCTGTGTTTAATATACTCTTAAAGATGACTTTCACGATTGAATGTATCGCTAACAATATCCTCACCCCTAAAACCAGTATACGCTAACAATACAGACTCCTGAAACCAGTACACGCTAACAATATCCTGACCCCTAAAACCAGTATACGCTAACAATACCCACCCCTGAAACCAGTATACGCTAACAATATCCTGACCCCTAAAACCAGTATACGCACACAACAACCCCCACCCCCCAAAACCTGGACATGCCCAAAATACCCCTATACATTTGCATACTAACTTTGTTTTTTAGCCATGCACTTTAGGACAAGCTGTAGAATTTGTACCACTACTGAGGACCCAGGCAGGCCACCATGCTGCGATACACTCATTTCAGGCTGTTACAGGTCCCTTTTGCTTTTTGCTGCTGAAGGATTGACACTAACTAAATCTGTCATTTTCAGCACTCTGCAGTGCAAACTGCTTTGAGCCTTGCTCTGTTCCATTTAAAACCTGATCAGAGAAAGAGAAGGGGAGAAATGATGAGGCTGTGTGAGAAAGTGTTGGTTGTTTGATGCTTTGAAGTAAGCATCACATTTTGATTTTCTTTTGAAGAGCACTTTATAGCGAACAAGTTCCTCATTTGTTGCATCTGTCTTTCTCTATCTTTAGAATTTGCTTAGCGCTGTAGCGGGAAGGTTTCTAGAGCAGAATGTAAGTGAAGAGGAAAATGATGTCATCTTAAGGCTCTTGAGAATTTGCAAAAAGGCACCTAATCTAGGTTTCCCTGCCAATAATATAACCAGCTAACTTCCTGTTAGAAAGGAGTGTGGGGGTGTGTGTGTGAAAAGTGCTACTTCCTGTTGTTTCTGGGCATTAGCCTGGCACGTCTGATTTGAAAAACCATTATTAAATCAGAGAACCCCCCCCCCCCCCCCCAATTAGCCTGGTTTCTATTGGTTTCTGGATTCTTGATACAGGCTCAAGAGAGGAACTGGAGCGTTCAGATTTGCTGTTACTTTGTTTGTTTGCTGCTCATTTATTTAACACACTCTGCCCAGTGTTGTCTGCAGAAGATGTTGTGGATACTGCTTTAAAAGCATTTTAAAACTTGAATTAGAAAGCCAATACAAAACATTAAATGGCTAATTATAATGAAGCCTGTCACATTTATTGCATAATCTTCATAATCTTGTATCACTTTTTTTTAACTATATATAATCGATACACTGTTGCAAAATATTTATATTTTTATTGAAACATACAGGTGCTTTAAAAAGACCCCCTGCCCTCTAGTTACCACAGTAACTACTTCATGACTCCACCTGGTGGTGCACAACTATACAGAATACAGAACTGTTCTGCTTCCTGGTAGTTTATGGCTAATATACACTGGAAAAATGATTTCCAATCAGATTGATTTCAAGGATTTATGGGGAAAAACATTATGTATGCAAACATGAATTATTTGTGTGATTATATTATGACGTACCTCTAGACCTACTTCTAGTCTAAATGATGTTATTTTTATAGCAACTACTCATCATGTCATGATTATGAGAAATACAGAAGCTTCTTCTGTGACAGTCTCGCCATCCTTTTCTCTGTGTAGATGGTTTCATGGAAAGATAACGCGAGACCAGGCGGAGAGGCTGCTCTATCCTCCAGAGACGGGGTTGTTTCTGGTGCGAGAGAGTACTAACTACCCCGGAGACTACACGCTGTGTGTGAGCTGCGAGGGCAAGGTGGAGCACTACCGTATCATCTACCACAACGGCAAACTCTCTATCGATGAGGAAGAGTACTTTGAGAACCTCATGCAGCTGGTGGAGGTAAGGGTCGATACAATCGGTAAATTCAGCTGCTTGCTTTACCCACCAGGGACACAGATGTTGAAATGCTCACACACTGCTTATTTATAGCTTTCTTTAAAGGCGATGTACTAGTGGTGGGCAATTATGGCCAAAACAATACTATCATATATTATATTATATATTATATATCATATATAAATATAT
Source organism: Hoplias malabaricus (assembly GCF_029633855.1). Taxonomy (NCBI): domain Eukaryota; kingdom Metazoa; phylum Chordata; class Actinopteri; order Characiformes; family Erythrinidae; genus Hoplias; species Hoplias malabaricus. The sequence continues at coordinate 30,060,450 of NC_089810.1, forward strand.
ATATAATATATTTCAGGTTATTTTAGTAGTTACAATATTGGTTTATAATTGATTTATAAAACACAGAGAAATACTTTTTGTTTCAAGAACACACTACTGCAGCTAATTATATATATATATATATATATATATATATATATATATATATATATATGTATATATATATATATATATGTATGTATATATATATATGTATATGTATATATATATATATATATATATATATATATATATGTATATATATATATATATGTATGTATATATATATATGTATATGTATATATATATATATATATATATATATATATATATATATATATATGTATATATATATATATATGTATGTATATATATATATGTATATATATATATATATATATATATATAGGGCGGCACGGTGGTGGTGGTATATATATATATATATATATATAGGGCGGCACGGTGGCGCAGCAGGTAGTGTCGCAGTCACACAGCTCCAGGGACCTGGAGGTTGTGGGTTCGATTCCCGCTCCGGGTGACTGTCTGTGAGGAGTTTGGTGTGTTCTCCCTGTGTCCACGTGGGTTTCCTCCGGGTGCTCCGGTTTCCTCCCACAGTCCAAAAACACGCGTTGGTAGGTGGATTGGCGACTCAAAAGTGTCTGTGTGTGTGTGTCTCTGTTGCCCTGTGAAGGACTGGTGCCCCCTCCAGGGTGTATTCCTGCGTATTCCTTGCGCCCATTGATTCCAGGTAGGCTCTGGACCCCCGCAACCCTGAATTGGATAAACGGTTACAGATAATGAATGAATGAATATATATATATACATTTTTCCTTACTTTTATTTCAGTACAATGTAACATTTGCAGTCATTCAGAAGTAAGCGTTTGCTTATTTTGTTAACAGTCCTAAATTACCAAGTTTAAGATCATTTTACCACAGAAAACTGTTTGCATATAAACAGCAAACGTAAACAATTATCCAGAAATATCCTTTAAGCTCCACAGTAAATAACAAACAAATACTGAACAGTCAATGTTGTCTTTCTGTTTGGGTTAGAGTTCACATTCTGTTCTCATGGCATTTTTTTTTTTCTCCTCGTACACAATTGGGTGCTTCTGCTTGAGGTGGTGAAACAGATTAGTTGTATTTCCTTGTTTTATTGTTACAGGCTTCTTTCATATCTTACAATTACAATGGGTTGTTGTGCATCTGATATTTTGTAACAAAACCATCTCCACACAACTGAAGTCGCTCACCTTTTGGAGCAAATTCTTCCACCGCAGAGCAACTTTCCACTGTACTTGTCGCTGTGCCTAAATGACTCATGTAATGAACGTATGCCACATTACATGTAATTGCCTTGTTATTATGTAAACAAGTCAGAATATCACTGTCAAGATGCTGCTTTTTTATTGTTTTAAAAACTAAAGATACGATATGACGCAGCCCTACCATGTGTACCATTTTAATAAAAAAACTTTTCTAATATTCTGAGGATGTTTCCTCACTATTTGCTAGCTCTCCTGTCTGTTTGTTTGCTGGCAACTGGTCTAATGTGTTAACAAAACCCCAGTGTCTGAAAAGGGGTTAAAATGATTCGGTATTGATTCGGTGTTGTATGCTTTCTCTCACTCTGCTCACGGTAGAGAAATTGTATCTGGAGGAAATTAGACAGCGAAGAGACCTAGCGTATAAAGCATGAACAGAGATGAGGATTTTTCTCCATAAGTGGGTAATATCGATTTATTTTTGCTGTTTCAGATTACTTATGGAGGAACTGACTCTAAATACGGGAATGAAAGTAACCAGAAAGCGAAAGTGCTACAAAACAACTGAAGTTACAAATGAGTTTCTGTGGGAATTCAAACAGTGAATAAAAACTTACAAGTAAAGCTTAGGCTATGTACAAATGACCGTTGTTTTTTTTCTCTCAAACATATTCTTCCACATCATAAGACACAGAGCTTCTGAACATAAACCAAAGAGAGCAGCAGGGAGCACATGAGGCGCATTTATTGTTTATTTGATGAAATTGACACATGAGCAGCCTGTTCAAACCACTCATTTCCACTGTGCTAAATAAGGAGAATCATTTGCAGGAAATGGCCTTATTTAGCTGTGTTCTTTATAGCATGCGTTCACTTAACTTAGGAAATGAACACGTAATTTGACCAGGGCTTATATAACTTCCTAAGCTTCAGAGTGAAGTAGATGACTGTGTGTCAATTCATTATGCGGTTTCAGGTCTCTGCAGCGTTACTGATACATTTATTACATCTTAGCTTGTTCAGAAACCTAAGGAGAACTAACTATGAGATATGATGTGAAAGTGGCTTCAAGTAAAGAGATATTTTTATATGTAACAATATATATATATATCCTGCTTAGCGCTCTATATATGGGTCATGCTCCTCTGAGATTGTGTATGCTGACGGAACAGATACACACTTTATAAGCATTAATTTAGTGCAATTAGGCCAGTTCGTCCCTACTTCGAAATGCTGTTTACTTGTGTTGTGCTGTCTCTGCCTCAGAATGTTGTCCACGCTTGTTCTTTGTCCATCTCCCTTGAGATAGTGTGTGTGTGTGTATGTGAGACAGAGAGATAGTGTTTTCCCCATGCCCTGTCTGCATTTCAGCCTTCTACAAAATTCCACATACTTTTTTTTTTTTTTTCCCTGTTTCGTTCTTGTCATTTCTCCCTCCCTCTTCCGCTCTGCTGCCTGTCACAGCAGGCCATTCTCATGTTCTCCTAATTGCCATCACAGTAAACAATACAGAACCAGCTGCCTCCCTTGTCTGTCCAGAACCGTATATTTAGGATGTTAGGCTTATATACACAGCAAGAGTGATTCTGAGCTTATAAAAATGCCTCTTGCACGCTTCACCATGCAGATATTTGTATGTGAATTGCATGCACTCCAAAACATGTCTTCTCGTAATATTGCGTAAAGATAGCACAGATGGAATGCTGTTCCATGCATGTGTAAGCATGCATGTTTATCAGTCACTGAGCACTGTTGCTCTGCTTCCGCCTGCTGGCAGACTTAAAAATGACTAGATCATTGACATGGGAAAAAGTCTTTAATTTGAGTCAGGTATGGCAGTACATGGAACCATATTGTGTATGTCTTGATGTGTTACACTTAACTGGTCTAAACGTACACTTTATTTGTGTGGTTTTAGCATTACACCAAAGATGCGGACGGACTGTGTACTCGACTGATCAAGCCAAAGCTGATGGAGGGGACCGTAGCAGCGCAGGATGAATTCTCCAGAAGTGAGTCTACTTAAACATGATGTATAAGATGAATCAAAGAACACTCATGTTTAATCAACAATGGAAATTTTAAAAATGAATACAGAAATTACTGTTGGGTAACTACAATAATGTTTTCATCATTTAAAGTACAATTTTATCCACAATGTGTGTATAGCTTGAGTTGAAGTAGTGAGTGTATTAAACCAATTTAACCCAGCTGTTTTAACGCTTCCCCTCTAACCTATTGTGTGTAGGTGGCTGGGCTCTGAACAGGAAAGACTTAAAGCTCATACAGACCATCGGCAAAGGAGAATTTGGAGGTTTGAACAAAACCATATTCAGTTTAAACTTTAAAGAACTGTACCTTGTTTTGGATAGTTTTATGGCTGTATTTCTAACCTAAATGCCTACTGCTTTTATGGCAGAAAGGTTTGCTTGTATTAAAACATGTTTCATATAATATTTTTGGCTCCTTTCCTCTGTCTTACAATACATTATTGGCAACAGCATCGATCAGCATTAAACTGATTTATAGCCAACTATTCCTGAAGTAGTAATGTACACAAATGTTATTTTTCATCCAGATGTGATGGTGGGAGACTACAGAGGGACCAAAGTGGCGGTGAAGTGCATCAAACATGATGCTACGGCACAGGCTTTCATCGCTGAGGCTTCAGTTATGACGTGAGTGTATTCCTCTGACACTCACCTGCCTCCAACCTATATCTCCACACATTTTCCAGTTATACATATCTTTTCTTACACTTTCCTACAGTTTCAGCAGCTGTGAAGTAGGTTATCTTAATAAAACTGCTCTATAAGTTTTTAATGCCAACAGATCATTGCCCTGACCTTTCTGTCTTTCTGTCTGATGTGTGTGTGTGTGCGCGCGCACGCATGCTCCCTGCAGGCAGCTGAGGCACAATAACCTAGTACAGCTGCTGGGAGTGATCGTGGAAGAGAGAGGAAGTCTTTTCATCGTCACAGAATACATGGCCAAGGTCAGCACAATGCCACCTGCTGCTTTATAATTAATAAATGTGTTAACAATTTCCTTTAGAGGTTTTTTTTTATGTAAATCAATCTAATTTCTAGTTAAAGTGTATTTTGCTTCAGGGCCCTCCTACAGTTCATTCATCCATCCATTATCTGTAACCGCTTATCCAATTTAGGGTTGCGGGGGGTCCAGAGCCTACCTGGAATCATTGGGCGCAAGGCGGGAATACACCCTGTAGGGGACGCCAGTCCTTCACAGGGCAACACAGACACACACATTCACTCACACACTCACACCTACGGACACTTTCGAGTCGCCAATCCACCTGCAACGTGTGTTTTTGGACTGTGGGAGGAAACCGGAGCACCCGGAGGAAACCCACGCAGACACGGGGAGAACACACCAACTCCTCACAGACAGTCACCCGGAGCGGGAATCGAACCCACAACCTCCAGGCCCCTGGAGCTGTGTGACTGCGACACTACCTGCTGCGCCACCGTGCCGCCCCCTCCTACAGTTGCAGAGTGCAATTCACATTTGCAGCACTGTACTGAAATTGATGAGGAGGGGGAGGGAGTAGGGGCTGTTTCTTTTCTACACCACTCCACAAGTTATAGTGTAGTTTCTGTAGTGCTGAGCCCAGAGCTGCAACAACAGAGGCTCTATTCTCACTATTAAAGGACATTAAAACCTCACAATGATATTGAAGCTGTTTAAAGATAGAAATACTACCTAGTGTTCCTTTAAGATGTCTACCAAATCTTAGTATCTCTTACAATGTAATTTTAAAAACTGAGGAAGAGGAATGGTGCATGAAGGAAGGGTGCATCTTACATTTTGAAATATTAGTAAATTAATTCCCCTTTAAGTCTGGCTATAGGATTCGCTTTGCTATTCTATTTCTGTAAAGCTTAGCTTTTTTGTACAGAAGCAGAATGCATCACCACACTTATAATACACTTATGATAATCCAGCTTATAAGACACTAAATCATATTAAAACCAAACAAGCATATTTGCCATTGTGATTGAAGTGATGTGTGTTTTTCTGTCTGTGTGTGTCTTGTGTGTAAAACAGGGCAGTTTAGTGGACTACCTGCGATCTCGAGGGCGCACTGTGCTTGGGGGAGACTGCTTGCTAAAATTTTCACTGTGAGTTCAGCTGCCTTCCAACGGCAGCTTTGATGTTGACTTCTCATTTTTATTCTGTTCATGTGTGAATTCATAAACGGTCAAACTGCTGTCGAGAGCAATTTTAAAGCCTTGAGAATCTTGTACCTCCTAATCCACTGTTTGATATTGTGTTTTTTATCCTGTCTCTCATTTTCATTCATTCCTTTGCTCCTTGATCTCTCTCGCTTCTCTTTCTATATCGCTATCTCCACCCTTTTCTGTTTTCCTTTTTATCTCCACCTTCTCTCACTCTCACACACACAAACTCACACATACTCATGCACACTCATGTTATGTCTAACCCTGCCGTTCTCTACCTTGCTCTCTCACGTGTGCACTTTGTCTTTTTTCCCCTGTTTCCTTCTTTCAGTGATGTTTGCGAGGCAATGGAGTACCTTGAGGCCAATAACTTTGTGCACAGGGACCTCGCCGCACGAAACGTCCTAGTATCGGAGGACAACATCGCAAAAGTCAGCGACTTTGGTCTGACCAAGGAAGCCTCGTCCACTCAGGACACGGCCAAGCTGCCCGTCAAGTGGACGTCACCAGAGGCACTCAGAGAGAAGGTTCAGTACAAGAACAGATCGACTGCTAATAAATGCTAAAAATAACTTTTATCTCTAGAGCTTTTTTCAAATGTGTAGTCACATGGATTAACCACCACTCTGTGGGAGATCTGTTACCAGCAGGCTTTAGTTCCAGCCTCAGTGGAACACAGCTGGTCCTGGCATCCGAGTGTGTTATCTCCAACAGCAGAAACGGCCACCTAAGTGTTAGAGGGTTAGAGTTTTTAGTTCAGAAGAGAACCACGGGAAGCTCAAGGGTGTAGTTTTGCACCAGAGTTGTGTGGGATTGGCTTTTCATCTTTCAGATGAACGTCTTCACCATAATTTTACAGTTATTTATCGGTGTCTTCTTAGCTTATGCATTGCTCTAGTTTTTATAGTAGTGCAGAAGTTACTACAAATTAAGAAATTAACAGGACACAGTTACACAACATCTAGCTTAATAAATAAACAAAATTAAATAAATAAAAGACCCAGCCATTTATATAACCAGTGATTCCAATCTGATAGTCATCACCAGCCTTATTTGTTGTTGCTTTCTTCTCACAGAGGTTTTCCACCAAGTCTGACGTGTGGAGTTACGGGGTCCTGCTTTGGGAAATCTACTCTTTTGGCCGCGTGCCTTACCCCAGAATTGTAAGATACTTTTTTTTCTGTCTGCTAGATTGTGTGACATAATTCAGTTCTTAATTATGGTGCTTTCACACAGGCCTTGTTTAGTTTGGTCAGGTTATAAAACATACTGCATCATTCCAAGAAGGGTGTTCAGTAGTAGAGAAGGTAAAGTGCAACCATGTAAACTGTCAGCACAACAAGTTCAAAAATATCCAGCCTCATTTCTCCATGTTCTTCAATGGTGAGGATCACCACAGAGCATCTTTGATTTAGCTAGTGGATCATTCTCAGCACTGCAGTGACACTGATGGTGTGGTGGTGTGTAAGAGTGGATCACCCACAGCAGTGCTGCGGGAGTTTTTAAACACCTTGTCCATAATACTTTACCCCATATGTCCACAGGTAAAATTAAACCTGTCCAAATGGGGCTTAAATCTTGCTCTGAAATGACCAAACAAACAAGTTTGTGTTTAGTGTCCACTAGAGGGCAGTCAAAGCCCTTGCTGGTTAATACAGCCCTGCTACTGTTGAAACTAGGATAGATTGACCAAAAAATAGTTATGTAATTTGTTTGACTTTACTAATACTCATAAGCGCATTGAAAAGAGTGGGGGGGACTCTATGGGGTGGTTTCCCAGATATAGATTAAGCCTAGTCCTGTACTATATCCTCCTTTCAATGGGAAATCACAATTCAAAATGATTTTGTAGTCCAGGACAAGGCTTAATCAATGTTTGGGAACCCACAGTGACAATCTAAAGCATGTCTCGGCATGTCCAGAAACTCGATTGATAGATAACTAAGTACAGTGCATGCCAGGGCAGTATTGCCTGTCGTTTTGGGTATTTACACTTCATAATTATACCCTATCTATGTGTGCAGCCGCTAAAGGAGGTGGTCCCGCGGGTGGAGAAGGGCTATAAGATGGACGCTCCGGACGGCTGCCCAGTTGTGGTGTACGATCTGATGAAACAGTGTTGGACCCTGGACGCTGCCTTAAGGCCCTCGTTCCGGATGCTGCGCGAGAAGCTGCAGCACATCAGAGCTAAAGAACTATACCTGTGAGCTCACTTAAACCGGGAGGAAAGACGAAGGACAGGGAGAGAGAGCGTCCTCTGGAACACAAAGTCCAGAAACGTCCGGCTGCAAAAAGCTTGAAAAGAAGCTCCGGGTTTTTCCTTTCGTTCTTTTCAGATTTTTATTCGGACTGTGATCTGGACACATTCTCAATGTGCTTCTGTAGACAGAGGGGGGTCCTGACTAGACCACCTCCTCCTTTGTCTTCGTATGTGTGTGTGAGAGTGTGTGCGTGCACGCGTGTGTGTGTTAAAATGTGTCATGTCCTGATGTCTGTCTCTCAAGCCTTTAATTTTTTTTTCCGTGCCATTATCTTTCCTGCTGTGTCTCCCTCTCCCCAGTGTTTGCATCTCTCTCTCACTCTCTAACCCCTCCCACACACATTCTCTCTCTTCTCTTATTTCTTTTTCTCCCTGTCTTTCACACTTTTTCATTGTGACATTAATGGAAGAAAGGCAGGTCTTTTCTCCCATTGTTTTGTCAGGTGCTTTTCTTTATCTGTCTCAGTGAGAGTCTAGTCAATCTATTTTTTACTCTCTCTCTTTATCTCTCTATCTGTCTATATATTTCTACATTTTGCTCTCTCTCACTCACTAACTCTAACTCTGACATCCAGTCAGTCTCTCTCTCTCTCTTTCACACTTTCTCTCTCTCTCACACTCTCGCTCACACACACACACACTCACTCTCACTCTCTCTCTCTCTCTCAATTTACATGTACCTCAGATTTCTTACTGTGTGGTGGATCCTCGCTGCATGCTTCTCCCCTGTGTGTGAGAGAGGCGTTTGCTCTGTGCCAAAGTGCCTCCAGATGGCAGAGCTGATTCGTCTCGTCCCCCCTCCCCTGCCACACAGACTTGTTTTGTTTATGTTTATTTTTTGTTAATATTTTGATTTCATAATTTTTTTTTATCAAGCTTCTTTTTTTCGTTTTGTTTTGTTTGTTGATTCGTCTGTTTGCTTGTTTGCTGTCTCTCTCCACAACGTGGTCTAAACAAATGTGTCCGTCAATAACGTACCAATTGGGAGAAGCGCAAAGACCTGGAACAGTGCACACATTCAAACACACACACACACTTTCTTACATAGACACACAAACACAACACACACAGTTACACAAGCACTGTCCAGCTGAGCTCAACTTCTCCAGCCAAAATGGGACACACATCTATCCACAAACATTTTGATGGGACGGGTCTGAACACGGTAGACTCTTTGTGCGTGAGCTTGTTTTATATTAAAATATATTTTAAGGACTCAAAAAAAATAACGAATAACAGGACAAGAAAACAAATGAGACTTTGGAGCGAGAGGCAGAAATATGTGGAGACGAAACAAAGCGGGGTGATTCTGCATGTTATGGGCAAATGAGCAGGAGTGAGAGAGAGAGAGAAGCCTTGGGTTAACTTGTCAGTGCTTTCAATGTTCATTGTTTTATTATGCTACCATGATTATGAATAAATCATTCCATCAGATCAGAGCTGTGAGCGTGTGGGTGCGCATGCGTGTGTTTGTGCACATTTGTGTGTGTGTGTGGTTAGAGGGGAAGCATCACACTCAGAAACTGACCTTATTGAAATGTCAGCTCTTGATGACACATTGAGCTCGTAGATGGACTGGTTTAATGTCAAATGAGTGTGTGTTAATGAGCTGTTTGGCTTAAAAATAAATATACAATGTATGTCCAAATGTTTGTAGACATCTGCTCCTCCAGCAGTGCCTCTGAAGGGGGGGAGGGGGGTGTCTATTAGTTTATACTTTAAGCAGGGGTGTCTGTTTACATTTGGATAGCTATAAATGTTAGTGCGGTCAATATTAACATCTTAAGGCACTTGGAAATTTAATGCGTTACTTTTTTTTTTTACGCTAATTAATAATTTTGCCAAATTTAGCCACAACTTCCTCCAGTAATTTGCTCTTTTTACAGAGCCTAGTGACACATTAGTGGTTTTATTCTGCGTTGTAAACACAGCATCACTACTTTTGAGTTCAGAATGTAGATTATACATTATTTATGCTGAAATATGTATTAAATATCATAACTAACTCACTCGTACTCTTCCTCCTCTCCCTGTCTCTCTCACTCTCGCGTGCACACACACACGGAGCTCCTGTTTCATCTTCTACCTCATTTAATCCCTCTTTTTCTTTTAAAAGTTAAGGTTGAAGTGGAAACTTTTACAAAATTAGGAGATTTCTAATAAAAAAATATATTACTACTCTGAGATATTATAATAAAGTCAAGAAAGAAAGGTTTCCTCTCAACAGTTTTTCATGGTCACTACACATTTATCTCCCTCCCAAAAATGTAAGAAAGTACTAAGCCTTTTAAAGCCTTTTAAAGCCTTTTAAATTCATGCTTCTGATACCTTTTTTTTTTAAATCGATAGATTCTAATCTAATACAAATTCTGTTGTGTTGAACTTATTTTACATTTGAATATTCATTAGTAAAAGGTTCAATCTTAAGAAGGGACAATGCGATTACTCAAGATTAATCACAGCTAATTGTGTGATTGATTTTTTTTTTTAATCTGAAGCCCATAAATAAATATTTAATCACAATGCCGTATTAGGACTGGAATGACTTGACCATGCTCCACCTGCAAATGAGGTCTTGTGTAGCTGCTGCTGATCATTCTTTGTCGTGGACAGTGCTGTCAACTCCCCTGTGATCATCTTCCTCCTGTCCAGCCTTCTGTGAACAGTCTGGTAATTGTAGGTGTTCATTTCTGACGATTTCCAGATCTGTAACGTCTAAAGTTTTGAGCAAAGAGCGACGGAAGTGTCCATGTTATCACAGTCAACTGCAATATCAACTCTTTCCTGAATAATCGCAGATGTCCTTTTTGTTCTTACGCACTGTGTGGTGGGTGGTGGAAGTGTGGAAATGCGTTTGTGTAGCTGTAGGAGGTGGGGAGGGAAGCAGCAGGCAGTTGGCAAGCTACTCCGAGTTTTCTGCCTTTGCTAAAAACAGATGATTGACAGAAAAATTAGGTCATGCTTTATTTCGATGGTCCCCTAAAGCTTGTCTGCAAATGCTCAAAATGTTCAGACTTGTCTGGTGAAACCCAGTTGATTAGAAGGCCACCACAACCTACTTTTTTTTAGGGTTTAATCAGGAAAAAAAATCCCTCACCAAAAATGACTTAAGTAAATGTAGCTTAACTTGTTCCCTTATTTTCTTAATCCTTTGCCTTCGAATTTTTCACCTTTCCATTCCACATCTCACTCTTGATGACTTGAATCACCTTTGCTCAGAGAGACACCATTTGAAGACCGGCTGTGTTTTTTATTTTTTCCCTTCGAACCCAAAATCAGGGCGACACAAACTGGGGCACAGAGCTGTCAATCAGAAACCCTTCCTAATATTAGAACTTATTGTAGCCAATCAGATTCTAAACACTTTCATGGGGATAAGTTTCTTGGGGATTTTCAAGGAGGTGACACCCACAGGCTATTCAGACTCTCTGGGAGCAGGAGGCTTTGGGAGAGACTGACAGGTGCAGAGCCTTTGTCTCGTCTGGCGGTGGGTTATTTTTGGGATTTTGCACAGAACAGTTCTCACACTGTGCTTGATTTTCTGGTGTGAGGTGTGATGAAACTGTGATGTGATACACTTATAGCAGAGGTGCCAAATAGCCGCTGCGACTCTATATAAGCCAAACAACGTGTGAGAATCTGCTTCCTGCTTTGAAGTAACATACAGAAAGCATAAACCAGCAATCTCAAAATCTACGGCAGTGGCTAATTGTTTTGAAACCTTCCTCATACCTGAACATTGCTCACCTTTGTGCTCATCATAATGTCTTTGAATGTAGTGGCTGTGATTCTGAGGTTCCTGGGGAGTATTTAATAAAGGAGTTGGCCAGAAAACTGAGGATTGTCCTGGAGGTGTGTCCCTCAGCACTTTTCCAATTGGACATTCCTTAGGCTTCAGCCATGTAGAGAGAGCAGCTAGTGATCTGGTCAGTATGGCTACCAAACTATAAACTTCACAATGCTCTTTTATTCTGGATCTTGATTGAAGATTGAAGAAGATCTGAAGATTGAAGAGTGAAAAATATATAGATTATTATGAGTATTGATAAATCTGGTGCTCCGGTTTCCTCCCACGGTCCAAAAAACACACGTTGGTAGGTGGATTGGTGACTCATAGATGAGTGAATGTGAGTGTGTGTGTTGCCCTGTGAAGGACTGGCACCCCCTCCAGGGTGTATTCCCGCTTGCACCCAATGATTCCAGGTAGGCTCTGGACCCACTGTGACCCTGAACTTGATAAGGGTTACAGATAATGAATGAAAGCTGGTCTCTCTTCAAAATATTTCTGAGGGCGACTTAATTTCAATGTATTTGTTAATGACCATAGTTGATGGTTTGGTCAACGAGGCAAAGTAACTTTTTATATATATATATATATATATATATATAGTATAGTATGAGGATATAGAGAATGATTTATATTTTAAGCTTTATGAATCTATTTGTTACTGGTAGCATTTCTACCTAAAGTTACCACAGAAATAAAACTTCATTGTTAATTTCCTGAGTAATTTGTACAATGCAATGTGCTTGTTGCCTAGATGGCTAACACTACCCATTGAACAAGTCATCATCCAAACCATTTTAACCAGTGCTATTATATCTCCATGCTTATTTTGTTTTGCTCTGTTTGACCCCATCTTTGTGCTCTCAGATAAACACCAGTTCAATGCTGTAATTGGAGAAACACAAATAAGGCAGGATCTAAAATAAATGCACTCTACAAAAGAAGCAGTTCAAAATCAGCACGGCTTATTTTATCCAGGTTTCTGACTTGGGCAGCTCACAAAATAATAACGGGTGTTCTTATTTAACAGTATGTGGGTTATGTTATTTTATAATTTTCATAAAATCTGGCTGTAGCGTACACTTGTTTATACCTCATGTTAAAATGTGGCCTTGTGTCTTTTAAAATGGTGGACAGTCACCCCACAAAACTCTGAAGCTAAAAGAGTACATTTTAGTCCCAGCTATTCCCATCAAGCCCCATGAATATTCCCAAAGCAGAAATGCCTAGCAGCTGTCAGTGTCCACCTTGGGTATTTTAGTAGAGATGTTGTCTTGACTGTTAAGCCTCTATTGTTGCAGTGAATGAGTGAGTGTCCTGCAATTTCCTACTCCAGGGACCTTCCTGATGGACCCCTGGTGGTTTAAAGCCCCAGTTTTGACTGTCTAGAGAGCCGGAAGCGTGACAGCGTCACACTGATTGCTCTCTTCTCTTCTACAGCGCTGTTAAATCAGATATTTTGGAAGCAGTATGTGTGAAATCTCTATTGCATACTTGCTTGTGTTTAATCCTCTCTTGCAATTCTTGATTATCTGGACCTGTGAACCTTAGCTCTAGGTTTTTAACAACGGTGTCTGGAAGAGAGCATAGATTGCCTATTTGCATCTAAGAGTAGTTTCATACAAATCCCTGTCTGCAGCTCCCCCCCCCCCCGTGTAATGTTTTGGGCTGTCTCGGCTTGTAGAGGATTGACACGAGAAGGATGACTCACCCTCCTCGAGATGGAAGGCAACGAGGCAGAACAGGAGTGCATTTGGCTCCAGGGACCTCCTCCTGATCCTTAAAGCTTATTTGTCTTTAATTATCACTCGTCTCTTGGCTCATTTTCTCGCCCGCTGTAGGATTTGGATTCGCCCGTTGACTCCTTTTTTCGCCTCGTTACAAGCCTGCGACAGTTGTCCATGCTCATGTTCGGTTATTTGCTCACGAGGATGGTAACGACCATGGCACGCTGCTAACAAAGGCACAGTTACATAAGAGAGGCAGCACAGCCGACAGGCTTTCACCCAGGCCAGGGTTTAGTCATACAGGCAGGCCGTAGCCGACGAGACTCTGTTCAACGTAGTTTCAGTGACCAATCAGACGGGAGGGTATGAATCCCAGCGTGACCCCAGTGCACTTCGCTTCTGCTTAATTTCTGCCAATCAGAAGCATTCATCTTTGCATCGTTTTGGCCCATCATTTTGCTCTTGCCAATCGTCGCCGCAATGACCCTTACCTAATAAAGGTATATGTTCGGATGGTGGCTGATCTGTTTGCCTCGCAGTATCTTGGGTCTAGATCTTGTCTGGCTTTTTTCCGCTTTCCTCTGTCCTCATTCCATGTCTGATTCATGCTGTCTGATCTAGAACTTAAATGGCTTGTGGCAACCTTGACTTGTCTTGTCTGCTCCCATACTGTTGAGTCCCTTCCTGATTTTCATGGCTGTGCAAAAAACACAGAACTTTAAAGATTTCTCAAACCCAAAGACATAATCTGTCTGCTCTTGCCTTCAGATGCATTGCGACAATGACCTCTTCTAAATTGTGATTTTATTCATTCAGTGAATGGTGGGGTACTCAACCTCTCAGTACATGGAGTCAAGGTACTTTCCGACCCAGAGGAATTTCATAGCTTATCCCAACCCATATACGTCTGTCATGCAGTCTGACCTAGAATGTAAGGTCTTGTGGCACTGCTGATGTCCATGCAGGCTTATCCCTCTTAATAAAGAAATGTGTAGTATCTGTCACTGCTGTAAGGTCTTCTGTGGTTGTAGACGTAAAAACGTGACCTGTAGGTTTGTTCCTGCCTTTGAAGAAATCTAAGTAACGAATGGATTTATTTGCTCAGGGATTGTCAGACTTTTCCAGCAAGAATGCTTTTTGACCTTAATAAGCTGCATGATATTTTCCTTTCTCGCTTTCCAAGTCTGATTCATGCAGTCTTATCTAGAACTAGTGCCTTGCCGCAACCTTGATGTCCATTTCAATGTCCTTAAGGGCATCCTTTCCTGCCCTCATATGGAGGGATTCATTCCTCAAGGAAGGAAACATCAGACATCAGGCAAAGCAGGAGAGATTGGTATGACCATCAGCTCCTAAGATTTAGCAAGCTGGAAAGCCCAAATAAAGTGAGAGGAAGCATCCTCAAACAGATGGGACTAGGCCAGGCCTCTGGCTTTGATTGGAAGTTCCCTCAAGGTGCAGTCTTTCACAGCTGTGAAGATTAAACAGGAATCCTTGCTTATCACCAGGGATTGGTTTGGGGAAGTAAAGGTGCCATGCTGCTTTAATTGGCTGGATGTTGATATAGTCAGATCCTGCTCACTGACTTGCTTAAGCCAGGCTTCTGGAAGTTGCTGTGAAGGTTTGGAGAGAAATGAAGAACGAACACACTGGGACTAAATGTTCAGTTCCAAATATCTAGTGTTGGTTTAACACTGTCGCCTATGCCATAGAAAACAAGTGGTTATGGTTATTTGTAAAATGGATTTGCGTTTCACTCTTATAAGACGGTATAATCCTGACAGCCACCTAAATCTTCATTAACTTGAGCAGCTGCTTCTAATCAGCTTTGAACTACTGGAGGATCTGAGGCGCCTGCATGTGTCAAAAAGAAATCAGCAGAGAAGTACTGACTCGGGATCAGCTTCCCTTCTTGACAGGGTGTTTGTATTCTTCAAGACACGGAAAGTTCAGCCTGAACCTAGATCAGTGTTCCTTCTCTGAGTTTGATGGCCTGCGAGCACACCCCCAGATCTCTAATCCAGCTAGTGTTGCAGTAGGTGTTTTAAAAATTTGTCCAGTTTTTGTAAACGTGTCTTACAAATGTACTTTAGGGACACTGACCTTACCTTCCACCAAGTTAACTGGTGGGTCCAAACTTGACATTTATTAAAATCATTTTAAAACATTGTTTGATTCTGCATGGACCCTAGAGTTGATGATAGTACAGAACTGTCAGGAAATTAAAGGGAAGGAATGTTGTGCTTTCCTACCCACCTCCAAAAGTTACATAGTGCAGTGTGTGCAGTGCCGATCCTAGAGAAGCAAGAAAAGAAGCTCTCTTCTACTTATTTCAGGTCAGTAAAGCATGCCAATGATGTAATTGTAAGGTAAAAATATACAGTGTTGGTTTAATATTTCATCCAACAGATAAGGTTAGATACTGATTTTTGGGTCACATGCTAGTTTTCTCTGTCGCTGCCTGGATATTAGCTGTTTGCTATCTCTGATGCTAACCACTGGCCCTGCGGACAGGTGGTAACTGTTCCCATCACCGAAGTTTGGGAGGTACCTGGCTGTCTTCGCTGATTTGTGCACTGGGGCTATGGACCAAAGAGCCTGCTGCCGCCGCCTGTGCTTAGCTTCCTGCTGTGACTGTTGCCGCTGTCGCTGATGTGGGCCAAGTGAGTGTTTGCTAACACCAGTGCTAGCTGCTGTTGAATCGGCTGAGAAGTGTGTAACCTTGCCGGTTCTCTGGGGCTGCTCCTGGTGATGGCCGGGGGAAGTAAATCCTCAATACGCTAGCTGTGGCTGATGATATGCAAACTCTGCTGCTAGCTGCCAGCCACTAAAACTGTTACAGCTTACACTGACTGTCAATCTTGAAACCTGATTTAAACCTGTAGTTCTGTGCTGGTCACTGGCCTCTATGTACCCTTGTTTTGTTTGACTTTTTGTGTGTAAGCTGTTTTGTACATTTTTGTATTGCCTGCTGTAACGTCTGTTTGTCCTTTGATATTAGTTGTTTTTTTTTTTTTTGTTTTTTTTTTTTCTGTCTTAATAAAAAAAAGTGCATCATAAGTAAAATGTATTTATAAAAATCTATTATTATTATAATTATTATTGATTGGCTCCATCACTCCATCTGCCCAAATAAAATGGGTGCTGGGAATGTTAAATGCATACTACTGTGAGGAGTTGTAAACTATAGCTATTTGCTCAGTTCTATTCTTTACCCTATTGTTTTATATTTCCACACTCTACCTGTGCACATTTTGCCAAGTGCCCTTTCTTTGCCTTTAGAGTGTGTGCTGTGCCTTGACTGTAAACCAACAAGCACTCAGGACCCAGAAAATCTCTCGCTTGAGTCACCTCTGCTTATTTATTCAATCCCTGAGAAGCCAGAGAGCGCTGAAGAAGTGACACTGTTGTCGTGATGTGTGGCTGCCTCAGGTGGACTCCTTGTTTTGCACAAATCTCTCTCCCTGGTCTTTACTTTTTCTATCTGTCTGTCTCTCTGTCTGTCTGCCTCTCGGTCTCTCTCTGTACCTCTTGCTTTCTCTCTCTCTTTTTGTCTCACTCTGTTTAATTTCTCTCATGTCTTTCTCTTTCTTTCTGCTCTCTCTCTCTCTCTCTCTCTCCCTCCCTCCTCTCTTTTTCTGTTTTTCTAATACACACCCTACCATTCTCTCTTGCTTGACAGACACACGTGCCTCACCCCTCCCACTCCACACACACACACACATATAGAGGCCTCACACTTCAGTAAGCAGCCCTAAAAATAAGCCAGCATTTCAGCTGATGCCTCCACAATTATCATGCGCCGGGGCCCGCATGCAGACAGACGAATTTGCATTTCCGACATGGACGTCAGCCCTAACCGCATCATCCCTGAGCCTTCTGCTCTTAATGCGGGCTGGCCCTTTATACCCTGTGCTTGTATTTGCATTAGCAGTGTTGAATTAACGGAGTCCTCTGGAATTTTCAGCCTAATCTCTCAGTTCTATGTAGAAAGAGATAAACGATGCAGAAAAGAAGGTGCAGTATAGGTACACTGCATCATGAAAATGGCCCATGATTCCGTCTTTCAAGGCGAAGGTATGGAATTGATGAAGCATGATACACTCTGAGAGAATAGGCTGCTTTTCCACTCTATATTCATAAATTTTAAGAGAGCAATCTATAAGATATTTACTGTACTTAGTCATAAAATGTGTCATCATAGATTAAGGAAACAGTGAAAGCTAAAACACTGCTGCCTCTCATAGCATTGCTGAAGCAGTATGTACTCTGAGAAGTGCCCAATCCAGAGCGGAGCTCCTGTGATCCCACCCTCTGAGGTTGCCGCCCTCTGTCCAATCATTTTACAGTTGAAACCCACCGCTGCCAGGTCTACGAACATAGTGCCTTGCAGCCATGAAATGACCAAGTGAACAGAGTTAATGTTATATTTTAACGGACACAAAAAGCCACATTTCCCTTCTAAAAATATCCATGACCAGAGAGTGAGTAAAATGAGAGGAAATATTGGCCTTATGTTTGAAAGATGGAGGCAGTTTAGAAACAGCAGTACGACTGAAGAGAGTCAGAGCTGGCTAATTCTCTCCTGAACAGGTAACAGCACGTCATTTCTGAAAAAATATAGAAGTACAGATGTCTATGTAAAGATTAAATGGAGTAAACAACATGGGCTCTGTCATTTATATAAAGTGAGGCATAGCGACGTTTGAAAGATGTCAGTTTTATACAAAGAACGTAAATAATAACATGATTGAATATTGTAAACACCATTGTTTGTTTTAAAGAAATTGATGCAGATTCATGTTTGATCCTCCAAGGTCTTTATGTGTTTTAAACAAATTAAGGAGTAAGATTTGTGTTTGAAAGCCCTCGCATATTCAGCTGTTTTTAAGCGTTTCTCTAGTAGGTAGATGTTTTAGTGACATGATGTACACTTGGTTGTGTATTTGAAATGGATAAAATTCAAAATGTGTTTCAAAACAAGTTTTGTTTATTAAACCTAGCGCTAGCTTTAGCTTTGCATAGCTGTTTAAGGTGGAAATAAGTATTCAATAAGAAATATTGATAATGCATATGAGACTCTTAAACTGACCCATTTAATTTTGAATGAGAGGCAAAACGTTCTGCCTCTTAAATGACATTTATGGTGGAAGAGAAAAATCAATAAGTAACACCAGCCTTGTCTAGTCAAAATATTTAATGTGGATTTGGACAGTAAAGGCTTGTAAATGCAGAGAAATGGTGGATGCTCGTTCACGTTTTTTTTTTTTTTTCTTGGATAGGTAGATGTTTTATTCATTCATTCATTATCTGTAACCGATTTTTCAGTTCAGGGTCGCGGTGGGTCCAGGCCCTACCTGGAATCATTGGGCGCAAGGCGGGAATACACCCTGGAGGGGGTGCCAGTCCTTCACAGGGCAACACACACAGTCACACATTCACACCTACGGACACTTTTGAGTCACCAATCCACCTACCAATGTGTGTTTTTGGACTATGGGAGGAAACCGGAGCACCCGGAGGAAACCCTCGCAGACACAGGGAGAACACAACAAACTCCACACAGCCAGCCACCCGGAGTGGGACTTGAACCCACAACCTCCAGGTCGCTGGAGCTGTGTGACTGTGACACTACCTGCTGCACCAAAGTGCCACCAGCTTGTACATCCATATGACTAAAATATTTAATAGTTGTATATATAAAGAAGTGCATGCCTCCTTAAATTTGACTACATTATTATTAAAGCCATGGTATTTATACACATTTTGTATGTTGCTTATTAGCAAAAATATTGGTGTCTACAGAACTTATAAAAGAAGTTATAAAAGGATGCATTATAAGGCATTCTTCTTGCCAGGAAATGCACCCCTTCTTAAATCATGAGCATTTTATTAAATTTAGCATGTTACTGTAGATCTGTAAATTAATAGAGCTTCTAGGAGGTTTGTAATCTGTGAAAAGGTAACATTCTTTAATTCATTTGTTTTCTGAAACTGCCTATCCAGGTCATGGTCGCAGTGAGTCCGGACACACCCTGGAACACACCCTATGGACACTTTTGTGGAGCCAATCCACAAAATCTTTTGGACTGTGGGAGGAAACCCACGCAGACAGGGGGAGAACACACCAAACTCCTCACAGACAGTTAAACAGAGTGGGGCTGTGTGACAGCGGCACTACCTGTGCCGCCTTATGAATGCAATATTTTACATGTAATTTTCGTAGATATTGCAATGGTAAAACATGGATTAACCTCACTGGAGCAAAAGGAGAGTGCACACTCCAGATAGGGGATACATCTCATAGCGGAGTGATAAATTCTGTACAACATGCTATTGACCAGGAGCAAGTTCCAGTGTGAGCATCCCTCCAAAGCAGCATTTGATAAATGTGGCATCTCAGGTAATGCTATTGTGTCCTAGCATCTGTACAGCTGTCCTCACGTTTCTATTTGCAGTGCAATCTCCCATAATGCTGTTGTGTTCTCTGCTTTTGTTTGCTTTGTAAATGATGTTGTAATGTCCCTAAGCAGGCCACCGTCATGCCTGACCTAGATTAAGCTGAATGCAATCCAATCCCCACAGCTATGTTCCAACATCTAGTGTAAGTTTTTCAACCATTTTAGACTTGTAAACTGCCCTTAAGAATGTGTATTGCACATGAATGGAATTTAGCAACTTGCTTTTTTTTTCTTTTCTTTTTTTGGAGTTGTTTCAGGTCGGTTGCATCCCTATGTTTTTCTAATACTATATGCCATGCATAAATATTACTGTCCATGGTAATCAGGCAGATGCTGCAGATGCAGAAAACTGAATTTTAAATATGCTGGCTTTGCCCCTTTAACCCTTCCAGTGCTGCAGTAGAGGACAATAAAGAAGCAGCTCCACAGCATTTCATTTCCTCAAACAGCGTATGGGATTTAGCTGCAATTACTTGACCTCTGTTTGGCCTCGGTGTCTGTGTTTAACCACATGGTCATTTTGTCCAGATGAGGCCAGTTATTCAGTCTAATCTCGTCCTTGTGTATGTGTGAGAGTGGGTGTGTGTGTTTTTTCTGCTTGAGTTCAGCTCCAGTTTGCCCTGAGAGGGGTTAGGGGTTGAGACGGAGGCTGGAGCTGTGTTCATGTTCATGTTGATGTTGTTGATGTTGGAATAATTAAACCCAGGGCTGTGTTTCCTCCCTCTGGAAATCAGTCAACACTCTCCTCTCTCTCTCTCTCTCTCTCTCTCTCTCTCTCTCTCTCTCTCTCTCATCTTTCTATCTGTCAGTCTTTTTTTATATATTCTAAGTTAGTTTCTCTTTTCTGTCTTTCTCTCTCTCTCTCTCTCTTACTTTCTCACTCTTTTGTATATTTCTATTTTATCTCTCGTCTCTGCTGTCCTCTGTCTTCTGTTCTCAGTTTCTCTTTTCCCACTCTCTTCACTCTCTTCCTCCTGTTCCTCCTGTATAGACTCTCTCTCTCTCTCTCTCTCTCTCTCTCTCTCTCTCTGTGCTCTTTTCATTTCGCACTATTCACATCTTTCCAACACTCCCTCTCTTCTTATTACTCATACATGCTCTGTCTCCCTCACCCTCACATTCTCTCCCCCTCATGCTCTTTCTCCCTTCCCCACCCTCCAACCATCACTCTCTTTAGCTCTCTGCCCACCTCACCCCCCGCACCCCACCCCCTCCACCCCCACCCCTTAGATGGTAGTGGACTCTCTGCCCTCGTGCTTTGTGTTTTGTTCAGCTGAGTGTCATTGGATTATATAATGCTGTTGTGGACTGCCCTTGCTGTAAAACGAGAGCTCATTTCCCTTCATTCTTCTGTCTCTCTCGGGGGTGAAACAGGGGGCTCTCCAAGCCCTTGCATAAAAGCACAGATTCAGATTGGTTCTAATATTCTACCATTAATGCTATTAAAATGATGGGGTATTTATTGAACACCACTTTTAAGCAATGAAACTCAAACTCAAATAACACAAGACACAGAACTGACATTATATATGTTAATGTTCTGTTCCATTCTATTCTCCACTCATCCATTCATTCCTTTCCTCTGGAGTGGTGTATGTAGTGTATCCCTCTTCCACTCTTTTTCATCCATACATGTTTGTGATTGACCTTGCAGAAGATGCTTTTCATCCCTCCAGGGGCCCCACACACACAAACATAAAGTGGTCCCATGACAGTTATATCTCCGTGCTCACGTCACCGCTGCCTGGTGTGTGTTACTCCCATACGTCACGCACTGATAGATATACGCCACACAAACTCTGAGTCACTAAAAACCTGAGCCGGCGTCACGTTTGCCTTTAAAGGAGCTGCTCGCTTGGATTTCTGTGAGGATTAAGAAAAGTCTGATAACTCCGCTGTGACCACTGAGCCAAAACATTACTGCAAGAGACAGTTGCATTGGCACTGCACACAAAATTATTTCATATTCTTCAGAGCTATAGTTTTCATATTTCATTATATTTTTTGTCTCATTTGTGCATTAACCAAACAGTCTTGGCACTGACCTCTGAGGATGAGGACCGCTGACATGTTAATGAGCCTACCTTTATTACTTTGACAAATTCTGTGAGGGAGGGTAAATAAACCAGTAAATGACCTTTGTTTTTGCTACTCTGACCTCAGCACTGCAGAAACTGAACATTGTAACATTTAGAGGAGGGTAGGAAACCACCCGCTCCTTCCACCTCTCCCTTCCTCATCTTTCCTTTTATTTTAGGACAGTGTTGAAAAAGTGATTTACATGGTTCAACTGTAGGTGTAGCTGTGGAGCGACAATACCAAATCTTATCTAGTGTTACTTTAAAATATAGCAGTGACATTCATTCATTCTCTGTAACCCTTATCCAGTTCAGGGTCACGGTGGGTCCAGAGCCTATCTGGAATCATTGGGCGCAAGGCAGGAATACACCCTGGAGGGGGCGCCAGTCCTTCACACACTCACACATTCACTCACTCCTATGGACACTTTTGAGTTGCCAATCCACCTACCAATGTGTGTTTTTGGAACGTGGCAGGAAACCGGAGCACCCAGAGGAAACCCACGTGGACACAGGGAGAACACACCAAACTCCTCACAGACAGTCACCCGGAGCGGGAATCGAACCCACAACCTCCAGGTCCCTGGAGCTGTGTGACTGCAACACTACCTGCTGCACCACCGTGCCGCCCTCTATCTATATATATAAAATAGTTGCAGTAGTGTGTTCGTGAAACAAAAAGTATTATTGCATATTGTAACTACTAAAATAACCTGAAATATTGTGATATTATTGGTTTGGCCATAATTGCCCACCACTAGTACATCGCCTTTAAAGAAAGCTATAAATAAGCAGTGTGTGAGCATTTCAACATCCGTGTCCCTGGTGGATAAAGCAAGCAGCTGAATTTACTGATTGTATCGACCCTTACCTCCACCAGCTGCATGAGGTTCTCAAAGAACTCTTCCTCATCGATAGATAGTTTGCCGTTGTGGTAGATGATACGGTAGTGCTCCACCTTGCCCTCGCAGCTCACACACAGCATGTAGTCTCCGGGGTAGTTAGTACTCTCTCGCACCAGAAACAACCCCGTCTCCGGAGGATAGAGCAGCCTCTCCGCCTGGTCTCGCGTTATCTTTCCATGAAACCTTCTACACAGAGAAAAGGATGGTGAGACTGTCACAGAAGAAGCTTCTGTATTTCTCATAATCATGACATGATGAGTAGAAGAACACACCACACTCCTCACTGACGGTCACCCGGAGGAAACCCACGCAGACACAGGGAGAACACACCACACTCCTCACAGACAGTCACCCGGAGGAAACCCACGCAGACACAGAGAGAACACTCCACACTCCTCACAGACAGTCACCCGGAGAAAACCCACGCAGACACAGGGAGAACACACCACACTCCTCACAGACAGTCACCCGGAGGAAACCCACGCAGACACAGGGAGAACACACCACACTCCTCACAGACAGTCACCCGGAGGAAACCCACGCAGACACAGGGAGAACACACCACACTCCTCACAGACAGTCACCCGTAGGAAACCCACGCAGACACAGGGAGAACACACCACAATCCTCACAGACAGTCACCCGGAGGAAACCCACGCAGACACAGGGAGAACACACCACACTCCTCACAGACAGTCACCCGGAGGAAACCCACACAGACACAGGGAGAACACACCACACTCCTCACAGACAGTCACCCGGAGGAAACCCACGCAGACACAGGGAGAACACACCACACTCCTCACAGACAGTCACTCGGAGGAAACCCACACAGACACAGGCAGTTTCATGCAAGAGAAAAATATTTACAAGATACAGCATAGTGACACTTTTGAAAATCTGCATTCATTTTTCCCATATACAAAAGCAATCTGTGATTTCCTCTAGGATAATTTTTCAGCAATAGTGGCAGCTCAACACTCACATCACCACCAGCCCCAACATATGTGTAAATATAGGGAGAGCCCATAAAAGTCAACTTTAGGTTTTAATTAAAATGAAATGCAAATAACTGTCTCTTCACAAACTTCACAAAAAAATATATGAGGTGCACAAGGCTAGAATAGCACCATTAACTGATGTAACGTAGCCTTAGCATTTGTTTACCAAAAAACTGACTGCTTTCTGTGTGTAAATTTCCAGTCACATGTCGTCTGCTGTGGCTTTCTGTAGTCACATTTTCTGTCGTAATTGCTTTCTATTCATTATTCCCTACATTACTCACTACATAGTGCATTATTATATGGAACTGAATTCAGGAGTGTAGTGAACACCACTCTCTAGAACTCAGACACTACTTCATTCAGGATTTTTTTTTTTAGCAAACTGTCCTATGGCAATCGGGTATCTGCTAACATGGTTTGTACACTTGGGATTGTTTGAGTGCACTGAAAATTGTCCTCTATGTTTTCGGACACTATTACAAATGGTGGAACCCCAAAATAGTGCACTATAGAGTGAATAGGACACAGTTTCAGCCACAGTACACATTCCTCCCTTCTCTCTTCTTGTAGCTATTGTTTCAAATTAAAAGCCTTTGGCAGAGGTTTGTAATTGTGATTTCATTACATTTAATAAAATACTGAAACAACAGCAGACTATAGCTGCATAATGTATATAGCAGAAACAATGTCATATTTCCATATATGTATTGATCACACTATGACACACAGCTCCAGAACTCTATTAACTGAACACAAACCTTGACCTACAGCCTAGGCACATGGGCTTCTAATGTAACAAGTAACAAGTAATGTAACAGCAGAATATAAGCAATTTAACTGTGTATGAAATATGACCTGCTGGAGACCTGCCTCAAGGACACAAGTGCTTACGCACACACACACACACACACACACACACACACACACAGTGCACCCAATTTTCAAAATGACTATTTTTTTAACAGTCAGGCATCATAGTGGCAAGTTATTTCTTCCAGGCCACTCCGTGATATTGCTTCCATTGTCTTGTGTGTGTGTGTGTGTGTGTTTGTCTATATAGCTGAGCTTCTGGCACTATTCTGTTGTCCCACTGCAGATGGCTAATTCTCTTTTCCCAGCAGGAGGTGGTCAGAGGTGTGTGACCCAGTGAGAGGTGAAGCAAGGCCTAGTTTGGGAAAACATGGCAACACACAGGGCGGGCAGTATGGCACAAACACAACGTCATAGCACCTCAAAGCAAAGCAAACGATATGAGAGGCATTGTTCTTTTTTTTCTTTTCTTATTGGGCTCCCAGCCTAATTTTCTTTCCTAGTAAACTGTTTGATAAATACACCTTAACAAATGCCTGCAGACTGAGTGTGACCCCCTAACTGTATTTAAAGGTAAAATAAATCACATCTTACACAAGGACTTTTATGTTAACATGCATTTAAGAAATCAATAGCAGACCAAATAACAGCCTACTGACGCAATGCTGAGGTCATTACTGAGTCATGGTTAGGCCTGAGGGTAGTGTCACTGCCACAGATACAGGATCTCGGGGCGCTGGGTTTAATCCCCATTTTGAGTTGCTGTCTGTGAGGAGTCTGTGGTGTGTTCTCTCTGTGTTTGTGTGGGTTTACTCCGGGTGCTTCAGTGACGTCCCACAATTCAAGGACACATGTTGGTAGGTGGGTTGGTGATTGAGTGAGCAAGTCCCCTGTCCAGGGTGAGTGCCTGCCTTAGACCCTTGGCTCCTATTCCACCAAGACCTTGATCTGGATGAAGTAGGGGTTAGAGAAGGTGAATAAGGTTCATTCAGGTGATCCATTCAAAGGCCGTGAGCCCAGGGAAAGCCATTACATGTTAATACGATAATAAAAATGTTTATTATTGTTGTTGTTGGTATTAATTAATAATAAACAAATACAGTTCATTTTTTTCCCGTATGATCCATGCAGTTGATCAGTGCTCTAGATCTAGTAAATAAAAAATCATTCACCTGATGCATTCAGGAAAGTGTATCATGATGTAACACGTAATAATAATCATAAAAGAATTATCATATCTCACATCCCCGAGAAGAACAATGAGGGGTCCTTGGCCCAAACCCGCCCAATGATGTAACAGCGAGGCTGTGTAATTTGCATTTGGGTGTGTGTGTTTGTGTGCTTATCCTGGACCTCTTTAAATAACCTAATCCAAACACTCCCCTAAGGCAGTGCTGCCATGTTCCGTTTGACTTTGTGAGAAATCAGGGGTCCTGCAGTCAGGGAGAACATGCTTTCTGCACCACTTGTCAAGGCTTATTTGCAATTTCCCTGCTGACATTTCACCCTTCTGCACCCTTCCCTTTCGCCTTCCCTCTCTTCTCCCCCCACCCACCCCACTTCTTAGTGCAAGCCTTGGGGGTTCACTCAGTGCCAACAGTGATTTCTCTCTGAGCCGTGTGAGGCGGCCGGGGGACCCTGAATACAATGTGAAATCCATCGTAGTTGTCCATTTTTTCTCCTCATATTCCCATTCAGATGCCCTGCCGCATCCTTGTTTCTAAATCCATTGTCCATTTTATCAGCTCCACTGACCATAGAGGTGCTCTTTGCGGTTGTTCTACAACATTTGTTAGCCCCCTTTCACCCCTATAAGACCATCAGAGAGCAGGTATGATTTAGGTTGTGGATCTTGTGCTGGTGTGTGTTGTGCTGGTGTGAGTGGATCAGACACAGCAGTGTTGTTCGAGTTTTAAACCCTTCAGTGCTGTGCTGAGAATGGTCCACCAACACAAAATTTGTGAGTCCTGTGTTTGTGAATGAAGGACTAGAGAACGAACAATACAAACTGTGCAGCAACAGATGCGCTACGGTCTCTGACTATACATTTACAAGTGGGACAAACAAGATGTGTTTGTAATAGTGGACAGTGAGTGGACAATGTTTGGATCCACTTGTCCCAGAGCAAAAATCCTGGATGTGAGTGTCTGCCAATTTTTGTCTCTGTAAAACCTGCAAAAGTGAGAAAATAGATATTTTACTTTTCTGAAGAACTCAGACTCACTGTTCCACAGTGCTGAGGGCCTTTATACCACTCAATTTCAGGTTTGGCATTGGACAAGGTGACCTTATGCTCATGCCAAGCTGCATCAGAACAACACTTTTATTGCATTCTTTTCTGTGAAGATGATTCAAGCTGTGTACACAACTGAATGACAGAGTTCACAAGGAGTGCACTTAAAAATAACTGAATTCACTCAATTTCAAGTGAGTTTGCAGCCCACAGTGTAGGACTGCTGCATATTTGAAAAAAGCCAAAGTCCTGTATTGCCAGTATATTGTTTCTAGATAATTATGACCATGCTGAAACAGAACACGTTCAAGAGTTCAGATTTATTCGCTCAGTTTCATTCTGGCTCACATAGCGTTTAGGTGTGTAGCTAATGAACCCTAAGCTGAAACTCTTTCCAATTTGACATCATGAGAACAATACTGGTTTTTATTTTTCTTCTTTTTTCTTTTTCTTTGCTTGTCACTGTCAGTGGAGCTGTTCTGCTGTTCTACCAATGAAGCCTGACCAGGCCAGCCTGAAAACTGGCACTGCACTAAAAAGGTCACTACTCTAGCAATGCCAGTCTGATACGGCAGGAAGTGGCCATCTGTATATTTTGGGATCATTATATGACTCTCAGACTCAGACAGCACACTTGTAATGTCATAATGACTTTACTTATTGGCCACTGTATCCAAAACCCCTCTGACCACAGAGGGAGACTGATATTGTCTGGCTATTTTTAAAGTAAAAATAGAAAATAAAATAGACGTAGAGTGGGGGTGTTTCTAATAAAGTGGCCAGTGAGTGAACGTAGAATGGGGGTGTTTCTAATAAAGCGGCCAGTGAGTGGACGTGGAATGGGGGGTGTTTCTAATAAAGCGACCAGTGAGTGGACGTAGAGTGGGGGTGTTTCTAATAAAGCGGCCAGTGAGTGGACGTAGAGTGGGGTGTTTCTAATAAAGCGGCCAGTGAGTGGACGTGGAATGGGGGGTATTTCTAATAAAGCGGCCAGTGAGTGGACGTAGAGTGGGGGTGTTTCTAATAAAGCGGCCAGTGAGTGGACGTAGAGTGGGGTGTTTCTAATAAAGCGGCCAGTGAGTAGACGTAGAGTGGGGGTGTTTCTAATAAAGCGGCCAGTGAGTGGACGTAGAATGGGGGTGTTTCTAATAAAGCGGCCAGTGAGTGAACGGAGATAGGTGGGTGTTTCTAATAAACTTTGAAGTTAATGGTAGCATGAAGAACAGTGCTGTGTGTTTCAGTGGACCATTTCCTGCTGGAGGTCAGTTGTGCTGTGTTGCTGGGGGCACTCTGCAGGGACGTGTAAACGAAGTTGTCCTTTCCATATGTCGTCTCAGAGCTGTGCAAAAACTGATGGCATATGTTCATTAATTCTGAGTTGCATAAGATTCATTAGATTCTGTAATATGTCTATTTGTTCATGTTTGCGTAACCACACTATGTTGACAGCACAGTCTGTGGTCAAATTAAAACAACTTCCTGTTCTCCGTGTGTTCCTTTCCCTTCAGGTGTTGAATATTTCCCTAAGATGGAGGCGTGAGATGTGACAAATCCGGGTATTTGAACTGTACTTGGCTAGATGTGGACTTTTAAATGGAACAGTACTTGTCTTGAGACTGATGTTGTTTCCCAAGAACACAAGGAC
This sequence comes from Hoplias malabaricus, assembly GCF_029633855.1. Classification (NCBI taxonomy): domain Eukaryota; kingdom Metazoa; phylum Chordata; class Actinopteri; order Characiformes; family Erythrinidae; genus Hoplias; species Hoplias malabaricus. The sequence continues at coordinate 30,088,808 of NC_089810.1, forward strand.
ACAAGTACAGACAAGAACACGTTTTGAGAAACGGCTTCTCTCTTGCCCAGTGTTTGTCTCTATGTTGTGCTGAGGGTGAGTAAAGGCCCTCTAGAGTAAAGGTCTCTATTCTTCCCATAAGCACTAAGGCACACTGCTCATTCACTCATTCATTTTCAATTGGATCAAGGTCACATGGGCTCAGAATCAGGGAGCACACGTATTGAAAACACTCTGGACAGGGCAGCAGTACATCGCTGGGCATCACACATTCACCCTGTTGATGATTTAATTCCTCACCCAGTCATGAACACCTGTTGTAAATTTCACACACTCACCTAGTCACTTGTCAAAGGTTCCACACACTCACACCAGTGGACAGTTTTACACACACTCTGTCACTCACTCACTCACCTCATCACTCACTCAGATTTTCCATTTTAACTCACTACACACACACACACACACACACACACACACACAAACAGACACACAAAAACAAACAGAATAACATATATACACACACACATAGTCACTCCCTCACACTTGTGGACAATTTCACACACTCACACAGTCATTCACTCACTCACAACTGTGGACAGTTTAATGCACTCACCCAGTCACTCACTCACAGGCAGAAAACCAACACAGGCACATGGGGGAACACACCACTAGGGAAAAGATCATATTAAATACTTCTAGTGGTCACAAAGAAAGAAGACACCCTACAGCCACACACACTGCGAGTGTGAGTAATGGGCCTGGGCCCAAGACCTAGACCTTTTGACCTTAACCACCCCATATGAGTTAGGTCAATAGTGTCTTTGAAACTGAGCTGATGTGTGATGTGTGTGTGAGACCATCAGTCATCTAAGCTCTCAAGGAGACAAATCATCACAGATCTGTCCTTGGGCTGATCGCCTGGAAGACACTGTGAAATGCTCTTTAAAGGAATTCTCCAGTGTTCTTCAACCTAATCCCCCATCTGCTGCAACTATAGCATATGGCCATTTACCGCAGACTATAGTTTTGATGTGTCTCTCTGTGCAGAAAACCCCTTGACTTAAAGCCAGTAGACAGGTGCTGAAGGAACTGAGCAGACTGAGATGAAAGGAGAACTCCACATTTTTTTTATTTCTGCATCATTAAGAGATTTAAGGTGTAAATAAATTTGTTTATAGAGAAGTTTGATATCAAAATACTCTGCACTAGAGAAACTTAGAGTCAGGATTCTTCACTGTGATGCTTATGTGAACCAGACGTACAAATGCTTATAATCCAGTAGAATTACACTGTTACAATAGTTACACTACCCACACTGTAGGGCTGAATCTTACATGTCTTCCTCCACCCTATGTAGTGCACAGTATGGGTCATAAAATAATGTTTTCTGCACTCAAAATGAATTGTATTTTTGATAATACAAACATTTTTATAGACTTTAAGCTTCAGCTCTCCCTGTCTAACATTTAGTGCAGTGTCACTGTGTAATATTAAACACAGATCCTGGATTCACTGTTGATTCGTTCAGTAGCAGGGCATTCACTCAGAGCAGTGCAGCTGGTTGTTTCTGAAAACAGTGATTGTGATCTGAGATGCTGTTTTTGTGCCTATGTGCCGTGGGGCTAATAAAGGCTAATCACGTGTTCTGGTGGCCTGTGTTATTATATTATACAGCTATAGGGTTGTGTACTGTGTGTGTGATAAATATATGCTCTTTTTATGTCTTTATTTTTGCACATTTTCAGGATGAAAATAGCCTCGCTTTCTAAAATGAGCTAAGAACATGGAGCTAATCCACAGGAGTAACTGAATATGGGACTGCGTTATTCTTATGTAGAATGAGAATATATACAGCGAAGGTTATACCTTCTCAACAAATTGAGAGTTTCCAATTAAAATATCACAAAAACAAATTTAACATATTATAATAAATAAAAAGAATGGTTTCCTCTAACCTTTTCTACCTGCAGTCCACTCTACACATTATATATTTTATACCCCTTCCAAAAAACTTCAACTTGCGATTAATCATGATTAATTACACAATGTTGTGGTAATTAACTCAATTAAGTTTATTAATCCATTAATTATACATATAGTTAAATAAGCACACCTAATGATTCTGCATGCAAATAAACATTGACAGACTACAAAAATGTGTGTGTGTGTGTGTGTGTGTGTGTGTGTGTGAGGTTGTTTTATGGCTATGTCTGAACTCTGTAAAGGTTGTCTGCAGATGATGATGACCTCACTGTGGTTGACCCCGCTGGCCATTTTACTCACAGCAACATTCGTACACACAGACAGAAACACAACTGGAAAGAGCACAGTCCCCCCCCCCCCCCCCCCCTCTCTCTCTCTCTCTCTCTCTCTCTCTCTCTCTCTTTCTCACTCTCTCTCTCTCTCTCTTTCTCTCTCTCTCTCACTCTCTCTCTCTCTCTCTTTCTCTCTCTCTCTCTCTCTCTCACTCTCTCTCTCTCTCTCTCACTCACTCTCTTTCTCTCTCTCTCTCTCTCACTCTCTCTCTCTCACTCTTACTCTCTCTCTCTCTTTCTCTCTCTCTCTCTCTCTCTCTCTCTTTTCACTCCTGTTTTTTTTCCAATCTACCCGTCCCCCCATGTCTGCCCACTGCCCACTGTGATATGTATGATATGTTTTCTACCCTTTTCAGAACACAGGGAAATTGTACTGAAATGATCACGCGTGCTAATGAACCACATGCCGTAGATGCAGAAAAATAGAGGCTCTTGCATCTGTGCGTAAATGGGGACTGTATGGAGCTCTCTTATGATGCATCTCTGTGGAATTGTTCCCTCCACAATATGCCTCATTCTCTCATGATGGAAAGTGTAGGGTGGTGTGGGGGAGGGGGGGAGGTGGTATGAAGTGACAAGATTGGTCCTGAAAGCTGTCAATCAGTTCCATTCTAGAGACTGCAGCTGCCACTGTGGTGTTGGAACACATCCCAAGGCCACACACACACACTCATACACACACACACATTGACAGCACATCACTGATGGCTATTGCTACATTCCAGCAGACTTGCAGGGCAATCATGCCCCTGTTTCCATTGTCTGAACTCAAATCCAGCTGTTCCAGGTGTATTCTTCACATCACTTTCCCAAAACTGTGAACATCTGGCTTTTCCAAATTTCCATTAAACTGTGCTTCATTTGTGGTTGGGATTTTATGTGTGTGGAAATGCAGTTAATACCAAAACCCAGTCATTGTAAGGATGTGTGACCCATCTGTTGAGAATGAGTAGATTCAAATGCTTTTTGCATCAGGAATGGAAAAAAAAGCAGGAAAGAACAGGAAAGTGTGTCGGTCCTACACTCATTCAAGGGGCAGGGACGATTGATGACATGACTGCTGTCTAACTACAGCTGTCTCAATGAGAAGTTTCATGAGGGCCCATTTTAGGGAAAGTGTAGCCTACAAGACAGCTGCCTATTTAGGCAGTGGGCAGCAAACCCAGAATCAGTGTTTCTGAACGAGCCAAATCTGAAAGCAGTGTGTTAACAGTTTTCTGGAGAAATGCAAATGTGCTGGATTTCAGTGCTTGTAAAAAGCAGATACAGGAACTACACATGGAGCTTGAGGTGACATTTTCTTAAACCTGGGAATATCCCAAGGCAATGAATTTCATATGTGGAGAAATTACGCTGTATCTCCCTGAAACATGGAATTAGCTGCAGCATGTTTGAAGGTGAATTGTGGAAGATTTAGGGCTCATATCAATTCAAAGTCTTCATCGTAGCCCTACAGCGGTGTTACCATTTATTACCTCTGTGTTTGTGTGTCTGTGTCAGTCTGCAATTACACAGACAAAGTACTAGGGCTGAAGCTCAGACATTCGGCCACCCTATGTAATGCACAGTGTAGGTCATATAACAATTTCTGCACTCCATTTGTGCATTGCATGTTGTATAATCAAAACATTTAGTGTGGTGAAGAGGTGTTCTGGACTTCCTTATCTCTTCAACTTGATCCATGTTGATCCAAATATGGACCCATCTCATTGCCAGGGTGCTGATGTGAGTGTAAGATCAGTGATGATTTATTACACTACATTTGTACAAAGGCTTGTACAGAAGCGGCCACCACATTACATGGATCTTACCTGTGAAAATCTGATATTTTGCAAATCAGATTTGAGTTTATTTCCTATTTGCTCCTCGATCGGATATGTCTCCAACTCATGGGCATGTAACATCAGAATGAACTGTCAGATCAGATTTCATCCCCCTGGGGGTGTCGTCTCAGCCAGCACCAATTCAACAATGGAGGAGAGTCTGAAGTTGCATCCCAAATGTCACAATATGCTCCCTACACGTACTCCCTAAAACTACTATACTAGGGCACTAGCTCCACAGCAAGATATGAAGCTTATACCAGAATATGGTGTTTTAATTCAACAATTAATGCACTACAAGGATGTATTTACTGTTATGTTTGGACCTACACTGTGAACTACATGGGGTGGGTGGAGGGAGACGTTTGAGATTCAATCTCTTGGAGCAGCAGTAAAAGCAAGCCAGCGTTCTTCTTCCACCTTTTTGCCTTAATCATGTACAGTCGAGGAGCCATATGCTGTCTTCCTGAGGAAAATGCAGTTTAAGAGTGGTCTCATAAATTTGATGTATTTGTTGTTGGTTGTGGAGGAGCACAGCTGTATTTTCAAATCTGAGGGAAAACATTAATTTTTTTAAACATCTGGACATTGGTGGAAGTGGACCCTGATTAATTTCCATGATGCTGCTTCTCTTCTCTGCCATTCTGTTGTTCCAGGCGTATCTGCATCAGCATTTCCTGACTGCTTTCCTGAACGTCTAGTGTCCAGTCTCCTGTGTCCAGGGTCTGAGCTGAGCTTGCGTAACCACTCGGCTGTGTCACATTGTGCCCTCCTCGCTCTCGGCTCAGTTGTGTATTCTCTGAGCGGAGAAGGCGGGAAGGGAGCAGGGCCTATGACGTGGGTCACGTAGCTGCGCAAGGCACTTGGACGTGACCCTCCTGCCCCGACACTAACACCTTAGGGCGGCCTGTCACATAAATCCGTTCGTCTGTCAGTCTGCACCCCCCAAATACTGGACCACCGTTCTCCTGGCTGCCGCACTCGGCCGCGACAGCAGCTTCCCCATCACTGGCCTGTTTACAGCCTGCCTTCCGCCACCTCTCACCCTCAAAGCCACCAGGGGATGAGACTGAGTTATGCAAACAATGAGAAATACCTGCCAGCAAAACCCCAGAGCCAGGAGCAGATGGGAATCCTCATAGATCAACTCTGTTGCAATGAAGAGAGGAACATCATCATTCCATATGACACTCTGGAGAGTGCTGGAGGTCACTGCCGTGTGTGGTGAGGAAATAGCATGTCAGAGACGCTTGGTTCCATTCACCACCACTGTACAGGAACCACAAATTCAATACCTATTCAACCTATGCTTAGAAACTCTAGCTCTCTCCTTGGTCAGGTTCATAGTCTCAGTTCCACTGATATGAAGGTGACACTGCTTTTCTATCATCTCTGAGATGTTGGAAAGTTGAGCGGTAATGTGAAGAGACACCCTGCACCCAAACGCTGACAGTGTCTGGCGCTCTCGTTCCTCTGCGTGCGGATGTTTGGGTCAGTGCAATGAAGCATTATTGCATTGGGGAGAATCGAGAAACACTGGGTTTAAAAATGGTCAACTGGGGGGCTGATGGTCTCTCCTCCAGCTCATAAACATTTCCATGCTCCAGTTATCCTTAATATTGCCCTCTGCACTCCATCAGATGTTTATAAATAAATGCTTTAGAGTCAAAATTTATTTACAGCAGAACCAGCCAGTGGTTCTGTTGTGAGGAACCCTTGAGCATGTGGAACTTCCCATTTTAAACTGGTTCTTTAGATCCATATTTTCAGGATCCATAATGGAGAGGTACATGTAGGGGGTTTTAGGGCAAAAAATTCCTCAAAAGAATGTGATTTTCCATAATGTTATCCTACTGAAACATTAAGATACTTGGAGGTCCACACACATCTTCATGTTTGCAATAAAAATCCAGCAAGTTACATCCTCTGAACCACTAGCAGTGACCTCTAATTCTCTTCTTTTGTTTGATTATTTTTTGTTTGATCATTCCACACCAAAGTCTCCACCACTGAATACTGTAGAAACTTCATTGGAAGGTCGTTAAGTCCAAAGAACATTCAGAAAATATTTCTGGGGCTCCCAAGTGGTGCAGAGGTCTATCACCATTAGATTGCTGGTGTGTTCTCCCTGTGTCTGTGTTGTTTCCTCCAGGTGACTGTCTGTGAGGAGTGTGGTGTATTCTCCCTGTATCTGCATGGGTTTCCTTTGGGTGACTGTCTGTGAGGAGTGTGGTGTATTCTCCCTGCATCTGCATGGGTTTCCTCTGGGTCACTGTCTGTGAGGAGTGTGGCGTGTTCTCCCTGTGTCTGTGTGGGTTTCCTCTGGGTCACTGTCTGTGAGGAGTGTGGCGTGTTCTCCCTGTGTCTGTGTGGGTTTCCTCCGGGTGACTGTCTGTGAGGAGTGTGGTGTGTTCTCCCTGTATCTGCATGGGTGAGTGTGTGTCATCCTGTGAAATACTGGCGCCTCCTCCAGGGTGTGATCCCACCTTGCACCCAATGTCAAGGGGAAAAGCCTAGAGAGGAAAAACTGTAAAGTCTACCACAAATACAAGACAAGTCATTTGGCACTATATTTTAATAATAAGCAAATTTATTTCAAAAGCATTGCTTGGACACGCCCACTCAGGGAGGGTTTCCTTGGTTTTGGGCCATTTTTCACATATTGTGAATGTACAGTACCAGTCAAATATTTGGACATATCTTTTCATTCAATGGGTTTTCTTTGTTTATCATTATTTTCTACATTGTAAATGAATGTGGAAGAGAATAAAACTATGAAGGAACACGTATGGAATTATGTAGTAAATGAAAACGTGTTAAACGAACCAGAAAATGTTTTATACTTTAGATTCTTCAAAGTAGCCACCTTTTGCTTTGATGACAGTGATGTATATTGATGCTATTCTTTTGTGAAATGAAAATGTGTTTAAAACTCTAGACAGTGTCTGGTGGAGATTCTTCTCCATCCCCCACACCACAATACCCCAGAGGGAACACAACAACAGTTTTGCACACTCTCTGCGTTCTCTCAGTCAGCTTCATGAGGTCGTCACCTGGAATGGTTTTCAGTGAACAGCTGTGGCCTCGTCAAGAGTTAATTTGTGGAACTGCTCGCCTTCTTAATGTGTTTGAGACCATAACTTGGGTTGTGCAGAGGTAGGGACTGGTACACAGTTCTATACAGTGACTAGCCCTATTCCACCAATGACTCATGAGAAGATGTGTCCAAACTTTTGACTGGCACTGTACTGAACTTGAAATGAGAAAATGAGATGTTATGTCATGTAACATGTATTTGTTATTATTCCATTTCCATGTGAAAACTGATAAATATTACTGAAATATATTGAACTGTAACTTGATTTGACATTCAGTTGTTAACTACATAAAATGTTGTTATTCTACGAGGCTACATCAATAAACAAGATATGGCACTGATCATGATGCAAGTTAGACATTATAAGATTCTGAACCATGGCTTGAACTATATTTTTCTCTAAAGGGACCTTAACGGAATGTTAATGATTATACCCTTGAGCAGCTTTAGCCTCCTCCAATGTCTCTTCATGAACAAGAATGCTAATGAAGTGGTTATGAAGAACATCTGCAGCTGTTCAGCTGAAGGGTGTGTGTTTATGTGTGTAATAATGACACTGAGATAGACTGGAGTCTAATGGGAGCAGAGGGGAGGGAAAGAGCAGGTTTGTTTTAATAAGGTGTCTATAATTCACCTTGTAGATGTTTTAGAAATTCTCTCATGTCAAAAAAATGAACTTCCCCTTGAACGAAGAGCTAATCAACACTTGTAGAGTTTAGAGACCACCGTCCTCTGTCCTGTTATATACATATAGATGTTTTTTTTTTTTATCTTTCCAAAAAGAACTGTCCCAGTGCTTCCCTTTTATTATTGTCCCATCTAACCCTTCTTCCTCCACTCGGCTTGTTCAGCCTCCTCATTGATTGTTTGCAGGAAGTCGCCGGAAAGAGAATTTTCCGCTTTTCGCATCCCATTTAAACACGGCCCGCTCCAACCCATTGTGGGCTTTCTCTCTCCTTATTTTCTCTCAGGCCAAATCAGAGAGAGAGAGAGAGAGAGAGAGAGAGAGAGAGAGAGAGAGAGAGAGAGAGAGAGAGAGAGAGAGAGAGAGAGAGAGAGAGAGAGAGAGAGAGGTCACAGGGAAAGAGAGCATGTATAAATATGAACAGGAGGAAGTGAAGAAGTGAATGGAAAAAAGGAATAATGATGGGAAGGAGGAAATGAGAGAGACTGTAAGGTGAAGAGAAGGAAGCAACAGGGAGAGAGAGTGAGAGAGAGAGAGAGAGAGAGAGAGAGAGAGAGAGAGAGAGAGAGAGAGAGCATATGACAAAAATGAAGGATAGGATGAAACCAGAGAGAGAGAATGAATAAAAGAAAGCAAAAGGGGCAATATTATTAAGGGAAATGAAAGAATTGTAGGTGAAAAGTAGAAGGCAAAATGGAAGTGTGAGAGAGAGAGAGAGAGAGACGAAGAGGAGGAGGAGGAGAATTGTAGATCAGTGAGAGGGAGGGAGTGTGAACGAGAAAGAGATGAGCTGATGGAAGACTAGTGCGGACCAGTCTTGTGGTGGGTTGCGTAATTCACCTTATGCCGCTTTTCATGATGTGGAATGCACTCACAGGTAATTAATGTGCATCGCCATGGAGACAGATCTGTCCTCCAGCGGTGGTGGTGATGGTGGTGGTGGAGGGGGAGGTGGAGGTGGTGAAGGTGTGGGCCATTCCAGCATGATGCATATTTTCCCTCTGTCACTCCTCAACATGTAAAAACTGTGTGGCATTCTGTGGTCAGCAGGGATTCAGAGATGGTGCTTCAGGCCTTTACACACAGCATGATGAATAAAAGCTATGTATGCTGGATGTAGCAGAGGCATTATATATGCATTATATATATATATATGGACACATCTTCTCATGAGTCATTGGTGGAATAGGGCTATTCACGGTATAGAACTATGTACCAGTCCCTACCTCTGCACAACACAAGTTACGGTCTCAAACACATTAAGAATGCGAGCAGTTCTACAGATTAACTCTTGACGAGGCCACAGCTGGTCACTGAAAACCATTCCAGGTGACGACCTCATGAAGCCGACTGAGAGAACGCTGAGAGTGTGCAAAGCTGTCATCAAAGAAAAAGGTGGCTACTTTGAAGAATCTAAAGCATAAAACATATTGTAACACTTTTTCTTGTTTAGGACATAATTCCATATGTGTACCTTCATAGTTTTAATGTCTTCCATATTCATTTACAGTGTAGAAAATAATAACAAATTGAATGAGAACTTTTGACTGGTACTGTACCTTCACAATATGTGGAAAATGACCCAAAACAAAGGAGACCCTCCCTGTCCAAACATTTGACTGGTACTGTGTGTGTGTGTGTGTGTGTGTGTGTGTGTGTGTGTGTGTGTGTGGGTGTGTGTATAACTCAACAGTTAGCCATTTGAAATTGCTAGTAGAATCATGTTGTAGAGTCTTTTGTCAGCTGTGGTAACACTCTATGGTAGGGTTCTATGTTACTGCTCTAAATACTACAGTCTCTATGCTACACAATTAAAAATGATGGTTCTTCAAGGGTTCTTTATTAAAGAAAATGGTTCTATATACAACCCTGAACACTCAGAGAACCCTTTGCATGATTAAATGGTTCTTTGCATCTTCAGGTTGATGGACAATGTACTATTGATGGTTCTATATAGCACCAGATAAAAAGGTGTTCTGCATGACCCCAGAAAACCTTCCTCTATTGTTAACAGCTTGACATCGTAACAATAGAAGAACTGTTTTTGGTGCCAGATAGAAGCCTTCTCTAAAAGGTGCTCTTTAGACCCATCTATAGTACATTCTCCATCAATCTGAAGAACCCCGATCCAAAGAACCATTTAATGATTCTTTGAGTATTAGGAACTCTTTTCTTTACTAAAGAACCCTTGAAGAGCAGTCATCTTTAAGTGTGTAGGGTTCTGAGTTAGTGCTCTCTAGGGCACTGTGCAATATTTCTCTATGCTGGGGCTTTACATTCTCTATGGGTTATAAGCTAAGGCTCACTAGGCTAGGCCTCTGTGCTATAGGGCTCTATGTGCTTTGAATGAAGCTCCGCTGGATGCCAAGGAGACAACATTCCAACCACAGCTTTGATTAAAGAATGGACTGTGTGGGCCGTGCCCACACTGTAAAAAAAAGTCTGTGAAATTTACAGTGGAAAACTATAAAGCCATGAAAGTAAATGACTGTAAAAGAAAAAGGTGTTTCTGTAACAATGAAATACCGTACATACTTTTATCAGCTAATATACAAATTTTTACACCTCTTTACTGTAAAAATACATTATTTCACTGTTAAACCCACAACCCATTAGGGGCGGTACAAGTGTCCAAGCACTGGGAGAAGCTGAGACTCATTAGGGAGCTCCCAGCATGCCTTGCTTCTCCATATTTTCTGTGATTTTCAGAGTTTCTTCGTTTTGTCTTTGAGACTTTTTGATTTTGGGTTGCATTGGGGTGATTATTTTGTGTATTTGTGTGTGTGTGTGTGTGTGTGTGTGTGTGTGTGTGTGTGTGTTTGTGTGTGTGTGTGTGTGTGTGTGTGTGTTTGTGTGTGTGTGTGTGTGTGTGTGTGTGTGTGTGTGTGTTTGTGTGTATGTGTTTCTGTGCATGTTATAACAAGATGTGTGTTGATCAGGAACATTCACCATCAGCCTGTGTTCCGAGTGCTGGAGTTTGGCACCCAGATACTGCACATTTCTTTGGTACTTTTTTGGCAATATCTCCATTTAAGGGCTGAATATCGGATGTGGTTTGGCTTTATCTAAATACGGCTACATCTCAGTCTCCATTCTCTCATTTGTCACACAATTTACATGTTAATTTTATGGCAAATCAATGTTTCTTTGTTATTTTATGTAAATACAATGACTTTTTTACTGCGTATATCTGTTTTTTAACCGAAAAGTACTGTAAATAAAACCGTTCTTAAATGTAAAATTTATGATCGCCAAAAATGTGACTGTGTATTTTACAGTGAAATTCTAGCAACCACAGCTGCCAGTTTTTTTACTGTAAATTTTACGTTTTTTTTTTTTACAGTGCAGGAATGTGCCTATGATGAGATGTCTTTGAGGACTGTGGGTACTAGTGGTCATTACTGTCAATTAATGGTGTCCACCGCTACAGATGACCTCTGTCAGCATCTGTTAAGCAAACAGCGAGGTTTTTCCTCCTCAACACCTCATGA